>NC_034604.1:72763393-72769345 GCF_900095145.1 Mus pahari | reverse complement strand
AAAGTGACCTCATAAGCCAGTCTATGTACAATATAAACTAGAGCGTAGGTATAGCGATTCAAGAAATGAGAAATGTATACTTCATGAATTGTCAAGGTAACATTAAAAATAAGCTTAAAAGTGACAATGCCCACAGTTGGTAAAATACACAATAAATAAAGGAACACCTTCTTACCGGTAATGAGAACAAAACCTGCAGTTCCTTTTCTAGGTATCAACACATGGAAAAATTTATGCTTTTAGTTTTTGATGCAGTGATTATAGGAATAGCTACAAAGGAACTTATATTAAGAATGGAAAATTCACTATTAAGATGTATTTATCCCTTAAGACAATTGGCTGTCTTATATAATGAAGGGAAACAGATGATAATTTTATGGGTTTAACCCCAGGTTATTAGTTTAATAAAATGGGACATATTAATGTAACATAGTGTTCTATTTTCAATATGGGTTTGTAAAATATCTGATGACATATAATGTTCTTAGAGGAGTCTTAAAGTTGTGGATGATATTATATAATGGAACAAACCTAATTATTAACAGAAACATCTAAGAACAAGTTTATTATGATGATGAATTGCTTGTAAACTGCCTATTTTGATGGTTGAAGCATGGCACAGAAGAGAAAGGCGTTCCAAATCAAAATGGATAGCAGCAACCGGTACATCATCTGTTTGTACTTTTTAAGTGAGAATATTTGATATCCACCAGGACAGCTGGTTCTCTTAGGTAAGTAAGACAGTCTCTTTGAATTTTTAATTGGAACAATTGATTTGTTCAGAAAGGAAGAAAAGAGTCATGTTTAAATAATGAGTTCACAATAAGTCCTGTCTGAGAGGAGGTCCCTCAGAAGTTCAAATAGTTCAAAGAAGAAATAGCTTTGGGAAGCTACTGCCATCCTCTATAGGAATGAAACTTCTAGAAAACTCAGTGAAGATGAAGAGAACTGATTTATTCACTGATCTATTTATCCACTGTCTTCCAGCCATTGGTAGTTTATTGATGGTTTCTGTTCATTTTTTTTTTTTAACTAAGAGGGCCTATATTCTTTAGGAAGGGTCTGAAGAAATATATTAAGGAATTACTTGTCAGAATATACAAGATTTTTTTGAACCCATTCCTGTCTTCTTCTGAAAGTCCTATCCCCCCAACACCCAATATAACTGTCCCTGAGACCTGCAATTGACTTTTCTTTTCTTCTTCTCTCAAATATATCAGAGGATACAACTGGAGATTTGCACAGTTTTAACAATTTACGAGGAAGAATGTCTGACTGTAAAGAGGAATTGAGCATATTTATGTACCATTTATTATTATTTTCCACTGTAAACAGCAATAGTTGAAACAGAAATAAAAGGTAAATGAAGAGTAATCACAGTGTCTTCCTTTAAAATACATTTGTTTATATTTTACAGGCTTCTGAATTTTATAAGTGTTTGCATTTGAGTAATATGGGCACACATGAATATTTATAGTAAATATTTAGTTTTAGAATATCCATTCACACTCACATTTGAAGATATGGCTATAAATGGTATTAAATGGAAAATAGGAGAATATGCCAAAAACATGTTGATGGGAGACATCTGAAAGGAATTAGACATATTTCCAGGAGGATTTCTCCATCCACTCCTGTGCCCCTGACTAATATGTTCTTTGTACACTAAATTCCCACTTTAGAAAAGTTGCCAGACACACAGGACCAATGTACTGCCTTGTGTGTCCTCCATTGATCAGATACAGACATAGAGAGGCTTAGGCCAAACCACTGTTATGACAATGACTTTGCAAGACACTGAATGTCTCTCCCTCTCTGTCTTTTTCTGTCTCTCTGTCTCTTTCCCTATGTCTGCCTGTCTTTGTCTCTATCTCACACACACAGACACACACAGACAGACAGAGAGACAGAAACAGATCTATATTTGCAGTTTGCATTGATATACTTGGAACTTTGACTCCTTTGCTCTTCTCTGTCTTTCTCTGCATGGTGTTGGAAAGTCTGTTTCCAACACCCCTTAACTCTTGCTTCAGTAGTGCCTCAGCCTCAGAGAGCAAATGTTAGACTGCAGAACAGGAATAAGAAAGGCAAAGGGGTTTGTTCTCTATGTTACTGGTAGTTTCTATCTGGATGAGATATTCCAGTCTCTTGAAATCTTGTTCAAAGAACTGAAGGACACTCAAATAGCAAAGTAGAAAAAGGCATCCTTTAAAGGTATGAAAAGGCAGGCATGGAGTGGATAAACTACTGGAGAGCACAGATGCTGAGCAAGATCTGCTCAACAGCGCTGGGTTACTTCTGGGCCACCTTTTATGGGTCATGGAAAAGGAGAGGTTGGATGCTACTAATGGACATCAGTGGTTTTTTGTTTTGACTTTGAGTTTGGGTTATGCAAACCTTTGTTCACTGTATATGTCCTTCCCAATGATGTATCTAATTTTGGTGATGTGTAGTACCAGTCTTGTATAGCATAATATAGTAAATAGATTTACCCTACAGTTCACTCAGATCACAGTTTATCTTATCATACATGCACTACAAATCAGAACAAGCTGGGCCAACCTATTGTTTCTAGTTCTAGAATATACTCCAGAATGTGTTTGATACAAGAGGGGACTAAGGGGCCTTTAGAACAGAATGACAGATTTCTATTTAGAAGGAACTGTGTGTAGCTTGAACCAAGTGGGACCTAGTGTCACTCGCTATCCCCATGCTTGTCCAACTCCTCCCATCTGCTCCTGCCTCTGAGAGCTGCTCTGCTTCCTTTCTGTCCCCAGTTCTCTTAGGGCAGTGCTTCATTCTTGGTTCTGCCTTTTGCAGGTGGTTCTAGTTTCAGGATCATGGTAATGTTTCTCTTTTGTGTTACTGGAGGACCTACCCCTATGACCTACCTAAGAACTACATGCCCCTTATCTGCATTTCTAATTCCTTTCTGTGCCCCCTCTTCAGCTAGGGACCAAAGACTCATTGCAACTAAATCAGTCTACACTCATGAATTCCCCTGTCTGACCCCTCTCAAGGCAGGAAACCTAGACTCAGAGTGCCAAGTCCATCTATCCCTGTGACCTGAAGACTGTTGTTTTCCAAGCATGGGCAATAGACCATCGCCTAAGACTTGCCTGAGGATCATAGATGGTGTGCTTGCCTCCCTGGTCCTCTTCCAAATTTCTTTTTCAGATAAGGATTCCCAACTTATGCTAACTCCACCACCAACTCTACTCACCCCTACCAACTCCATCCATCCCTGAGACAAGAAGACCAACCATCTCCAGGGACAGGGACAAGAACCACACCAGTAATTCCATGTTCCCAACCTCCCTTAGGAGTGTGTGTCTCATCTTCTCCTTCTGACCTCACAGTCCGCCCCTCTATCTCAAGGTTGATGTCCTAAATTCACATAACCAATCACAGCAGCTCATACTGCCTTCGGAAAGCCCCAGAGACCTTTCCAGACTGGATCCGAGACTCTTCTAACTTTACAGGAAATCTGATCTTGGGTTGAGAAACCTCACTTAGCTTCAGATGAATTAGGACTACTTCTGATATATCATTCCAACACCATCACCAAATTGCCTAAAGCTAGCCTTATCTATTAATTTCCTCCTTCTAACCACCAGAAGTAAATTCTGTCATATCCTGTAGCTTGATACTTATTTATACAAAGAAAGAATGTGGATGACAATTCCGGGGAGCCAGCTTACTACAGAAGAACTCAGCCTTCTTTCTCCCCCCTTATACTGAAAATATATTATTTTCTCAATAATATCTATCTGATTATGGCTCCTCCTTCTGGTTCTCCTAGTTCCTTTCCACTCCTACCCTCTATCTGGAGCCAACTCCTCTCTTTCATTAGGAAACTAACCTGCTTGTATGGGATAATAATAAAATGCAGTAAGATAGAACAAATGAACAAACAAATAAACAAATGAACAAAATGGCATAATCAGGAAAATAAGAGGTACACAAAATAAACTCACTCCTGGGAAGTTTGACACACTAGGCTGTGGGTCCCTAGATATAGGCAGAGTCTAAACTGACCTTGAAGAGTTCATAGAGCAGATTGTGGACACATCGTGGAGGTGAAGTGAGCTTGCTGTCTACGCATCTGTGTCTGAGACCTGTGGAAGATGAACCAAACTTTGATGGCTAGCACCAGAGGATCAAGTGAGACAAGCGAAGCACAGCATTCAACTGTCATCTAATTTCCAAATGAAAAGCTAAAAACAGAACCAGAAATTCTGCTGTATATAATAGACATGGACATCCTGTCCTCACTAAGGAGGAGGATCAGAGAGAGAACCTTTGCTAAGTTCAAGACTTGGAGATTACCATATTCATTGGAGAATGTGGAAAGCTTGAGCTTATTCACAAGGAAAGCAAGATAGTCTTGGAAAGAAAAAGCCAGTCCAAATATTAGATATGGGAGAAAGTTTGGAGTGCCTCTGACAGACTTCAGATCAAAATGAGATCAGGAATGAGCTAAGTTCCCAATGAATCAGTTTTCCCCCCGAACATTTTCCTTAATGTTAAGAAAGGACTTGCTAGGAAAGATTTGTTTCCTGTTGTAGCAAAGTTACAAGCACAACCTTAAGTTTCATGCAATGATTTTCTTGGTAATTAACCAAAGATGATGGATCTACCAAGATACAGTAAGAGATCTAGTGTTTATTCTTGTTTTCCTCAATAGCTCAAGGGATAAAAGTGACATGTTTATTGAGGAAATATTCAAGCTTCTTACAATGAAAGTGAATTGGAATACAGTCCAAGAATGTGCTGGTATGTATGGACGATGCCAGGCAGCAGAACCAGTCCTGCTGTTCAGCTAGGTTTTTAGCTACCAGGGGAAATCATTATTTGAATGGTCATTAGGGACACATATGTTACAGTGGCAACTTGGAGAAACAGAGGGCAGATTTTGACAAGGCAGATTAATTGAGCCCTATTGAACTGTCCTTAATCTATGAAACTCAAGTGCCAAACCTTTAGCCTGTACTGGTGCACAGATACCACCCACTGAAACTTCACCTCTATAACAGACACTTCAGCTTGGCCTCAGAGCTGACCCACCCTTTCTCCAGGAAAGTCCTACTAGGACCAGCCAAAAGCCACCACTGGACACAAATAACTACTTAACCAGAGATAATTGTGAAGGAAGATCTAAAAGTGGAGATGCAAATTCGTCCATCAACGGAGTTAGAAAACCAGAGCTCTGAAATACAAAGTGACCATCCTGTCATTAGAGAGAAGCAATCAAGAGAAAGAAAATGGACGTCCTTTGATTAACTTATTCAGTTAAATTATTAACTGTAGTGGATGGTTATTGCTGTAATTAGCATATATTGCCTGATCAATTAACAGAAGTACCAACTTGATGAACACCTTCCTTTTGTTTGTTTGTTTTTTCGAGACAGGGTTTCTCTGTGTAGCCCTGGAACTCACTCTGTAGACCAGGCTAGCCTTGAACTCAGAAATTCGCCTGCCTCTGCCTCCCAAGTGCTGGGATTAAAGGCATGTGACCCCATGCCCGGCCATGCACACCTTCCTGAATGTGTCTGACCAGTGCTTTATACTGGTGGTTGACATAGCCTTGTTGGAATCCTGTTTGAAAAATTGTGCACTTTGTGCTGTCATTTCAGCGCTGGCGAGCATTCAGGCCTATTCAACTACCTCATTTCTCTTTTCTTACTTGGTCTTCAGCAGTTAGCTAAGTTACAGATTTGGACTGGATAGCTGAATCCTTTCAATAAATGAAGTGCCTGTGTAGAAAATGACCCCAGTAATTGATCTAAAAATAAGGATCATAGATGGACACTTTGGAAGGAAAGGAAAGTCATTTTGATTCCTATTTCTCAAGCTGAAGAAATAACTCAAAGCAAGTAAATTAAGTATATAATAACACACACACACATACACACACATACACACACATACACACACACATACACACACACA
>NC_034604.1:72739619-72759619 GCF_900095145.1 Mus pahari | reverse complement strand
TGGTGGTTTGTACCTGCAAATGCATTCCTGGGAAAAGAAAGCAAAAGGATGAAGAGGGAAGCAGAGAGATAAAATCAGATGACTCATGGATGGTACTGGGTTATGAAGAACATGGCACACCTGGGATACGCATTCGCAGTAGACTCTCTTAACAGTGGCTTTCAACCTTCCTAATTCTGTGACCCTTTAATACAGTTCCTCATGATGTGGCGACCCCCAATCATAAAATTATTTCATTACTTCTTCATAACTGTGATTTTGCTACTGTTGACTTAGTTTTTTTTTTTTCTTTTCTACAAGTACAGGGTGACTTCTGTGATGCAACTCATCAAGCACTATTTTAATCATATTTTTTGACTTCAATTAACCCAGAACTTGTAAGACATAAGATAGGTGGAGATACTGAGATGCCAAAGCTTTTAAATTCAGGCTCCATTTTAGAGAACCTGACCTAAGTTTGAACTCAGGTAGACTAACAGGCTGGTATCCAGCATTAGTTTCCAAGTTGCCCCCCAACAGAACCTGAGCCTAGCTCTAGTCTCTAGGATAATCTCCAACAAGACCAGAGTTTCCAGGTTACATCCCCCACAACCTCCAGGTTATTCCCCACCATACCTGCACCCCACCCTTTGAATAACGACCACAAATGAGAGGGGAGCAGAAGTTACGTTTATGATATGACTCCCAGCACCAGCCAATTATGTTAAAGGCCACAGGAGCTTTCCAATTAGATGCTTGCACATGTACTCCCTGCTTGCTGCTTATTGTAAAGCCTTGCCCCGATAGACATTTGAGGCTCTCCAACCACCAACATCGTCCTGCGTGGAGGCGGTGCTTTGGGGGGTGGGGCAGAGCTAGCACTAATAGAATAAAGACCTTGCTGTAAGTTGCATCAGATCGGTTCCTGTGTGTGTTTTTGGGGATCACTAACATTTCCCTGGCACAACAATACCATTAGAATTGGTTGCCTAGAGTGTACTTCTGAAAACTTATTGGTGTCGATTCTCTGGGTATACCACACACAACACAGACTGCTAAGCAGGCCCTGGGGGGCTTTATATGCTGATTGCTTGCTTGGGAATGTGGCAGGAGGCCCGTGGTCGTATCTAAACAAGTTAGGGAATATTTACATCCTTCATTGTCAGTATAAGCCATGAGTAGCCTACCTACCAATCCCATTCAGAACAGGTTGGCTTTATGTACCTCCTCCATGAGAAGATCCTTCCGCCAAGGCCGTAGTCTGGAAGCACAAGCTGCTGAAGGGTTTCTGACAGTCTTGTCAGATACAGTATGTTTCTTACTTGACCACAACACTACAAGGGTTTTATAGCTATACCTGACCCTTGCACAGGCTTCATATAATCGAATCAGGATATTTCACAGAAATATCAGCAGCTTTAACTGTTTTCCAGGCTGGGATGACCTCTGTGTATCCAGAATGTCTGTGGTCCCAGGGAGCAGTCTCACAGGGGCAGATGGCTTGTGCTTTGGAACGGAATCTGCATCCTAACTTCTTTGATGATTCAACAACCTATGAATTGCCATATAAAACCAAAGGCACTGTTTTCTTCCACATCTGTTGTACTGACAGCGACTGATGTAACAGTTTCCAGTTTTTCTTTTCCACTGAGCTAGTCATAAAGTCAGATCTCTGCATGCAGCACAACTGAAGAATCTTAGCCTGCCTGGAAGTCTCCTGAAGGTTTTTTTTCCTGATCTCAAATAGCATCCCATTTTACGATTTCTTTTTTCCTTTGCCTCTCTCTCTCTCTCTCTCTCTCTCTCTCTCTCTCTCTCTCCTCTCCTTCTCTCTCTCTCCTTCTCTCTCTCTTTCTTCTCCTCTCTCTCCTCTCTCTCTGAGATTACAATTTCTTCCTTCCTTCCTTCCTTCCTTCCTTCCTTCCTTCCTTCCTTCCTTCCTTCCTTTCTTTCTTTCTTTCTTTCTTTTTTTGGTTTTTTGAGACAGGGCTTCTCTAAGCAGTCCTGGCTGTAGACCAGGCTGGCCTCGAACTCAGAAATCTGCCTGTCTCTGCCTCCCAAGTGTTGGGATTAAAGGCATGCACCACCACTGCCTGGCAGCATCCCATTTTAAAAGTTATTTAAAAGATACGCTGCTCTCGTAAGATTGGGCGTGAATATTTCATAAGCCCCCAGAGCATCTGCTATTGTTTCATGTTTATAAGTACAGGATAATGTAGGTTTTCTCAATAAACTTATAAGGTATCACATGTGTCTCATTCAACTATTTCACTGCCTAGAATTTTACAGCTGCCTCTTGATGTTGCATGTTATGTGGCTTATTCCCGACTTTGTATCTTTAGGGATACTTAAGTTTTCCACATACTTTTCTGACTCTGTACAAACTCTCTGTGACTTGCATGATATCATCTACATAGTGAAACCTTTCCCCAAGAGTGGGGAGAATGACTAAGCAAGATCTAGGGCTACCTTTTATGACAAATAATGGTGCTGTGAAGATAAGCTTGAAGAAGAACTCTGAAAGCCCACTGCGAATTGGGTTTGAGATTTGGCAGCTAAAAACACACTTCATAAACATTATACGTTGATCAGATAGGATACACAGAGTTCCTTTTCAGCTTTTGAATTTGTAAAGATTTGGGTCTCAGGATGTAATCTATTTCAGAGAAACTTCTATGTGTTGCTGACTAGAATGTGTATCCTCTGTTATGTGGGTAAAATATTCTGTAGATATCTGTTGAATCCAATTGATGTCTGATGTCATTTACTTTTGATGTTTCTCTGTTTATTTATTGTTCAGAAAACCTGTCTTTTGGAGGAAGTAGGGCATTGAAATCACTTGCTATTAATGATTGACATTAATCTGTGTCTTTAAATCAAGAAGAACATTTTAAAAATTAAGTTGCTTGGGATATTGTACCATATTTAGGATGCATATATGTTAAGGATAGTAATGCCTTCATAGTTAATTGTTCCCTTGAATAGAATGGAGTGTCACCCTTGATCTATTCTGATTAGTTTAAGTCTGAAGTGTATTTTGTCAGATATTATGGTAGTGTTTCCTGCTTAATTCCTTGTCCACTTAATTGAAATATATTTTTCCATTTTTCCCCTCTAAGGCAGTGCCTATCTTTAAAACTAAGATGTTTCTTGTAGATGAATGGATTTTTGTTTTTTGATCTATTCAGTGAGCTTGTGTCTTTTGATTGGAGAATTGAGGCCACTGATATTTAAAGTCACTAATGAAACGTGTGTTAATTGTGCTCACCTTGTTGGTTTTTCATGTTGTGGTTTATGTTATCAGGGGTACTTTGCACTTTAGTGATTATGACTTCATGTCTTTCTATGGTCATTTGGCTATTCTCTTTCCTCTCTTCACATTATTAGCTCTCACATACATTTTCTTTTGACTTGATTTGTTGGGTATGAATTTTAAGACTTTATATTATGAAAAGTTTCTCTTTCAATTGTGTGTGGCTGATAGTTTTGTTTGGTGTATTAGTTTAGGTTGGCTTTCATGGTCTTGTGCACTTGAAATGCATTGCTGCAGGTTATTCTGGATTTCAAACTTCCCATTGATAAGTCATGTTAGTCTGATGGATTTTCTTTATATATATTTTATCTTGTGACTTTCAACGCACTTTCTTGTTCTGTGTACTTAGTGCTGTGGGATTTTTCTGGTCTCATATATTTGGTATTCTGTGTGTGTTCTGTATTTGTATAGATAAATCTTTCTTTAATTTGTGGAAACTTCCTTCTACGATCTTGTTGAAGATCTGATCCATGCCATTGACTTGGGTTTCTTGGCCTCATCTACACTGGTTATTAGAAGGTTCAGTATTCTTCGTGCTATGCCACATTTCTGTGTGTTCATTTCTTATGTTATTTAAACTTTTTATATTCCTGGCTTATTTGATCATGATCCTTTACTTTATCTTAGAGACCAGATATTCTATCTTCTGCTTGATTCATTCTTCCTTTTAGTTTTGTAGTTGGGCTATTGTGTTGGGCTTACAATTCTATCTTCATTTCATCATAAGACCTTTTCAGTGTTACTCTTTATTGAATTGTGCTTTCATATACTACATTGCCTTTGTCATTTTCATCAATCTTATATTTATGTTTATATAGACATTTACTGTAATGTTCTTTCTCCTCAATTTTGTTGAGCTATTTCTTTTGTGGTCTTTAAACTCTTGAATTATTTGATGAAATTTATGATTATTCTTTTAAATTCTATGTCTGGTAGTTCATCTAAGTAATTATCATTGACAAATGTTTTGACAAGATGTATGTCTTGGAAGGAAGACACTGGCTTGATCTTTCATATTGTTTGCATTTTTGTGATGAGATATGGGCATATGGACTTCTTTCATCAGTTCTGTGTCTGATATAGAAAGGAAAGGTTGGGGCAGATGAGAGGATATGTGGGTAGGTGGGAATTAGAGGTTGGAGTGGTTTAGGTGGAATAAAGTTATATGGAGAAAGAGGATTGGGCTGGTGTGCAGGCTTTGTATCTATCCTAGGCCAACCCTGGAGTGTGGTGGTAGATTTGGTTGTGTGTGGACAGCTTGAATATGGTATAAGAGGTGCCTATGGGTTTGGGGGCAGGTAGGATGGGTCTGGGAAGAAGCCTGGGGGTTGGTTGTAGTACAGGCAGAGTTAGCCAGACTAGGCTAGGGAAGGAGATGTGGAACGGCTGCATTTGGCAAATTGGGAAAGGCACATAGAGTGAATTCTGATAGACTCAGGGTAGACACTGGGAGAAGGCTGTGAAGGAAATGGGTATGTGGAAGTCACTAATATTGGAGGAGAACTTAGAATCACTACTTTAATATTCTAACAGAATTCTTAACTACATTCTAAGTATTTGTCTTTATAACAATAGATAAACATAACCCCCAACCTTCAGCAAGGAAACTTCTCTTTGTAACACACAGAGACTATTACAGAAACCACCACCAATCAAAATGTAGAGTTGTGGTTCCCATTACCAAAGGATATATCTGCAATAGAATTCCTGTACCTAAGGCTTAGGAAATATTATGGAAGGGGTGGAAAGGATGCAAGAGCCAGGATATCAGGGAGTTTACTGTGAGATTGGGTCTCTTGGTAATGTTAGAAGCTACACCCATAAAGTCTCACCATTGTGATTGCCTAAACATGAACTCAGTAAGGACTACAGCGGTAGGAATGCTTATGTGGACAAGGCAAAGCCCATGAGACTGCAACGCCACACAGAACTCCAGGCAGTTAAGGCTGAGAGTGGGAGAAATAGCCTTCCTTAAGTAAGAGCCAACTTGTCATCCAGTACCAAATGATCAGCGCTTAAAATATACAGACAAGTGGCGTAATATAGATGGAGTAGGCTCTATTAGTATAATTAGAAATATACTTATACACAAACACAAACACACACATATATAACAATAATTAATTAAAAAGGTTATGAATATAAAAGGGAACAAGAAGCAGTATATGGGAGGGCTTGGGTGTAAGAAGAGGAAGAGGAATGTAATTATATTATAATCTTAAAACATGGAATACATGATTTTCAAAAAGTGATAGCAAAATCAAATACAGAAGGAAAAGATTCCATAGCTTGTACTAGCTGGCTTTTGGCCTCCACGCACATGTACACAGGCACTATGGTACACACACACACACACACACACACACACACACACACACACGAACAGTGCCTGACAAACAATGTTCAATATATATATTGAACATTGCCTTATTTAGATGTCTGTAATCTACAGTCATTCTCCAGGAATAATATGATTTCCTCATAGACGAAACCAAGCTGTTGAAAGGGTTATGGAGTTTAGTAAACAGTCTCTACTCTCTGTAATTTCTTATGATTTCTGTAGACTCATCATGGCACCCAAACAATTTATACTGTTTGATAATATTGGAGGAGGGCGTGATACCCACAACTCTAATCTGTGTACACAACTTTACAGTTTCTCAGTTGCCCAAATGATTTGCCTTTCCAGTTTGCATTCCAGATCTAAGCTGAAAATCAAAATTAATTCCATCACAAGCTACAACCCAGAGGGCCCTGTGATGGAATGGTTTTAAGAAGGGGTTGCCTGAATCATTCTGATTGAACCCAGAGAATACACAAAGAGTAATAAGAGAATCAAATATAAATTAGCCAATTAACTTAGTTCCAATACTACTCTCAAAGCTTAGTAAGATAATTAAACTTAATTCAAGATACTAATATTAACAACGAACCTTGCATAAAGATGTATTTTGTATGGGATATTCTTTAAGTAATGCAAAGTATGTGTGTTAGCTGGCTGACAGGTTACAAAAGGGCTGAAGAATGTGGGACATGGAGACAGCACATCTGATCTTTTGTACCTCAATTTCCTCTCTACCCAATCTCATGCCTTCATAGTATTTGCCAATATTTAATGGTGTCACACAGGGCGTTGGCTTGTCTTGCTTATAGTTCTCCCAGCTACTCTTCTAAGATAAAACTTGTACAAAAAAGCAACCTTCTCTTTTCTGTTCGCTGCTTTTGCCTGAATAGCAAGAAGAGTGCCTATGGCTTAACAAACCTTTAAATATGTTTAAAAACAGTAATGGGCTTTTCATAATAGCAAGAAGATTGCCAAACCATGGAATACCAGGATGCTTCAAGTTTTCCTGCTCAGGGTCAGATAATGAATATTTCCAGGCTTTGAGGACCAGAGATACTCTGGTTTGTTACAGACATCCAACTTTGTGACAGTTCTGTCAGTGTAACTCAAACACAATAGAAGGAGTATGTCAGCAGATAAATGTAAGACACCAATAAATATGTCTGCAATTATAGGCAACAGGTAGATTAGGCCCACATGTGGAAGACTGACCACTGCTACAGAGCAAGGGGAGTCATTTAGGACCTTGATGGTACATTCTCTGGAGTCAAGGTCCATCCTGAGTACTAAACAAAAGTCTTGAGTCTTCAGATTCCTCTTCTGTGAAATGGGATTAATAATAGACGGCATCACATTTTAGATAGAAGTGAGCTTGCATGAGAAGTGCCTAATTCAGTGCCTGCTACACATACCAAAATGCTTAATAAATCATTTTAAATAATACATTCTTCAAAGTTTTTCTTTAACCTTTTGCTTTTGTTCTTGTTTTAACACAGGGCCTCAATCAGCTGAACCAGCTGATAACTCTTCATCTTTCTGCCCCTACTTCCTGAGTGCTAGGGTTCTAAGCCTGTATTATCAAGTGTAGATAAGAAGAAATTCTTAAGAATAAGCAATTACAATTGATTTATGTGGCAAACAGTGATGCAATGAAAATAAGAACAAGGAAACAAATATGATTAAGCACTTTGGCAAGAGAAATCGACAGTTACTGGTCTCCAAAGCATGCTGATGTTAATGGGTTCCTAACATCTTAGTATCATTAGTTTCTATTTGGAAAAACTTCCCACTTCAATGCTTATATAAATTCTAATTATTCTCAGAGAAGAAGTTTTGATTTTGTGTTCTGAGCAGCTTTGCAAATTCTCGAACAGTAATCACATATTAAATGCAACAGAATCTCTTAAATAGACTGATCTTTTCCATTTAACAATAAATCGAATATTGGCATTGCTGAATCATATGGTATACTGGCTAGGTTTATGTCAACCTGACACAAACTAGAGTCATTCGGGAAGAGGGCATCTCAATAGAGAAAATGCCCCACCAGATTGTCTTGTGGGCAAGTCTGTAGTGATGTGGGAGGGATCAGCTCACTGTGGGTGGTACTACACATGCATAAGTGGTCCTGGGTGCTAAATTCAAATATATTGAGCAATCCACGAAGAGAAAGACGGCAAGCAACTTTTGCCCACGGCCCCTGCTTCAGGTCCTGATTCCAGGTTCCTGCCCTGATTTCCTGGACTACACGCTGTAAGACAAAACAAACTTTTTCCTCCCTGTCTTAGTCACTGCTCTATGGCTGTGGGCCATGACCAAGACAATTCTTATAAAATAAGGCATTTCATGGGGGGTGCTTACAGTTTCAGTGGTTTAGTTCATTGTCATCATGGCAGGGAGCATGGTGGCACAAAGGACACTGGAACAGAAGCTGAGAGCTACATCCTGGTCTGCAGGCTGAGAGGAAGAAAAGAAAAACACTTGACCTGCTTTGTGCTTTTGAAACCTCAAAGCCAAGGATTTACCTCCTTCCAACAAGGCCACAGCTACTCCAACAAGGCCACAGCTACTCCAAGAAGGCCACAGCTACTCCAACAAGGCCACAGTTACTCCAACAAGGCCACAGCTACTCCAACGAGGCCACCTCTCTTAATCCTTTTAAATCTTTTTAAATAGTGCCTCTCCCCAGTGACTAAGCATTTAAATGATTAATATCCAACTGTGTCTTCTCTCTACAGGTAAGACCCATTGAATAGTCTTTGCTCAAATAAAACTGGCATCCCTTTGCTATGAACTGAGTTTTCTCAGAAGCATCATTAATTTTTCTATTGTATCCTTTTGCTATTATCGTCTCTTAATAGATTTTAATATAAAACCAGGCAATGTAGTGTGCTGATTTCAGACTGAGAAAATACAATTTAATTTTGGCTCTGACACTTCTCGTGCATAACTTTGAGCAAAACTCATTTACTTTATGCTGCGATTGATTCGGCTATCAAAGTCACTGATAGATCTTTCCATGTTTGTGCTCATATGTTCAGAAGTATCTATTGAGTGTGCACTACAGGATGCGTCTTGTTCTGCATGGCAGGGGCAATAGGTCACTCAACATCACAGAATGTGTGTATGATAAGCCTTAAGTGTCATAGTTACCAATGTGATTTGTGATGGTCAGCTAGGGACCAAACAGGCTTGTCACCATAATCTCTTAAGCATAACACATGTTTATACCTCATATATTTACATACCACTGGTAACATGGCGGCCACCAGTAACATGCCATTTTCTTGTCTTCTTAGTGGCAATGATGCGCTTTGGTGAAACCTCCTCATGCTTTCTCTCTGCATGATTTCCCAGTTTATGACACAATTGGCCTACGATCCACAGAACTAATTGACTCTGAGAAAGATCCAACTTCTGACCTTGACTTCATTAACATTCTGTGGCGACTGGTCAGAAACAGTCCACTCAGCTGAGCTATTTCCAGGCACCCTGATATCTGTTTCCCAGAACATCCCCACCTCTGGGGACAATGATGGGGAAATCTCAGTCAGGCTTAATGCATTTCTATTTAGGGATCTAATGTCTGGCAGAAAATATCTTTATAATTTATTTAATACACAAATGGTTCTTTTTCTTGTCTGATTCCCCCAAAGCTTGGCAAACTAAATGCCGTCCATTAATCACTCCGGTGAGGTGCAGCCATCCAGTCTGTGAGAACTGCACCATGCTTACCTAGACAAGGGCCATAACTCAATAAAACCTTGGACACAGAATCCTTTTAAGGGCATTGATTGTGATCAGCCTCTATTGAGAGGATGGTGGACAGAAGCAGACAAAGATCATTTTCCACTGTGGTGATAGGCACGGGCTTTGAAAAGGACACATGATGAAATCCCAGGGGTCAGCTGGCTGGGGGTTGGAGTGGGCCAGTTCTTTCCTCAGTGCCAACATGTCTTAGATATAAGCATTAGAATTCATTGCTACCTCATTTTAGCATAGTTAGAACAGAACTCACTATCTTTAGTAATCTGTTTTCTCACTTCTAGTGCCTGCCTACAGTGATATTCTCTAGGCTTTGCTATCTCTAAGACCTCTTACTGATTCCCCTTTGCTATGTGAGCCAACCATTGTTTCTATTTCCTTCATGTATGTAATCAATTCAGTTTTTGGTAAGGGTTATTTCTAGATCCATCCCTCCTCTTTTTTTAACCAGTCCTTCAAGACATAATAATTACACATATGTTTTCCTTTAAAATAATCCTAAAATGTTCTTGCCTTACTATTGTACTTTTAATGATAAATGCACATTTTTAACACTTGTAGAATTATTTTTATTTTATTCTTTTGTTTTTGTTTTTCAAGACAGGGTTTCTCTGTATATCCCTGGCTGTCCTGGAACTCACTCTGTAGACCCGGATGGCCTTGAACTCAGAAATCCTCCTGCCTCTGTCTCCCAAGTGCTGGAATTAAAGGCATGCGCCACCACTGCCCAGCTTATTTTATTCTTGATGGTAAATACAGCCCCAGAGTTCAGAGGCCTGACCCCACTTATTTCTCAGTATCTTTATTCTCTTTGTATTTGTCTATGGTATTCATAATAGACACTCAAATAGAGATTTCCACAGCTTTCTGTTTCCACGCTGTCATTCTTCCAGATGCAGCCATTCAACTTGCTCAAGACAATTGTTACATATCCTGTCTTTCCCTACGCAGGTGTACTGAACTCTCTCTCTGTCTCTCTCTCTCTCTCTCTCTCTCTCTCTCTCTCTCTCTCTCTCTCTCTCTCTCTCGGATCTTTTGAGCTAACCTGATTCTTTTGTGTTTCCAAATGACATTTAATGACATTTAAGTTTTTTTTTTCCAATTTCTGAGAAGAATCATGTCGGCACTTGATGGAAATTTCGCTGAGTCTGTAGGTTGCTTTTGGTAGGATGGCCATTTTCACTGTATTTCTCCTACTGATTCATGTGCATGGGAGGCTTTTTTCAATGTCTTAAAGTGTTTAGTACAGAAATCCTTTAAATACTTAGTTTTATTCCAAGATTTTTGAGGCTGTTCTGAATGGGATTTTCTCCCAATTTTGTTCTTGTTATGTTTGCCATTTGTATTTAGGAAGGTTACTGACTTATGTTTTAATTTTTATTGTGCTAGTTTTTGAACATGTTTATCAGACGTAAAAGGAATTTTTTTTTTTGGTAGAGTCTTTAGGGTCTTTTTTGTATAAGATCATATGATCTGTGAAAAATGATACTTTGACTTCTTGTTTTTCTATTTTTATCCCTTTATCGCATCTCCCTTTCTTGTCTCCTTGTTCTAGCTAAGACTTTAAGCACTCTATTGAACAGGGATAGAAAGAGTGGGCATCTTTGTCTTGCTCCTGGTTTTAGAGGAAATGCTTTGTATCATTTTTCTACTTAGCGCGATATTCAATGTGGACTTGTGTATTTTCTTTTTTCAGTAAATGTGTCTCAAATGTCCATGGTTTCTCCAGGACTTTTATCATGAAGGAATGTTGGATTCTTTTTCAAAGTCCTGTTTTGTGTCTAATCAGATGACCCTGCTGGTTTTGTAATACATTTATTGACTTCCATATGTTGAATCATATTTGCATCTTTTGGATGAAACAAAATTTATTGCTGTAAATAATCTTTTGTATTGGGTTCTTGAGTTCACTTTGCAACTATTTTATTGAGAATTTTTGGATTTTATGTTCATCAGGGATGTTGATCTATAATTTTCTTTTTGTTATGTCATTTATTTATTGGCTGTGTATTTCGGTGTTTTACCTTCATGTTTATTTGTGTTCCATTTTCATGCCTGATGCCTTTGGAGGCCAGAAAATGGCACTAGATCCCCTAGGACTGGAATTACATGCAATTGTTATCCATCATGTGGGTACTGTAATTAAACCCAGATCTTTTGGAATCAGAAACCATGACATGTATGTATATGTATGTTTACACACACACACACACACACACACACACACACAAAATACTTGTAAGATAAAAATATAAAAAGCCCAGACAAAAGAGACAAAAGCATATGGAACAAAAGACTTTCAAAAATACCATTGAGTTCATTTTGTGTTGATTATCAATTGCTGGGCATAGGGCTTGCCCCTAAGTGTCCTTTGTATACCCAGTAAGACTCCCTTGGAGGAACCTGGTTTTTCATTTGTGAGTGGTTACCAGTTGTTGATAATTTTGGGGTTAGGGATAGGGGCTTGATTCTCCTTTCCCTTTCAGTGCTGAGACCCCATCTGGCTTAGATCTGTACAGTTCCTGTGCGTGCTGTGATGGTCCCTGTGAGTTCATATACGAGTTGGCCTTGCTATGTTTAGAAGGCCTTCTTTCTTTCAGTTTTTCACTTCCACTGGCTCTAACAATCTTTCTTCTTTCTCTTCTTCAGAGTTCTCTGAGTACTGATGCTCCCAATGCTGAGAAAGAATTTACAACTGGTTGTTCCAATTTCTCTCCTTCTCTGCACATTGTCAGGCGGAGTCTTTGTATTTGTTCCCTTCTACTGAAGGAGGAAGCTTCTCTGATGATGGCTGAGAAAGGAAGGCACTGCTATATAAATATAGCTGAATGTCATTAGAAGACATGTTATTGCTTCTTGTTTCTTTTTTCCTTATTCTTTAATTTTTTTGTAGTCCAGACTTTATGCCCCTTCCAGTCCACACTCTGCCTGTTGCACATCCCATACCTCCTCCCCCCATCTCCAAGACAGTGAAAGGAAGAGGGGAACATGATCAGGTATGGGTGTTGGGAAGGGGACAGGACTGAAGCCCTGAGGGTCAGTAGAAAGAATGGAAACAGGCAACCTTGAAAGATAGGAGGTAGGGGGACCCTCTAGAATGTACCAGAGACCTGTGTGGTGAGAGATTCTCAGGACCCAAAGGGAGGGACCTTAGATGTTATTGCTTTTTAAAGACAGTAATATTTAGCTTTACCTATTCTAGGTGTTTGGTCATCCAGGCAGCATCAGGTATGAGTTTAGTCTTGATACTGGTTGGTTATTCCTACAGACTTTGTGCTTCCATTCCCATAGCATGTCTTGCAGCAGGACACCACTGTAGAAAAAGGGTTTGTGGCTGGGTTGGTGTTTACCTTCCTTCTGGTAGTGTGCATAGTACCTTCCTGTACTGTGAACACTAGTGTCATCTATGTTCTTATCCTTGGGGAAAATGACTATGGGAGGATTAATTTTGGTAAGGAACTTTGTGTGTGTGTGTGTGTGTGTGTGTGTGTGTGTGTGTATGTGTTGTTGTTGTTGTTAGATTTTCTGAGATGGGACCTAAGCAGGTGGAGTTAGGATATTGGTAGTGCCTTTTTGTGTGGTTGTCTGTGCCACCTTTGTTGAGTTGGAGTTTGGATGACTTCTCCCTCTCCCTCCCCCTTCCCTCCCTTCCCCCTCCTCTCCCTCCTCCTCTTCCTCCTTCTTTTATTTATTTATTTATTTATTTATTTTACATATGTGAGTACACTGTTGCTCTTCAGCCACAGTAGAAGAGGGCATTGGATCCTGTTACTGATGGTTGTGAGCTACCATGTGGTTGCTGAGAATTGAATTCAGGACCTCTGGAAGAGCTGTCAGGGCTCTTAATGGCTGAGCCATCTCTAGCCCCTGGACTTCTTTTTGATGTTAGGTTAGCGTGTCAGGTTGGATTATCTGAGTGGTGCTTCAGGCTCAGTCTTGGGACACTCAGTGCTGATGTGCCAATGTGGCTTCAGAATTGTTCTTGTTCAGCAAGGGGTATGTGCAGCTTGTGAACACTGCAATCCTCAGAAGTCTGTGGAAGGTGCACATAGTTGAATAGATGGTCCTGAGGTGGCAGGGGTTGGACACCTGGTGTGAATAAATAGTTCTATTTGTGGAGGTATAAGGTGATTTCAATAGGTATAACATGGCCAGGGCTCGGCTCACAGCAGGAACTCATGATGCTGTCTGTGGGAGGCATGCCAGGATCTCTGTGGTCCTGATGGCTGGACTTTGGTGGAGGTGGGAAGTGTCACCTCTGGCAGAACTCTGAATATGTGGCCCTCAGCTGGGCAGGGTTTGGAGTCCAAGTTTCATGTCTCTTAATTGCCTGTATATAAAATGCTAAGTGCTTAGTATTAGCTATGTCTTTTATTCTTTTTGAATTAAAATAAGATTTATTTTTAATGCTTTAGTTTGAAACTATTCTCAAAAGTTGAAAACCATTATAAGGTCACTTCATGCACTTAACCTATATTCCCCAAACATTACTATTTTACCATACCCATTGTAGCTTAATTTTTTCTGCCTTTAGGTAATATATACTTATTCTTCCTTAAGGTTTTATGGTTGCATAAAAGGAAAAAGTTCTTCAACATCAAATACAGAATGTTGCATTGAGATTACACAACTGCTGGAGAATGTATCATCTCAGCATACACTATCTGAATGAGGAGCAGCAATGGGGACCATATGGGACCATCTTTAAATGACCCACTCCATCTGACTATCAGGACTGGGTGTCATCTTTAAATATCCCACCCAGTCTGACCATCAGAACTGGAAGTGGAATAGAATTCAGGCCTTCAAAGACTGACCTGGGTTGACTTTGTGGGGTAATGAGTTTAATTTGAAAATGAATTGTTAATGCCAAGAAGTGCTTGCTGGCAGGAGCCTAGTATAGCTGGCCTCTCAGAGGCTTTGCCATCTGAGATGGCAAATATTTACAGCCAACCATAGGACTGAACCCTGGGACCCCAGTGGAAGAGTTAGGGGAAGAACTGAAGGATTGCAACCCCATAGAAAGAACAACAATAGCAACCAACCAGACTCCTCAGAGCTCCCAGGGACTAAGTCACCAACCAAAAAGTATACATGGATGGGTTCATGGCTTCAGCTACATATGTAGTAGAGGATGGCATTATGTGGCATCAATGGGAAGGGAAGCCCTTGGTCTTATAAAGGTTTGATACCACAGTGTAGGGCGATGCTTAGAGTGGTGAGGTAGGAGTGGGTGGGTGAGGGAGCACCTTCTTAGAAGCAAAGGGGAGGGGGATGAGGGGGATGGTATGGGGGCCTTGGAAAGGGGGATGACATTTAAAATGTGAATAAATAAAATAACTAATAAAAAAAGGAAAAAAAAAAGAAAATGAAGATGAGACTGCCTTCTTAAATCTGAACTATTTTACCCTTTAACGAAACCTGACCATGTACTCATTTTGGAGAGCAGAAGATATAGAGAGGATTTATACTGAATGAAAATGAGTTCTAAGAGTCCAACAAAGCAGGCAAGTGAACAAAACTTAAATTTAAAAGATCAACTTACCATGAAATTCTATGCACATAACAGCCAATTTTATGGTTTGAAGCCACCACTTCATAAGCAGGGGAGCCGGAGGTCATGCGTTTGCTGGAGGGTTTCTCCTTACCCGATGCCTTGGAATAATTACTGATATGATTCACTGTCTTATACTTTCCCCTTTTGAAATAAAACAATAAGGCGTAACTTACTTGTAGTAGAAACAAGTTAATTTTTAATCTGTTTTAAAATGCTATTTGCTTATTTGTTTGTTTAACACAAAAATGTCTCTGACTGACAGGCCGTTTTATGTCATCCTATCCAGTGGAGGTTCCTGCTACTTTAAATGAAGTAAACCAGAATGTAATTGGGACATTAAGTCATATCTGCTCTGAGTGGTTGCAGAATGACGTAGTCAGGATAATTCTGCCAAAGTTTGTATACTGTTCTCAGTGGATGGGAAATTGAGTCATTCAGAATTCGGTAGTCTATTATAGCACTTAAAGCTTTAAAAAAGCAGAAATAAAGGGATACAATCAGGATATATTATATGAGAAAAACTATTTTAATAAAAGGAAAAATCAGTCTATGTGTAACATGAATAAATACATATATGACATAAAACCAAATGAATACTTGTTTTAAAAAATATTGGGTCTTTAACATCTGTTTTCAAAGCACTGGCATACAACCTCATTGTTTGCTGCTGTTTAATTAGACATTTAAAAGCATTGAATTCTGAATTGTTTTGCTTATATGCACAAACATGTGTGATTGGTAATATTAGTTTATTGATTTGTCTTTGAATACTGGCATTGACAAAGTAACCATGTGCTAGTGACCTCTGATGTGCTACACACACACACACACACACACACACACACACACACACACAAACAAACAAAACCCTCAAATCAAAAAAACAAACCAAACCAGAAAACCAAAAACTGAAAAATAAAAAAACCCGACAACATAAAAAAGAAAGAATAGAACCAACAGAGCCACCAAACATGGGAAAAAAACCTTTGCTTCTTGTACTTCAGACAAGTTAATATTTAGAACTTAAAAACTAAACACTGAAAAAAAGTTTTCTGTCAATAAATGGGTCACTTACCTGAATATACAATTCTCAAAAGAAGAAACGTGAGTGACTAATAAATATTTTTAAAAAGTCTTTGATATCTTTAATCACTATGGATATGCAGTCTCCGATTACTTTGAGATTTCTTCTCACCCCTGTTAGAATGAATATTATCAAGAGCAGACAGCGACAGAAGCTGGCGAGGATGTGGAGGAATAGAAACCTTTCCTCTCTGCTGGTGGCAGAGTCAGCTCGTACAGCCATTATGGAAATCAGTGTGGAGGGGTCTCAAAAACTAAAAATAAAACTACCAGATGAGCCAACCATATCCCTCCTGGGCACACACCCAAAGGACTTCTGCCTCCTACTCCACAGAGGATTCATGTTCAGTACTACTGTATCCAATCAGTATAGATATTCATTAACAGATAAATTGATGAGAATATAGTCCACATACACAATGGGACTTCACTCAGCCATAAAGAAAAAAGAAATTACAAAAAATTCAGGAAAGTAGAATTGGAAAGCATTATATTTATATTTATTTATATTTATATTTATATTTTTATTTATGTAATTTCTTATTACTACTATGGGGACTGTGTGTCACACGAATCAGAAAATAGTGACAGGACAACCATCTGGAGTTTGTTCTCTTCCTTCAAGCTTATGTGTGTTTTGAGGTTGGACTCAGGCCATCCACCCTGAGCAGTAAACGCCTTTACCTGCTGAGGCAATTGATGGCCCTGAAACCATTACACAAAGGGAGGTAATACAGGCTCAGAAAAACAAATACCATATGCTCTGTTTCATAGTTAGCTCTCAAATGTGTATGTTCAGGTGGTCATAAACATAGGTACAGGCCAGGAAAATAGAAAGATGTACATATGACTGGAAAAAAAATAAGAAGCTCTCAGGCAGAAGGGAAGACACTGAGGTGGAAGGAGAAAATGCTATGGAGAGAAGATGCAGTGGGGAAGAGGTTAGTGAGAGATGAGGGGAGCAGGAGAGGGGAGAATTAGCCAACATGAAATATGCATGAAAACCCCATATGGAAACTCACTTCTTCAAAATCTCATTTAAAAAAAATTGGACGGAAAAATCCCAAAGGAAAACTCAGAATAGTTACATATTAAAATAAGTTGACTTTGTTGAGATGAGTCTGTGGTGTTTCAGAAAGGATGACAGAAAACTCAGCGATGGGCCTCATGTGATGCCTCTCTAGCTTGGAACACCTTCTACATCATATTCATTTCAAAGTATTTTATTCAGAATTGATTTCTCTCAAGGTTTTACCTTCTCAGTCTTCTGGTAATTTTACTGGTAAAAGGAATATCACTCTGTGTATTAGTCAGGGTTCTCTAGAGTCACAGAACTCACAGATAGTCTCTATATAGTAAAGGAATTTATTGATGACTTACAGTCTGCAGTCCAAATCCCAACAATGGTTCAGTAGTAGCTGTGAATGGAAGTCCAAGGGTCTAGCAGTTGCTGAGTCCCACACGGCAAGAAGGCAAAAGAGCGAGAGCCAGATTCCCTTCTTCCAATGTCCTTATATGGTCCCCAGCAGAAGGTGTAGCCCAGATTAAAGGTGTGTGTCACCACACCTTTAATCCCAGATGACCTTGGACTCGGAGATCTCCCTCTCTTAATCTTCTGGATTCAATCACCACTGTGTCTCAAGATCTCCATACCAAGATCCAGATCAGAAACTTCTATCTTCCAGCCTTCAGATTAGGTTCACTGGTGAGCCTTCCAATTCTGGATTGTAGTTCATTTCAAATATAGTCAAGTTGACAACCAGGAATAGCCACTACACTCTGTTTTCTAAGCACTGAGAGTCATGCTCTTATGATAGATTCCCATCAATATGAGGTTACTAGGAGATGGACTCAATAATATTAAAATCACTGAGGCTAGAAGTTTAACTTTAATGGAAGCTAATTTTTAATTCCTTGGAACATGTAAGGACCCAGTTACTAATATATACATTTCTAATCTTTATGAGGTTGATTACATGACTGACTCAGGAGAGTCCCCTCATGAAGTCTTTGCTAATTGAAAAGATATTTGAAAGACTGACAACTGTCTAACATTTTGAAGTACAGAAATTTGTTTCATCCTTGCTCACAACTCTCTCTGATCCTTTATGGTTTAACAGTCACTAATATTTTCAGTGTGACTTTTGTGAATATTCAGTTTTCATGAGTCAATTACTTTCATAGTTTTTCTTATGCCATTCCCCCAGTTTCCACTGTTCATAAATGATCTCTAAGGATTTGATAAAACATTAATTTAGTATCTTGAAACAAAAAAGAAATAAATCCATTTCTAAGTGTAGAATATTTCTAGTACAGATAGACAATAGGAACTGGTGGTTTAGCAGATTGCAGAGAGAAGATAATTTGTTTTAAATTCTGAAGGGAAAATATATTAAAGAAAGTCTTTATCTTTGTGGAACATAATTCCCAGGGTTACATTCATTCCCTAATACTCACCAATCTCATAACTGACCCATAATTTGCCTTAAAATATATAGAAGTAAGGCTATACTGACTGTATTCAATGTTATGAGTAGAAACTGTACACAGTACAAGGTTGATGCAACTAGTTTGTCTATCAAAAATATTATTTACACCAGGGCTTTAAATCTTTGCCCAACACACAAAGATCATTACAGGAATTACAATACTAAAATCTAAAGTAGGATTCTTATTTGGAAATAAAATTGTGTCATAAATGTTCTGCAGAAACAATTTCAGTTTTCACAACTGGTACACAAATGTTTGTGCTTTTAATCTTTAAAAACTCTAGAAAACCCTACCAACCTAAGAGTTGATATTTGAATATTATGTACTTATTTTGGTTTTTATCTTTTTTTCTTAAAATAATCTTTATTCGGTGCCTGGAGCCGGTCCTTTGCCACAGGGCTCCATACCCAGGTGGAGCCAGGAGAGAGCAAGCCTCCCAGGAGTGCAGACAGACCTGTGAGCGCATGTAGAACCACTGCTGCCACTGAGAGGAACCTACCAAAACCCTCACAACACAGGAATTGAGGAGCTTCCTGGGACAGAAGCCTTTCAGTTTCTCTTTGTGCCTGGAGCTGATCCTGTGCCATAGAGCTACATACACAAATAACACCAGGATAGAGCTGGTCTCCCAGGAGTGCAGAGAAGCCTGTGAGTGAGGTAAGACCATCACATCTCTTCAAATTCCTGGCCAAGGAGGCACCCTCCCAGAACCATCAGGACACAGGGACCAATGATCAGCTAGGGACAGGATCCTTCTGTTTTTTTTTCTGCACCCCAGAGCTGATCCTGTACCATAGCTCTCCAAACACAAATTCCTCCTAGAGAGAACTGGTCTCCCAGGAGTACTGACACAGAGGCTTGCAGGAGGGCAAGCCACAGTCAGAGACAGCAAGACCAGCTAACACCAGAGATAACCAGATGGTGAAAGGCAAGCAAAGAACATAAGCAACAGAAACCAAGGCTACTTGACATTATCAGAACCCAGTTCTCCCACCACAGTAATCCCTGGACATCCCAACACACCAGAAAAGCAAGACTTTGATCTAAAATCACATCTCATGATGATAGAGGATTTTTAAGAAGGACATAAATAACTCCCTTAAAGAAGTACAAGAGAACACAGGTAAACAGGTAGAAGACCTTAAAGAGGGAACCCAAAAATCACTTAAAGAATTACAGGAAAACATTACCAAACAGGTGAAGGAACTGAACAAAACTATCCATGATCTAAAAATGGAACTAGAAACAATAAAGACATCACAAAGGGAGACAACACTGTAAATAGAAAACCTAGAAAAGAGATCAGGGGTCATAGATGCAAGCATCACCAACAGAATACAAGAGATAGAATAGAGAATCTCAGGTGCAGAAGATTCCATAGAAAACATTGACACAACAGTTGAACAAAATGCAAAATGCAAAAAGATCCTAACCCAAAACATCCAGGAAATCCAGGACACAATGAAAAG
>NC_034604.1:72725858-72739149 GCF_900095145.1 Mus pahari | reverse complement strand
AAGTAATCTTCTTTCAACAAACCTAAAAGAAGATAGCTACATAAACATAAAAATAACAGGAAGCAACAGTCACTATTCCTTAATATCTCTTAACATCAATGGACTCAATTCCTGAAGAAAAATGCATAGACTAACAGACTGGATTCATAAACAGGGTCTAGCATATTACTGCATACAGGAAACACACCTCAGTGTCAAAGACAAACACTACCTCAGAGGAAAGGGCTGGGAAACAATTTTCCAAGCAAATGATCCCAAGAAACAAGCTGGAGTAGCCATTCTAATATCAGATAAAATCGACTTTCAACCAAAAGTCATCAAAAAGGATAAGAAGGACTCTTTACACTTATCAAAGGAAAAATCAGAGGGGAATGTAAATAAAGAAAATATCTAATAAAAATTTTATTCTTAAGAGTACTGTGCATGTATACAACAAAATATCATATCCACACTCCCATTTCCCCCTGCCAATTCCTCCCATACCCCTCAACATTACCTATAATTTTTTTCTTCTACTCCTCCTTTTTTGCTTTTTGATTATACACTAAGTCCAATTAGTGATGCTCATATAAAATGGATGTGGTATCATCCATTGGAGCTGGAGAAACTTACACGTTGGAGCACCCTCAAGAAGAGAATGAGTCTCCTTCTTTCAGAAGCTATCAGTTGCCTGATACACATCTTGTGCCATGGCAAAGCTAGAACTTTGCATTTTGTATTTCACAGCACTTCTTCAGCTTTTACATTCCTCTATCTTCCTCTTTTTAAGTGACTACTGAGCCTTGTGAGGGTGAGTTTGCTAAAAGCCTCCCATTTAGGGCTCAGCACACAGGCTTTTCTCACCACCTTGAACATTTATGTATCTCTCCAGGCCATAAAGACACTTCTTCGACCATTGTCAAGATCAGTGCAGGTCTACAAGAATAAAAGTGAATATTTAGAAAACAGCATGATAATGTGAACATTCAGGAAACAACAATGGCAAGTTACACACTGGGACCTATAATACTCCCCAACCATGGGGATGCTCAGATTATCAGGCATGGCACTATTTCCATATAGTAGGACTCATATCCAATTAGAAAGCAGTTTAGTTACCCTATAACAACAATGCTGCTATTGCACACTGGGCACATCTTGTTTTTCAGGTTAGTATTGCACCATGCAGGGTCAAGTACCAGATAATTCCATTGATAATTTTTCATATTCAATGGTCTTCATAGCACATTCAAGCGCTATGAATGCTACCTAATTGGGAGGAAAATTTCTGGTTGGTTTGATATTGATTTCTCTGTGTCAGTGATTCTCAACCTTCCTAATGCTGCAACCCTTTAATACAGTTCCTTACACTGTGGTGACCTTCAACTATAAAATTATTTTTGTTGCTACTTCATATGGAAAGAGTAATTTGCCTCCCTCCCCCAGGGGTTGTGAGGTTGCAACCTACAGGTTGAGAATCATTGATCTATGTCCTGCAAACAAAGTGTGTGATATCTTTAGCAATAACGTCTTACCATGTAGTTATGTTGAATAAACAAGGGGAATGGCAATAGGCAGTGTTTTTTGGAGACCTCAGGAACCACCTTGATCAATAATTCATAGGGCGGTATCCCTTGCTTTACAATGTAGTTTTCATTTAATAATTCATATCTTCTGGGAGTGACATTATTCCCCCTTGCAGGTAATGACATTTGACTCTTTGTATCCTTTTAGTAAAGAGTATATTTTCAAATTGGCTTACTGACTAATGGATTTCCATAGACTTTTTCATACATCCTTAGCTTTGGTTAATGCACCCACTAACTACCTTGTCTCCTTCTCTTCCTTTATATCTACAGGTTCTGAATTTAGAGATTCTACTGATCAAAAATGGAAAGTACTTGGAAAAGTTGAATTTGTACTAAACCCAGATATAGAACTTTAATCATTGTTATCTAACTAATAACTTGCAACAATGATTCACCTAGCATTTCCATTAGGTTGGATGTAGAGAGTTGCTGCCAACTGAACTGACTTTACAGAAGGATGTACAAGGCAAAGTTCCAGTCCATTTCATATATAAGACTTTATACTTTGTACAGTTTATTAATGAGGGGAGTCCTAGCACTAACCACCCACAATAGAGTTATGTTTTAATTACAAAGCTTGTGATTTAGTATCAAGAGTGACCTTTGAACCAGATCAGACAGCAGAGTTTGGAGGGGTCTGATAGTCCATTATCAGGCACAAGTAGCCCAGGGTGGAATATGAATCATCAATTGACAATGGACCTCCATATTTTTGTAAAGATGTGTAATTTTTAACCTGAAAGTAGATATACCATAGTTAATATTAAAAAACCCAGCATTGAAAATAATATTAAACATTTTCTATAATTTCTATGGTTAATTGAACCTCAGCGAAAAATTTGACATACCATGTTAACTCCCAATCATTTGGTAATTTTAATAGGCAGGGCATAGCTCCCCTCTGATACCATGTCAGATTTCATAACCTGTTAATTTTTTTTGGTTGTATTGATTAAAGTTGTATCTTTGAATGTTAAAACTAAGCTGCTAGATTGTGGATATTTATTTATTATATTCTCAAACACAGGAAACAGTAATTTTATAAGCCCAAGCAAATCAAACCATCAGATATGTAAGTAAAGTCACAAAATTGAGAGATAACAATATCTCACTCTATACACACATACATAAAGACTTGTACTAACCTATGTCTGTGATGCTAAAAGCAATCAGTGCTACACAACAAGATAGGCACTTTCAGCAAATAATCTGATTTCTAGTTTTATTACTGATCAGTGTGGTACTGTGGAATATTTGAGGACTTCTAGTTCCATCCATTTACCTATGAATTTCATGAAGTCATTGTTAAATTCTTTTTCTTAATTTTTTTTTATCTTGGGAGATTATACTTTAATCACAATATTTCTTCCTTCCTGACCTCTCTTTAAATTTCTCATATTTCTTTTCTCTATATTCCTTCAAACTCATGGTTTTAAATTTTTTTATCTGCTCATGGTATATTATTAAAACTTCATCAAAATAAAACCATAGGGAAAATCATCCTTTGACTTCAGCTAATTGTTTTTTTTTTCCACTATAAAATGGAGAACACACACACATTTTGAGCTAAAATTACTAACACCCAGTGAAAACTGCACATAACACAACGTGGGAAACACTGGTAAGCTAAGGTCTTCAGTAGCTGAGGACTGTTGACACAGGGGTAACTTGTTCACACGGTGGGCTATTTCATACATCGCCTTTCCATCTGAAAGAGTCATTCTGAACCCATTCTAACAACAGTTTTCTCTCACCTCCTCCAGCCTTTCTTTGCAATACAAAGAAAGAAGGTAAGTCCAACAGTATACTACTGTGTGGGAGAAAAATTAATGTTTTATTTTACTTGTAATTCTCTGATTCTTAAAAAACACATATATTACTATACAAATATTGCTACTCATGTCCTATTCTTAAGCAAAATATCTGTCGTCTTAGCTCTTATTTCTATTTACTTCTTTATTTTGTATTAAATTATTTTATTTATTTACATTTCAAATGTTGCCCAACCCCTCCCCCCCCCCCCCCCCCGCTTCCTGGTCCTCCTCCCAGAATTCTTCACAGCATCCTCCATCTCCTTTGCCTCTGAGAGGGTGCTGTCCATCCCCACTGCCTCCCACCTTCTCCTTACCCCCCTGTATCCCCTTCCCTAGAACATCAAGTCTCTACTGGATTAGGCACATTCTCTCCCACTGAGGCCAGACAAGGCTACATACATGCCAGGGCCACAGATCAATCAGTCCATGTGTGCTCTTTGGTTGGTGGCTTAGACTGGGAGCTCTGAGGGGGTCTGGTTAGTTGATACTGCAACTGTTTTTGTTTTTATGGGGTTGCCATCCCGTTCAGCTCCTTCAATATTCCCCCTGATTCTTCCATAGGGGTGTCTGACCTCAGTCCAATGGTTGGTTGTAAGTATCTGCATGTTTCTCAGTCAGCTGCTGGTAGAGCCTCTCAGAGGACAGCCATGCTAGGCTCCTGTCTGCAAACACAATATGGCATCAGTAATAATGTCAGGGTTTGGTGCCTTTGTGTGGGATGGATCCCAAATTGGGCCTGCCACAGGATGACCTTTCCTTCAGTCTCTGCTCCATTTTCATCCCTGCATCTCCTTTAGACAGGAACAATTCTGGGTCAAAAATTTTGACATGGGTGGGTGGCCCCATCCCTCCACTGGGATGTAGGTGGTCTCTTCAGGTTCCATCTAACTGCCATTGGGCGTTTCGGCTAAGGTCATCTCCATTGAGGCCTGGGAGCCTCCCACATCTTAGGTCTCTGGGACTCTCTAGAGGTTCCCCACACCTATCCTCTGCATCTGCGTATTTCCATTCATTCTTCTGGCCCTCCAGGCTTCTCTCCTGTCTCACTCCCATACCTGATCCTCAATTTTATTTCTTTTTAAGGGTATACAGTGTACTATTAAAAAAGAGAGCAGAAAAATGGTTCAGTAAGTCAAGGATCTAGCTACCAAGCTGCATCCCACCTCCACAATTTACAAGAGGAGAATGGACCTTAGCAAATTGTCCTCTGACTTTCAAATGTATGTATGTCATGGTGCATATTCTATACTTCATTAAATAAAGAAACAAACAAACAAATAAATAAGTTATATGATAGTAAGTACTTGTTTCTATAATGTGTTCATCATTGTTTTAAATGGAAATAGCATCTATCCCAGGAGAGAAAAATTATGCTTAAACATTAGTAATAAAAACAAGCAGGCAGCTGGTTGCTAAATAATAACCCTACATATACACATTAACACAAAACACAATACAAAGTGTATATAACCGTTATCATCCCTTCATACTGTAACCATCATTGCTCACTTTAGGTCACAGCAGCTTTAGTAACTAGAAATCAAGTGTAGGCTGTATAGTTTCTCTGTAAACATGTAGTCTTTCCTATCTGTATATAATAGTTTCCCATTTTATAAACATTAATAAAATACAATTAGGAAATTCAGTACCATCAAATATTAAGCCTTTCCCCTTTGGCCTTGTGTTATTTTTAGGTTAATATATTTGTTCAGTTTGTGTGTTGTGCTCTATGTGTGCATATATATATATGTGTATATGTGTAAGTGAATATATATCAATGATAAATTCTAAAAAACAGGATTGCAAGAGAAGAAGTGAGGAAAGTTTAGGGAATATCTCCACTAATCACCATTAGGCAAAAGCAAAGAACTGAATTGTGGACTATGGTTTTTATTTTTATTAACAACAAAGGCAACCTTATATTTATCACAAAATTCAGTATGACAGTTGCTTCTAAATGGAATTATTATCAACTTTAAAGCATAGTTTTTCTAACAGTTAAGATATGATTCAGAGAAGTATGTAATTGGATGTTAATCATTTCGTTTAGCTCATTATTTTAATGAGAAAAATCAATAAATATCTAGCCTATTTGAAAAAACTATGTATTTATAATCAGTAAAGAATAAATGAATTTGCTAACAGAAGCAAACTAATTAATACCCTCCCGAGAAAGAAAATACAATGTTTTGTGTCACATTATTTTTAGGCTAAAAATCAGTTATATTACTACAAGAAAATAAAATTTTATTATTGAGAACAATAATTTTGGACTTCAGTTATATAAAAGTTAGCTTCTTTTTTAAGAATTGGCACATATTTAATTATTTTACCATTTGATACTTTCTAGCTGTGAAATGATATATTTCTAACCTATGATTATTGAAGGTTCTGAAAACAATAAAAATGATGAGTGCTCTTTGAAAAGGATAATAAAATGACAGATGAAAGATTAGATCTGAAATTTAAGAAAACTTTCAGAAAAACTTAAAAGATACCCGTTACCACACTATAATGCTGTATTAAAAGGTTAGCTTATAAAATTGATAGAATGGATACTTAATCACTAATCCTACTGGCCCATGACAATGGATGATCTTTCCATTTTCTGATATTTTCTTTAATGTCTTTCTCTAGTGTCTTAAGGTTTTTTTTTATTATACAGTCTTTCACTTGCTTGGCCACAATTATCACAGGTTTTTTTTTTTTTTTTTTTTTTTTTTTGAGGCTTTGTGAAAGGTATTGGTTTTCTGATTTCTTTCTTAGGCCACTTGTCACTTGTATATGGGAGGGCTACTTATTTTTGTGAGTTAATTCTGTATCCAAGTACTTTGCTGAAAGTGTCTTTTAGCTGTAAGAGTTCCCTTGTGGAAATTTAAGGGTCATTTATACATATTACCATATAATCTTTAAATAAAGATACTTTGACTTCTTCATTTCCCATTTGATCTTCTTTTGTTGTCTTATTTCGCTAGATAAGACTTGAAGTACTATTTGTAAATAGGTATGGAGAGAGTGAACAACTTTGTACTGTTCCCGATTTTAGTGGGATTGTTTGGAGTTTCTCTCCATTTAAGTTGATGTTGACGGAGGCTTCCTTTAAACTGCCTTTATTCTGCTGATGTATTATGTCCTTTGTACCCTTAACTTCTCCACTCTTTTATCAGGAAGGGATGTTGGATTTGTAAAAGGCCTTTTCTGTATCTAACGAGATGATCGTGAGGATATTTGTCTTTCAGTGTGTTTATGTGGTGGAACACTTGTATTGATTATATATGTTGAACCATCCCTGCATCTTTGGGATGAAGAACACTTTATCAGGGTGGATAATCTTTTTGTTGTGTTCTTGGATTCAGTTTACAAATATTATATTGAGAATTTTTGTATCCATGTTTATAAGGAAAATTGGTATGTAATTTTATTTCTTTGTTGGGTCTTTGTATGGTTTAAAGATTGGGGTATTTTTGGCCTTGTAAAAAATATTGGGCAATGTTCCTTTAGTTTCTATTTTGCTGAATACTTTAAGTAATGTTGACGTTACCTTTTCTTGGAATATGTGGTAGAATCCTTCACTAAATTTGTCTAGCTCTGGGCTTTTCATGGCTAGTAGATTTTTATGTACTTCTTGCATTTCACTAAGGGTTATAGATCAGTTGAAACTGCATAAGGGATGCTGATTTAACTTAAGTAGATTGCATATAGCAGGAAACTTACTTATTTCTTTTAGGATTTCCAGTTTGGTACAGGACAGACTTTTAAAAACGTGTCCTTCTGATTCTCTGGATTTTTCAGTGTCTATTTTGATGTTCCTCTTTTAGTCTCTAATTTTATTGATTTGGATCTTTTCTCTTCATCTTTTAGCTAATTTGGCTAAGGGTTTATCAATCTTAATTGTTTTTCTCAAAGAACCAAATCTGTGTTTCATTAAGTCTTTGTTTTTTGTTTGTTTCTATTTTATTGGTTTTAGCAATATGTTTCATTTTTTTATTTCTGTCTACATTTTTTTTTATTTTGGTGTCATGTCTTCTTTTTGTTTTAGAGCTTTTAGGTGTGAAATTACATTGATAATATGGAAGTTCTCCTCCTTTAATATTATTTTTTATGTAGGTACTTGGAGCTATGATCTTGCCTCTTAGGCAATGCTGTCTTCATTGTTTCCTATAGATTAGAGTATGTTATAATTTCCTTTTCATTCAATTCTATAAAGTCTTTAAATTACTTCGTAATTTCTGTCTTGACCTATTTTCATTCAGGCATGAGTTTGTATGTTTTTTTTTTTTTTTTTTTTGGTTTTTTGAGACAGGTTTCTCTGTATAGATCTGGCTGTCCTGGAACTCACTCTGTAGACCAGGCTGGCCTCGAACTCAGAAATCCTCCTTGCCTCTGCCTCCGAAGTACTGGGATTAAAGGCGTGTGCCACCACGCCCGGCTGTTTGTATGGTTTCTAATGTTGTTATATCCAGATTTAATTATGATGACCAAGTAGAATTCAGGGTTTTCTTTCTATTTTCTTATATTGTTTGCAACTTACTCTATGTTGTAGTATGTGGTCTGTTTTGGAGAAGGTCCCATGAACTTGATTTTAAGAAAATATTGTGACTCTGAATTTTCTGGGAGGTAATCTTTCTGCATGTTGTTGGGTATGGAGAGGAATAGAGGTGGGCTAGGAGAAAATGCTGAGAAGTACTTCAGGAAATGGCCAAGGAGATCCTATCTACACTAGCAAGTGGGGTCTCCAGGGAATTGGAGATGTATCATGAGAGAATCCTGCAACTGGGATGCAAGCATAGCTAAGAATAGCCTGGAGAGACAGGGCAAGGGGGCCGTGCTTCTGAATCAACAGTCAGATTCTCCAGTTCATGGGGTTGTGGCTGGAGGAGAGGCACCTGAAAACACATTGTTATTGGGGCTGAGGTTGAGAATAGCAAGACTGTAAGGGAAGATAGAAAGGACAGCATGAAGTACTTAGATGAGTCGCTGTCGGGTGTGGCCACTGGGAGTGTGGGCTCATAGGTTAAAAAGTGTTTCTAGGTATTGGGGTTTGACACAAAAGAATGGGAATGGGCTAGAAGAGAGGGCTTGGAGAGTCCGCAGGGAGGGAGAAACCTGGGTACAATATAAGGTTCAGCAGCGTTCTGGAAAATGGAGGTAGGGTGAGAAGACAGATGTCTGCCAAGCAGTCTACTTACAGGGCTGGTGATGAGCCACACTTTTACTTCTCTTTGCCCTGCTTGGTATTTTCATCCTATGTCTGCCCAAGGATGATTACTAGTAACTATGCAACGGAACCAATTTTAGACTGTCTTGAAAGCTCTGGAAAGAAAATCAATCCAATGCTTTTCAATTTAGCCCCAATCAAATTTTTAGGACAATGGCAGAAGCAGCCATCTTCTTTGTCAAAATATCAGAGAATGGTGCATATTGTAGTTGATGCTATTGTTCCTCTCTGAACCCTCTTGAACTGACCTGCATATTCTACATTGCCCTCATAAGTATTGTCTTCTAAAGCACCTAGTAGGAAATCCTTGAAAACCCTCTTACCTTTTGTATTTATTTTATTTTATTTCTTTTTATCTTCACATGTATCAGTTTCTAAGCAATTCTATGGAGGTAGTGACAGCAATGATAATCAGTTCCCAAAGGAATGAGGGAAGGAAATCTTCCGTCAGTTCAAAGCAGCTATGATCTAGCAGAGCATGCTCTTTTTGAAGATTTCTTCACTCATGAGTGATCTGCTTTTTTTTTCTCTAGTGCCCCCCTTTTTTTCCAGCCTTGCGTGCTGAGGATTAGAGAATGTATACTCCATCTCAGAGTGAAGCTTGTTTCATTCAATATGCTTGCACAAATAACCATCTCATTAAAAACACATAGAATAATGTTTGACAAAATACCTAAGCAGCTAGTAACCCCATCAAGATTTGATAAATTTTGTTTTCCCAGAAAAACCTTTAAAGATTTGGGAATGATGAATATATACCAGAGTATGTATAAAAACTATTTTTCTTTCCAAATATAGGTATGTTAGTAGGGCCAAGTGATTAATCTAGCATATTTGTGGCATTATGAAGAACTAACAAAACAAATGAAGATTACCTATATAAGCAGTTAGATTTGTTTCTATATGTAGTCTGTATTTAAAGTATTAATATCCACAACATTTGGAAAAGACAGTAGAGACATTCTATAACAAGGTCTGGGACATCATATCTAGCTTATTTAGGACGGATATACAATATTATCAAAGGACTATGCAACTATTTGCAAACAGATAATATTGTAAGCCAAGCGAGTGATGTATAAAGTCTTATGTCAGTCTATGCTCAAAAGGAAGGCCCTGGTCTTGGAAGACAATGTTGACCTTACTTTAACAGCAACCCCACTTGCAATGGCAGACACAAGTGATTGAAGTATTCAAAACAGGGTAAGTTATGAATGAAAACCATGCTCTTAAGCACAGAAAAGGGCCATGTCTCAGACTTGATCCATGTTTATTGCCAACAAAAATGAACCAAGTTCATGGAGATGCTGACATGCTACTGGTAAATAAATTCTTTGTAAGCACTAGAGAAGAGTGACCTAGGGGTCTTATGTGTCTTTTCAGCAAGACCAACAGAAAGAGGTATGCATGAGATGTACCAAATCATTGCAGAAGCAGTCACATGTCACACCTCCAGAATATCTCTGTAGGCTTCTGTATGCCTGAAAGCAAAGAAATGTCAATGTAACTTTTATTCACCAGATGAAATTGTTGTTTCAGGTGCTTACTGTTGAACAAACTCACACATTCTCATTCTTTCTGAACTCTAGCTGGCTGGTTCAACTCAGTTGTTCTGGCCCAAACTCCTTTCCAAGCTGACTAATTCAAACTGACTTCTTTCATCTTCTCACTGAATCGCTCCACTTGGCCTCAAACTAACTCTAGCAATCTGTTCTAATGTCCTGGCTCCTTCTCCTTCTCTGACTTGTTCTGTCTTAACCTGTGTATAGATTGTTCTCTTTGCAACCCGTCTCTATAAAACTGTCCTGTTAAAAATGGCCTCTGAACTTCAGGAATTGAACAGCCATCGAAAGAATGGACACAAACTCAACTCTACAGCACTGCCCCTCAACACATTGAACTGCTTTAAGTAGCCTCTCTTTCCTATCTGTTCTCAGGAGAGTTATTTATAACTCATTCTGCCAAATCTTTCTTTGATTTGTCACTTTGTTTGCCCCTTAAACAAGTCCTTTCTTTTTGATGTCTTGATTATTGCTGAAAGACATGTTAGTTTGTTCATTTTATGATATTTTTCTAGACCTCTTTTGATTAACTCTCCTGAAATTGTTTATTTCCTGTCTGTCTTAGGTGTATTTAGCCTTCTTACATCTTGAAGTATTGTCTTTAGTATATTCTGTAGAACTATTTCAGTAGCAACAAGTTCCTTTAGTTTATTTTATCATGAAAGGTCTTTATTACTTTTTCAATTTTAACAGTTTTGCTGGGTATGATAGTCTGGATTGAAGTTTGTGGTCAATCTGAGCATGGAATATATTTTTCCAGGTCTCGCTGGCTTTAAATATTTCTATAGAAATGCCAGTTTTATTCTGATAGACTTGGCTTTTTAAGTGACTTCATTTTTCTCTCTTGAAATGTTCTCCAGCTCTCCCCTTTAGGTCGTTGGATGTGACTGTTCTAAGTATGATATGTTATGAAGAGTCTCTTTCTTTATCTTGTCTATTTGTTGTTATTATGCTTCACGTTCCAGGCTGGGTATTTCTTTCTCTTGATTTAAAAAGTTTAATTTGATTCGATTGAAAGTATTTTTCTAAGCTTTAATGGAGGCATTATTCTACTTCTTCTACGACAGTAATGAAAAGATTTGGTCCTTAATTGTGTCCAAGAGCTCCCCACTGTTCCATTTTTGCATATTTGTTATTGGTCTTTACCATGTGACAAAATTCCTCTATATTGTCTTCGAGCCCGACACTTTGTTTTCCTCCTTCTGTTGGCAAAGATTTCCAGTGTGCTTTTCACTTGGTTTATTGAACTTTTAATTACCAACTTCAGTTTTATTTTTCTTCAGTAGTTTTCTTTATTGAATGAGGTTTTTTTTTTAAATGTAATTTTTTTGTTTGCTTGTTTGTCTTTTTTTTCTTTTAATTATATTTTTTAAAGATTTATTTATTTATTATATGTAAGTACACTGTAGCTGTGTTGAGACACTCTAGAAGAGGGAGTCAGATCTTGTTACAGATGGTTATGAGCCACCATGTGGTTGCTGGGATTTGAACTCCAGACCTTCGGAAGAGCAGTNGGGTGCTCTTACCCACTGAGCCATCTCACCAGCCCGAGTTTTTATTTTGTAACTTAGATTGACTACTTTATGTAACTCAGTTCTTTTTGTTTTGCTAAAGAGCACTCATTAATTATTTGTTTTTAAAGACAGTTAGAATCATTATTTAAGTTCTTAGGCTGGAAATTCTTCCAGGTTATTCTTATTGGCGGATATTACTGTTAGATTTGTAATTTTTGGAGAAGACATAACATCTTGGTTTTTCATATTTTTCCTTTTGCTTAGATTTGTGCATCTGGACTTAATTTGTTGGCAGATTTTTTTTCCTTCCTTTTGATTTTTTTTTAAAATTAAACTTTTCTGTTAGTGGAGGCATTTCCAATAATCAGGACAAAAATAAATCAAGGTGAACTGGTATTTAGGGGCAGAAGCTTTATCTCTACTCTTTCTCCAAGGGTAAGGTATTGTCTTGGGTCATCTGGGGTCATTCCTGGGTCTGCACTATTTCCGGCAATTTGTGGAACTCCTTGTTTAAGGGTAGGCTTTGTCTTGGTTCGGATTCATTATCCATCCACTCAGGGGCTGTGACTTCTACTGAAAACATGAAGCCACTGGGCAATTTGGGATTCTCCATGCAGTGGTAAGTCTTTCCCTTGGCTCAGATCTGCTCCCCAGCCTGGATCCACAGCTGCCTCAGAGATGTTGTAAGGTATACAATCCACCATGTACCTGTGGGTTTAACTCTTGCTCCGATCTTAATGATATTTTCTGTCTACTGATTTGGGTTTGGATTTTTCCCCCCAGAGCTCTAAGTTGTGGCACTGTGTCATTTACTTGAAAATTCTGATCTCTTATATTTATATGCTGTGATTTTCCATCTTAAGGCTACATGCATTATAGCCCACAGGTTTTGGTATGTTGCATTTTCATTTTCATTTAATTATAGTAATGAAGAGAAATTTCCTTCTTGGTTTCTTCAAAAACCTGTTGGTTATTCAATAATGTGTTGTTCAATCTCCACAGGGTTGTCTGTGCTCTAGGGTTTCTCTAGTTATTAATAGGTATTAGTACTACAGTATGATAGATATAAGGGATTATTTCATTTTTTTCTGTATTTGTGTAGATTTGCTTTGTGTTCTTCAAGATGACATAATTGGGAGAAAGATTTATGGGTTGCTAAGAAGAACATGTCTTCTACAACCTTTGCATAAAAGACTCTGTAGGGGTGTGTTAGGTTCAGTTGATGAGTGATGTCATTTAAGTCTCATCTTTTTCTGTTTATTTTTTGTTGGAAAGCCTGGCCAATTTGTGAGGTTTTGGTATTAAAGGCAAATGCTACTATTGTACTAGTTATGTGATTTTAAATTGACCAGTATGTTTTATGAAACTTACAGTACTTATGTTTGAACATGTGTTTAGTTTCATAATGCCTCTTTAACATATTGCTCCCTTTATCATCATGAAACAGCTCTTTTTATTATCTCACTGCTTTTCATTTTATGTGTATTGTGTCAGACATTAAAGGAGTAACAACTGTTCATTTCTTAGGTCCATTTTTAAGGGCATACTTTTTTTTTTTTTTTTAAGAATGAAGAATGATAGCCGGGCATGGTGGCACATGCTTTTAATCCCAGCA
>NC_034604.1:72704777-72723388 GCF_900095145.1 Mus pahari | reverse complement strand
GGGAAGGGCCCCTTGTGGTGTTACCATCTCTGGGTTAGTAGTCTTGTGTTCTATAAGAAAGCAAGCTGAGCAAACCAGGGGAAGCAAGCCAATTAAGAACATCCCTCCATGGCCTCTGCATGAGCTCCTGCCTTCTGACCTGCTTGAGTTCCAGTCCTGACTTCTTTCAGTGATGAACAGCAATGTATAAGCTGAATAAACCCTTTCTTCCCCAACTTGCTTCTTTTTTTTGTTTTTGTTTTTATTTTTATTTTATTTGTTTTTATTTATTTGTTTTTATTTTTTTTGTTTTTATTTTTCTCTACCTGATATTAAGCAACCCAACTTGCTTCTTGGTCATGATGTTTTGTCCAGTAATAGAAACCCTAAGACAGATGGAATCTCAAAGTTGTTTTGATTTGCATTTCCCTGATGACTAAGAATGTTGAACATTCAAGTGCTTCTTGGGCATTTGAGATTCCTCTGCTGAGAATTCTCTGTTTAGCCTTGTACTCCATTTTTAACTTTGGTTGCTGGTGTCTAACTTCTTTATAAGTACTTTATAAATTTTGGATATTAGCCCTCTGTCAGATGTAGGGTTGGTGAAGATCTTTTCATAATCTGTAGGCTACCATTTTGTCCTATTGACAGTGTCCTTTGCCTTACAGAAGCTTTTCAATTTCACAGAGTCCCATTTATTAATTGTTGATCTTAGAGCCTGAGTCACTGGTTTTCTCTTCAGCAAGCTGTCTTCTGTACCAATGAGTTCAAGGATAATTTCCACGTACTGTTCTATGAGATTTAGTGTATCCAGTTTTATGTTGAGGTCTTTGATCCACTTGGACTCGAGTTTTGTGCAGGGTGATAGATATAAAGTGATTTGCATTTTTCTACATTCAGGCATCCAGTTCTATTATCAGCATTTGTTGAAGATGCTTTTTGTATTCCATTGTATGGTTCTGCCTTCTTTGTCAAAAATCAAGTGAAGGTTTATTTCAGGGTCTTTCATTTGATTCCATTGAGCAACCTTCTTGTTTCTATACCAATACCATGCAGTTTTTATTACTATTGTTCTGTAGTACAGCTTGAGGTCAGGTGTGGTGATACCTCCAGAAGTTCTTTTATTGTTCAGGATTGCTTTAGCTATTCTGTTTTTTTTTTTTCATATGAAGTTGAGAACTGCTTTTTTAATGTCTATAAATAATTGTGTTGGAATTTTGATGGGGATTGCATTGAGTCTGTAAATTGCTTTTGGTAAGATGGCTATTTTCATTATGTTAATCCTACCTGTCCATGAGCATGGGAAATCTTTCCATCTTCTGATATCTTCCTCCATTTCTTTCTTCAGAAACTTGAAGTTTTTGTCATATAAGTTTTTCACTTGCTTGCTTAGAGTTATACCAAATATTTTATATTATTTGTGGCTATTGTAATGGGTGTTGTTTCTTTAATTTTGTTCTCTGTAATTTATCATTTGTATAAGAGAAGGCTACTGATTTTTCGAGTTAACTTTGTATCCAGATACTTTGCTGAAGGTGTTTATCAGCTGTAGGAATTCTCTGGTAGAATTTTTGGGGTCACTTAAGTCATCTGGGACTAGTGACATTTTGATTTTTTTCCTTTCCAGTTTGTATTCCCTTGGTATCCTTTTGTTGACTTATTGCTCTAACTATAACTGCAAGTATTCTATTGAACAGATAGGGAGAGAGTGGGCAGCCTTGTTTTGCCCCTGATTTTGGAGGAATTGCTTTATGTTTTTTCTGTTGAGGTCTCCCTGCACCTTCAGCATAGTTGTAACCATTTTGTTCCATGATCACCAGCTATTTCATATTGTTGCTGTAATATGCTTACAGTCATTGTCACAGAAAAATAACTTGACTCAGAGCAAGGTCATGATGACCACATCCCCTGTTATGTTCTGTATGAAGTTTGTTAATTTTAAGAAATTCCACAAAGCTTTACATAGGACCCATTAAGTTAAAGGTCAATATGAACTGTTAGGTCTAAAATGGCTTGAGTCAGAACTGACTACTGGGAAATATTTCCTGCACATGCTTACGAGCTCTCTGGGCTCTTTGTGTTTTTTTGGGTTAAGCTGACAAAGAAAGATGTTCATTGTCATAGCTTCAGCTTCTGAAGTCTGAACTATGTCCCTGATATGATCAATATTAGAGTATGAGTTCAATAAACTATCCCTTTCTGTCTGAGATCGGTGTTCATTTGCTTTCTGGAGCAAGTCTCTGACTCCAGCACTCTCAATTAATTTGATGTTGACTATTGGCTATTGGTATATTGCTTTTATCATGCTTAGGTATGTGCTTTGACCTTTTAAACATGAAATGATGTTGGATTTTGTCAAAGTGTTTTCAGCATCTAATGAAATGATCATTTGATTTTTATCTTTCAGTTTGTTTATATGGATTTTAGTTTGTTTGATGGATTTTAGTGTATTGAACCATCCCTGCATTCCTAGGTTGAAGCCTACTTGATCATGGTGTATGATATTTTTGATGTGTTCCTGGATTTCATTTGTGAGTATTTTTATTGAGTATTTTTGCATCAATGTTCAGAAGAGAAATTGGTCTGAAATTCAGTCTGTTGAGTTGCTGTGTGGTTTAGGTATCAGGGTGACTATGGCTTCATAGAATGAATTTGGCAGTGTTCTTTCTGTTTCTATTTTTTGGAAGAGTTTGAGGAATATTGACATTAGCACTTCTTTGAAAGTCTGGTAGAATTCTGCACTAAAACCATCTGGCCTCACTGTATTTTGGTTGGGAGACTTTCATTGACTCCTTTTATTTCTTAGCGTTTATAAGACTGTATAAATAGCTTACTTAGTATTGATTTAACTTTAATAAGTGGCATCTGTCTAGAAAATCATCTATTTCATTAAGTTTTCCAATTTTGAGGAGTACAGGCTTTTGAAGCAAGACAATGATTCTTTGAATTTTCTCATAGAACATTGTTATGTCTTCCTTTTAATTTCTGATTTTGTTTATTTGGATATTAATTCTCTGTCTTTTGGTTAGTTTGGCTAAGGGTTTGTCTATCTTGTTGATTTTCTTAAAGAACCAGCTTTTGGTTTCATTATTTCTTTATACTGTTTCTAAGTGACTGATACTAACCCTGAGTTTGATTACTTCCTACCTTCAGTATACTCCTCTTTGGTGTGCTTGCTTCTTTTATTTTTCTTGAGCTTTCAGGTGTATAAGTTGCTGGTATGAGAACTTCTGAATTCCTTTATGGAGGCACCAAGTGCTATGAACTTTCCTCTTAACACTGCTTTCATCATGTCCCATAAATTTGGTTATGTTGTACCTTCATTTTCATTAAATTTTTGAAAGTCTTTAATTTCTTTTTTTATTTCTTTTCTAACCCAAAGATCATTGAGTAGAGAGTTAGTTTCCTGAGTGTGTAGGCTTTCTGGTGTGTCTGTTGTTGAAATCCAGCTTTAGTCCATGGTGGTCTGATAGGATACAAGGAGTTATTTCTATTTATCTGTATCTGTTGAGGTGTGCTTTGTGACCAACTATATTGTCAGTTTTGGAGCTTTTTACAATCATAATTATAATTTATAATCATAACATCACACTCCTTTCCATTTTTTGGTGTCCTTCTCCATTTCTTTCTTCATAGATTTAAAGTTTTCATTGTCAATGTCTTTCACCTCCTTAGTTAGGTTTATTAGTAGATATTTTATTTTCTTTCTTGCTATTGTGAATGGGAGTGTTACGGGGTCTCTTTTTCTGTATGATTTTTGGTGTATAGTAAAGGTATTCAATTTTACACCTTGATTCTGCATCTTGCTGCATCAATGAAACTGTCTTGTTCTTTTTTGGAATTTTTGTAGTGGGATTTATGTGATCTCCTTTGTATAATACATCATCTACAAGTTAGGATTATGCTTCTTTCCTATTTGTATCATTTTAATTTTCTTCTCTTGTATTGCTCCAGCCAGTGCTTTGAGAAAAATACTGAAGAGTGGGACCAGTGGATAGTATTGTCTTATCCTTTATTACTGTAGAATTCCATCAAGTTTTTCTCCATTTAGGATGATGTTGGTTGTGGGTTTCTCATGTTTACTTTCTATTACGTTGAGGCAGAGATAACTAAAGTCATAGTCTTTCCATAACTTTTATTACAAAGGCATAATATGTTTTGTCAACAGCTCTTTTTTTGGAATCAGTTGAGATAATTGTGATGGTTAATTTTATGCCAACTTGACACAAAGTATAGTCATCTGGGAGGGGTTAACCTCAATTGAGAAAATGCCTCCAGAAGATTAGGCTGTAAGCAGACAAACCTGTAGGACATTTTCTAAATTAGTGATCAATAAGTGAAGGCCCAGCCTTTGTGGATGGGAACACCCTGGATTGGTGGTTCTGGGTTCTGTAAGAAAGCAGGCTGAGCAAGCCATGCAGAGGAAGCTAGTAAACAGCTCCCTCCACAACCTCTGCATCAGCTCCTGCCTCCAGGTCCCTGTCTTGTTTGTTTTCTGTCCTGACTCCCTTCAGTGATGAACAGTGATGTGGAAAGCCAAGTAAACACTTTCCTTCCCAGGTTGTTTTTGGTCATGGTGTTTGATTACCTCAAATAGTAACCCCAACTAACTAATAGTAACCCCTAATAATCAACTAATGGTTATTATGTGATTTTCGTCTTTAAGTTCGCTTATGGAATTTAATACATTTATTCACTTGTGCATATTGGACCATCCCTGCATTTCTGGGATGAAGCCAACCAGATCATGATGAGTAATCATTTTGGTGTCTGTCTGTATTCAGTTTGAAAAGTATTTTGTGGGGATTGAAAACCTATCTTCTTCAGAGATATTGACCTGTAGCTTTCTTTTCTTGTTTTTTCTTTACCTGGTGTGAGTGTTAGGGTGATGTTGGCTTCATAGGAGTTTGGGAGTGCTCCTGTTCTTTCTTTTCTTTTTTAATTATTTTTTCCATGTGGCAGAGGTTTATTAGCAGGGAACCAGGGACAAATGGAGAAAAGAGAGAAAGAAGAGAGTAGAGGAAGGTCAGAAAGGGTCTGCCTTTTATTTAGGTTGTGACATAACTGCTTGCAGGTAAGTCCCTTTTAAATTGTTAGTTTAGGAAGGATTATTGTAGACTTTCTTCGAAAAATCGGGTGGAATTATGTTGAGACTCAATCTGGGCCTGCTATTTTAAATTTTTAATATTTTATTTATTGTTTTGCTAGACAGCTTTCTAATGCTGTTTTAATCTTATTTGTTATATTGTTCATCTTTTTTTGTTTATTGTGATGGTATGGATAAATATAGACATTTGCCAATTCCTCTTAGGCTTTCCAATTTAATAGACCACAAGTTTTAACAGATATTCCATTGTAATATTCTGAACATCTTTGTTGTCTATAGCAATATTATCCTGTTCATCTCTTATTCTTTTAATTTGGCTCCTCTTTTTTGGTTAGTTGGGTCTAGAGTCTATCACTCTTGTTAATCTTCTCAAAGACCAGTTCTTAGATTCATGATTTCTTTGTATTGTTTTATTTATATTCATTGAATCTCCCAAGGAAGGAAAAATGGAACAGATTTTGTAGGTGGATTGGGGGTGAGAGAAGATGGGAACAGGATCAGGTGGGAGAGCAAGGAATGGAGGGAAAGAGTACGGGGAGAGAGGACTAGAATAGGTTGCCATTTAGGGGTTGATGTGAAAACTTATTGTAGTGGAAACTTCCTAGAACCTATGAGGATGACACTAGTGAGGACTTCTAGAAATGGGGGATATGAAGCCTCAACCAGTTATCTTTTTTAACCAGGCTAGGTCCCCAGGAGTGGGACTGAGGCATCAACTCAGACATAAAACCTACAATCCACAACCTGTCCTGCCTGCAAGATGCATGGGGCAATGGTGGCTCAAAGCTTGTGGAAGTGGCCTACCAATGACTATTCTAAACTGAGGCCCCTGACACAAGATGGTACCCAAGTCAGACACTGCCTGGATGGCCATGAAGCAGAAGCTATATGGCTTAGAGACCTAGGGTAGAATCAAATAGGACTGACAAAAAAATGTCAAGGAAATTATTTCTAATGATATAATGCTAAAGTCATGGGAGAGAGGCATCCTTGAGCAGTTGACAGGAACAGATATAGGGACCCACAGTTAAGCATTAAGTGGAAGAAGAGGGGCAAGAAGGGTTGTAGAATCCAGAGGGGTCGAGGACACCAAGAGAACAGGGCCCACAGAACCAACTAAGCAGGGCTCTTAGGGGTTCACAGAGACTGAAGCAGCAAGCATGGTGTCTTCATGGGTCTACTGTAGGCCTCCTGCATACTTGTTTGTGGTCATTAGCTTGGTGGTTTTGTGATGCTCCTAACAATGGGTGTGAGAGTGTCTCTGACTCTTGCCTGACATTGGGATCTGTTTCCTCTTACTGGATTGCATAGTCTGATCTTTACATGAGACTTTATGCCTACTCTTATTGTAACTTGTTATGCTGTGCTTGGTTGATATCCCTGGAAAACCAGCTCTTTTCTCAAGGGAAAGAGGGGAAAGGTGGATCTGGGGGAGGAGGACGGTGAACAGGGTGTGGGAGGAGGGGAGGGAAGGGAGGCTGTGGTCAGGATGTATCGTATGAGAGAAGAATAAATTTTAAGAAACAAGTGAAATGAAAATAAAAAGTTGGCTTGGCTTTTTATTTTTCCGTCTGGTTTGAGTTCTTGTTTTCCCAATTTTTAAAAATTACAGCATTAAGTCATTTACTTGTACTCTTTCTGATTTTTAAATAATAGGACCTTAAAGCTGTAAATTGACCTCATAGGACTGCTTTTAATGTGTCCCAGAGATTTTGTTTTGTTTTTATTTTTATTTAGTTCTAGGATTTTTCTTTTTTCTTATCTCTTGATTCATCTATCATTCAGTAATGATTGTTAAAATCTCCGTGAATTTGTGTACTTGTTATATATTAGTTTGTCCATTATGTGACATTTTACTGAATTATAGTTAGATAGGATATGTGAAGTTATTTCAATCTTTCTGAATTTGTTAAGTGTTTTTCCCAAGATGTCTTTTAAAGAGAAATTTCCATGTGCATTCTTTGGTGTTTGTGTGAAATATTCTGTAGCTATCATCTAAGTCCATTTAATGTATGATACTATTTAATTCTGATGTTTCTCTGGCACCATTGTATCCAAATGATTTCGCTATTGGAGAAAATGGGGCGTTTATTCACCTCATACTAATGGGTTGATATTAATCTGTGTTTTTAAATCAATAGTACACTTTTATGATATTGGTGAGATGGATTTTGGTGCCCAAACATTTAGAATAGTAATTTTTTTGTTAATTGTTCTCTTGAGAAGAGTACAGCATTCTTCTTTACCCCTTCCAGTTAGTTTAATTTTTGAGTCCATTTTGTCAGCTAATAGGAGAGTCTTACCTTCTTACTTCCCGGTCTTGTTTGACTGCCTGGTCGTTGTTTGGAGTCTTCTGTCCATTCTTACACTCTAAGGTGACTTTCTTGTAAGCAACAGATAGATGGATTTTATTTTTGCAATCTGTTCAGCCAGCTTGTGTCTTTTAGTTGAATAATTGCGGTCATTAACATTTAAAGTTATTAAAAGGTATGTGTTGATTGCAGCTGTTGTTAGCTTTGGTGTTGTTCATGTTCTCAATTGTACTTTGTGTTTCAGTAATTATAACTTTTTAGTTTTGTTCTCTAGACTCTTGGCTATATTTATTCCTCTCTTCACCCTGAAATATTGCTTCCTTATCTATCTATCTATCTATCTATCTATCTATCTATCTATCTATCTATCTATCTATCTATCTATCTATCTATCTTTTCTGTTGAACATAAAATTCTTTTAAAAATATTTATTTATTCAATTAACATCCAAATATTAACCCCTTCTCCTCCCAGTACCCTCTCACATATACTCTTCCCTCATTTCCCACTCCCCTTCTCTGAGAAAGGTATACCCTCTGAGTGTCACCTCCCCTGTCATGTCAAGTCATTACAGGACTAGGTATATCTTCTCCCACAGAGGCTAATTTTGATTTTAGTCATGGAATATCTTGTTTTCTCCATCTATGGTGATTGAAAGTTTTGCTGAGTAGAATAGTCTGGGATTACATCTGTAGTCTCTTAGGGTTTGCAAGACATCTTCCCAGGCCCTTCTAGCTTTTAAAATGTCTGTTGAGAATTCAGGTGTAATTCTGATAGGTCTGCCTTTATATGTTTCTTGGCCTTTTTCCCTTTCAGCTTTTAATATTTTTTTTTTGTACTTTTAGTGCTTTGGTTATTATGTGGTTGGAGGATATTCTTTTCTGGTCCAATCTATTTGGTGTTCTGTAAGCTTCTAGTATGTTTATAGGCATCTCTTTCTTTAGGTTAGGAACTTTTTCTTCTAGGATTTTGTTGAAGGTGTTTTCTTTGCCTTTGAACTGGTAATTTTTTCCTTCTTCTTTATATTTGGTCTTTTCATAGTGTCCAAAATTTTCTGGGGACATGAACTTTTTAGATTTAGCATATTTTTTGACTGACATATTGATTTCTTCCAGCATATTTTCTATGTCTGAGAATCTTTCTTCTATCTCTTGGATTCTGTTGGTAATGCCTGTGTCTGCATAGATCCTGTTCTCTTTCCTAGGTTTTCCATCTCTAGGATTGCTTCAGTTTGTTTTCTTTATTGCTTCCATTTCCATTTTCAGTTCTTGGACAATCTTATTTACATCCTCACCTGTTTGATTGTATTTTCCTATTGATTTGATTTATCTTTAAAGGCCTCTCCTGTCTATCTTTAAGAGATTTATTCATTTCCTCTTTAAAGGCCTCTATCATCTTTATAAGATTTGATTCAAGATCATCTTGTGCTTCTGTTCTGTTAAGATACCCAGGGCTTGCTGTCATTGGATAGCTAGGCTCTGGTGGTGCCATATTGCCCTGGCTCTTGTTGATTGTGTTCTAATGCTGTTCAATAGCTTCCTGGTTGTCCTTGGTGTTGGCTTGATGGTTTTGATGACAGCAAAACTCCTTGGGCAGGCAGAGGACATGAATCTGCTGGCTGTGGCTCAGGCAGTCCCAACTGGCAAGTTATTGGTGGCATGGTGGTCCAAGCTGATTCTTCTTAGGACCCCATCAGTCCTCCACAGGGAGACATGATGCGCTTGGTTTCTGCAAGGCTCCTGGGGAACGCAGGTTAAACCAGGAGCCAGACAATGGATGTCATGAATCTATGCTCAACTCTGGATATAAATTCCTTTTAGGCTGTTTATAATATGGAAAAAAGAATTTTCTCCTTTAAATCTGGCAGATTGTTAATTGTATTCATTAATCTAAGTTGGTCTTCATGGTCTTTTAAGACTTGAAGTACATTACTCTTGGGGTCTTCTGGATTTTATAGTTTCCATTGAGAAATCAGCTGCTATTCTGATAGGTTTCCTTTATATGTGACTCATATTTTTTTCTCTTGTAGCTTCCAGTACTCTTACTTTGTTTTGTACACTCAGTATTTTAACTGTTACACTATGGGAAGTAGTATTTTAACTGTTATGCTATGGGAAGTTTCTCTTCTAGTCTTGTCAGCGTGGTACTCTGTAGACTTCTTATATCTGTATAGGTATGTTTTCCCTTAGTGTGGGAAGGTTTTTAGAGTCATCCTAATGAGCATGCTTCATTCATATTTGTCTCTACTTTTCAACAACTTGCAAACCTCTCATAAGCATGAAATGAAATGGAAATGGATCAATGATTAAGATAATTGTCACTCATAACCAAACATCCAATTAAATGTTTGTTTGAAATAATTTTATTAAAATTATTTATTTTCTCTTATTTTTGGCATTGTTATCTATCAGTATCTTTCTTGCAAATACCAGAATTAAATTTAAAACATTTTATTAATTTTTTGCAGACATATTTTTATTGTGCATCATGGGTTATACAAAGTTACATATATTAACTCTTAATAAGAATTATTTTAATGTGCTTTGATTTCATCTGCATATTTTTCTCATCTCTCCCCTTTGTTTCTAATTTCAGGCATAATTTTCTGATTTCTCTCAAATCACAGGCTTTTCAAATAGACATGAAAAGCAAAATCAGACAAAAAGCAGTTTTTCTTAGAACCCAATGAAATATTAATGTAAGAACATTCTGGAAACTCAAGTGGTTTCCTCCATAAGGTCCCCCCTGCACAAATCAAATATGAAAAATTTTCATGAGAAATATAAAGGCAGGTTATCCAATTTATGTGACATCTATTAAATGAGATGTGTTATACGTTAGGTATATATTATTTCTAAGTCTTCTAATGCTTAAGAAGAGAAAATTTTCACTGTGTAATGGAGTAAACTCAGGGATCTTGATTAATACTTTTAAAGTCACACACCCAGAGCTAGAGAGATGGTCATTAGTTAAGAGTGCTAGCTGTTCCAGAGCACTAGAATGTGGTATCCAATGCTCACAATGTGGCTTGTAATATCTTCACTCCTGCTAGAGGAAATCCAATGGCTTCTTCTGGCTTCTTTAGGTACAAACATAGTATGTGTGCACATGTGTGTGCACACACAGGTACACATTAATAAAAATAAAAATAAACCTAGTAAGTTACACATCTGGAAAATAACAGAACAATGATACAATTCCATGTGAATTTGATTACAGAGACTGTACTTTTAATTTCTTCATCTTAATATTCAGATAATGTTCAGATAATATCACCTCTCTGCTTTTCTATCAACTATACTATGAAAATATATATAGAAATGCTTTCATTCAAAAGTATTTTACTGAAACAAGCCCATGACATTCCAACAGAGACTAATAATACCTGTCAGTACAAAGGCTGAGAGGAACAGCAACATCTTTCCACAGTACCAAATGCTTGGAAAGATCAAACAGTTCAAAGCACAAAACCTATCCAAGGCCATAGGTGTACTTTACACTCGGTATTTATTTTATACCCAAGAAAATTATGCAATGGGTTTTATTGTCAGAAAATAGAGTATCAAAGAGAGTAAGAATACGTTTATTTATTTTGGTTGTCCCATCACGAACTGAGGCAAATCCAGACTAACACTTAGACAGGACAACAACTGCGCATTTGTGTCTTTTTAGTTCATGTGGTTCAAACCAGGGATCAATGTTAGATATTTTGATCTGGGATTAAACAAATGTGACTTCAGTTTCTGCTTGCGAAAGCATGGACTTGAAACGAAGCATTTCCTCTGAGAACAGTACTCCACAGTCTGTAACAGACAGAGCCTTTTAGCTGTAGAGACAGTATAATATAAATGACCTTGCTACGCACGCATCCCCAACCTATTAACTGACATTACAGCCAAAGCAGAACATCTGTTTACGATTCTTATCCAGTTGGTCACATTTGATTAATGTTCTTGAGTAAGGCCAGATACTTCCAGACTTTTAGTTCATTCTGCCAGATCTATCTAAATACAGTAACTTATCTAATTGTAGCAAGGTTTAGATGACTTGTAAAAACTTTATTATTATTTACACAAGCCAAGGAATTTCTGTACTTGTTATGCAAAAATCGTTAAACAATTGCATCATTTCTAGAATATTCCAAGCCAAGCCACACTGAAAATCCTTACCATATGCCCACTTTCACATGGCAAGGCTCTTAGTTAGCTTACAAAAAAATATCCGACAAAACTCCACATCTGTGTTTGTTTATTGTAAGTATAAATATTTGAAGAGAGGGGAAGGAGTCTCCATGATAAGTGAAATCAGCTTTCTCAGCACCCTGTTGCTTGAGATAAACTTTATGGAACTCTAGTGTGAACACATAAGAACAACAGAAGAATGAGCAGTTTTTTTTTTTAAGATGTTGTTTATTTTAAAAGTTAATGAGGAAGGTTCTCTTCAGGAAGAAATCATATGTGGCTTTTATTGAGTAACTAATGTTCTAAGCTGTACTCCAGAGGTTGAACTCTCTGCCACCACATCTTTAATCAGAGTCTGCAGTAACAAGTTTAACAGTTTTTTTGAAAATTATAAAAATACCAGAAGACAACATATCTGAAAGAAGTTTTCAGTTTATTTTCTTTATAAGTATGATTTTATATAATTAATTATTACTACCTCAAAAGGTTTTCTTTCTCTTTACATCTTTATTACATTTCTTTACTAATCATTTTTTAACCATGATTAAATACCAGAAGATATAGATGATATTATGACAAAGTTTGCTTTGAAAGCCCATTAGCTAACATATAATGATTTTATTTCAGCAAGTAATTGATTGGGTGATAAGGCAGGGGCACAGGCTTCATCTGTGATCAGCCCAGGTATAGTGCTGTGTGTGTGTATGTGTGTGTGTGTGTGTGTGTGTGTGTGTGTGTGTGTGTGGTGTTACACATAGTCCAGCTGGAAATTCTGAACATGGAAATCAGACTTTGGATATAAATACCAGGCTCAGGTCAAATTAGAATCCTTACAAGTAAAATAGTAGAATCTGGAGTTTATTTTTTATACTATATTTAATCTTGTTAATGGATGCCATAGGTGTTTCTATTCTGTAAAGCAAAATCAACTGTAATTAACACGGGGAAATGTTTGTTTTTAGTTGAAAGAGTCCAAAATAAACCTTACTCCCCTTTGCTTTCACTGGAGACTGCTCCGATATACTGGGCCTGCAGCACAGTCACTGTATTGCTTATGAAACTGCATCTGGTGTGGTGTTAGGGTACCTTCACAAGGTAACCCAGCCTTATTATTCTACTGTTGATGAACATGATGCCTAAAATTTCCAGTATTTGTGAGAAGTCATGAAGAGTGCCACTGGCTAAGCTCTGTGTCTCCATTGTGCATATGCTTTTATTTGTCTGTTCTTTTGATCATCAAGAAAATGGCTGTGATGTGAACAGATACATGGAAAACACACAGACATCTGGGATGTTAATAGATACATGGAAGAAAGTTTCTCCAAATTAATGCTGAGTCTAAGCCTGTTTGTTGCTTACATGTGTTTATTTCCATATACAAAATAATAAATTAAAACTTCCTTAAATAGTGCCACATGGGTAGCATTAGAAGACAAACTTGAATTCCATTTCTTTCTCTCCAGAGCTTGTTGGCATAACATAAGCTAGTTCAGCTTTCTGTGCTTCAGTTTCTACTTCCGTAAATGTGGGAAGTGTCTAAGAATTGCTGTTTAACTTTCTCTACAGATGAACACTTTGATTTCCCTTTTAAGTTTGCACATAGTAGAGTTAGACTTTAGTTCACATGAAACACATTTTGGCCAGAATCAAGGATCAGCCACAGCTACACAATGACATGAGTGTAGCTACTGTGATATCTGAAATTTCTTGGTGTCCCATGGCTGAGATATGTTCACCTATCAATCCTATATCAACGGAGCAGTGGCTACTTAGCTTGCAAAAACTCAAAGTCTTAACTTCCAAAATAAAGATGTGTGATCATAATCTGTACTATCTCCCTGGCAAGATATTCAAATTGTACTGAACTATAAATTGATAGAAGCTGGATTTTTTTTTTTTTGTCAATAAAGAGATCTAAATAAAAAGTCCCAAATCTCTTCGTGCAGGGTTCTTAGCTGGACTCTTGCACAACCTCAGGTTAACGAACGGGATGTGTTCCCTTCAGAGTTCCAGTTAGTAGTGGGGTTCGGGGGTTCATATTTTAAAAAGTGAAGATAAACATGTTAGCTAAACTTTTCTTAATTTACACTATTCAAATGGATGCTAGACTAGAAGCCTGAACACTTAATTTGAAATCCACACTCTGATATTAAGTAATTATTTAAACTTTGTCAAGGCGTGCATCACCCCTGTGGTCTGGAAAACACTGCATACTTAATGAGCTCAAAACACTGAGACTTTATAGTGGCACATGATATCCCATAGTAGTAACCTTTCAAACTCTTCCTTTGTGTAGAAAATTTAAGTATTTCCTCCTCCAATAATTTCCATAACTTCTTAAGGCAAAAGCCATACAGACAAGGACTCGACACCTCACTGCAATGACATTAAGAATGACTGCGTGTCTGTTACTACATATATGGATAGTCCCAGGAAAAGTGATTAGCACCAAGAGCAAATGCAGTGAAAAAAGTAAGTCACTACTGAAAATCATTTGTGTAATTGTTAATTACAAAAAGTTGAATCCGAGTTGCTTCTACATTATTAAGCTAAATATGACCATCTTGGCACTTATTTTTTTCCTTTTTTTTTCTGTTTTTTGAAATTGAACTCAGAGCTATCCATTTACGAAAAAATGGAAGGAGGGATCTTTTCTTTTTACAATAAGTTTATTCTGTTATGGAACATTTATTTTTCTCTATCCACAATTCTAACTACGACCTGAACTTTGTGCTAATGATTTCAGCTACAGGCTCAGATTCATTTAATTCTCCATTTTCCAAATCATTAAAATTAGGTCCCTTTCCTGAAGGTTTTCCGACAAAGAGAAACCCAGTTCTCCTTAATTAAATCCAGTGGCCTGAAACACCAAAGAGATGTAAACTCAGGGGATTCTAGCAGGAAAAGGCTGATAGATCAAAGGAAGTGCTCACATGGCAACAAGATCAGAACTTGACTTAAATAATCCCTGGAGAAAGAAAATGAAGAAAGCCAAGGTCCTGCAACCTTCCCTGTGAAATGAGACTGTACCAGTTACTGTACACAGGACTTGGGGCAAGGTGCGCTTCACCTTTCTCAGCCCAATGTCCTTGCCTGCACTGTGCAATGATGCTATCCAGTTCTTGGGTTGCTCTTTTCGTTGAATACAATAGTGGGATGAAGAAAGGACTCCAATTAACTTTTGGTCAGTCTCTAATGTTCATGTCTTCTTGGCTCATTTATCAGTTCATTATGGGTATAAGATCCTGAACTAAATAGTACTAGATCCATACTGCGAATAAGGAAACTAAGATGGAGGGAGGTTTAACAAATAATCACTGCATGTTCACAATTGCCCAGGTAACCAACACAAGAGAAACCACTATTTGAATGTTCTGTGTCTGTGATGCTTCAAGAAAGCATAGTATTCAAATGATCCGTGCTGTCATCTATAGGACTCTCAGGAAGTATTGCTTGAATTCTCATATATATATATATATATATATATATATATATATATATATATATATATATATATATATATATATATATGAGATATATGTATATATATTCAGACAAGCTAGAGAAAGGCCTTCCAGAAGTCCCAGCTTACCATCAAGTGTAGGCACCTCAGAACTGTAGCATCAATATCAGATATCTATTTAATGATAATAATAGTACATGGGTGAAAGAAAAAATACAAATTGAGACTGAGAGTTACAACAGTTTCATACACTGGTTTGACACCGATTCAATGGGTCCCTTTGCACATATCCTATTGGTTTAATCTTTATTTTTCTCATATTTTCAAATTCTCAATTCTAAAAGTTTTATCACAGATTTGCGGTGACATGTAAGCAAGAATGCATGTGCCAGGCAAAGAATACTTGTTATTTAATTTGCCAGTTAAAAAATCTCTTCAAATGGTAGAATAAATGCATTTTTATTGTTTGAGAATTTCATACATGCATATGTATTTTGATCACATTCACCCCTTCCCATTTTTCTCCAACTCCTCTTTTCTCCTTTCCACCACTTTCCCTTCTCAACTTCATACTCACGCTCTCTCCATCTCTGTCTCTAAAGCAATCATCTCTTACTGTTCCTCGTATGTTCATAATATAGGAGCATCTATTGTAGCATGGGTACCCAATAGTTCCTTCATTCTTGAAGAACTCTGATTTTCCCACTCCAAACTGCCATCAATAGCCATTAGTTTCTAAACTAGGGCTAGAACTTCAAGAATGAATGCATTTTAAAGAAAATAATGGCAGGAGAAATAAAAATGAATATTGCATCGACAAACATGATGAGGGGCTCCTAAAATGAGGCAAAGACCTTATTAACTGCACACAGTTATAAGACTAGAAATGATGGAGCCTCACACACTTGTCCTCCGAAAGGCTCCACCCAGCAGCCAGTGGAAACAGATTTAGAGACCCGCTGCCAAACGTTAGAAGGAGGCGGGGGGGGGGGAGCCTTGTGGAAGAGTTGGGGGAAGGACCGAGGGACCTGAAAAGAACAGGGACTCCTCAGAGAGACTAACAGAGTTAACTAACATGAACTCTTGTGGGCTCTTAGAGACTGAACCACCAACCAAAGAGTGAGCATGGGCTGAACCGAGGCCCCCAGCACATATGTAGCAGATGTGCAGCTTAGTTTTCATGTGGATTCTCCAACAACTGAAGCAATGGCTGGCCGTGAATCTGTTGCCTGCCTGTGTGTTGCCTGCCTATGGATCCCATTACTCTAACAAGGCTGCCTTGTGTGGCCTCAGTGAGAGAGGATGAGGCTGGTCCTTCAGTGACCTGATGTGCTGCAGAGATGCGGGTAGAGATAGGGGATGGGAGGTGTGGAGGAGGTATTGGAGGGACAATGATAATGACATGTGGTGGTGGTGGGGTGGCTCCGATTTCTTAGAGGAGAAGGGGAGAGGAGAATGAGGAAATGGGAAGAGGATCTGTGTGAGAGGATACTGGGAGTAGAGGGGAGCTGATATTGGGATATAAAGTAAATAAATAATCAATAAAATGTTATTAAATATAAAAGACTAGAAATGATCATTTTTCTAATGTCAGTAGAAGACTACTGGGAGTGAGAAATCTACCTGGGGAAATCAGATGTATGTAATTACTGTTTGGACAAAGTAAATATATGTCTGAAAAAGCTACTTATAATAGTCTAATAAAGTAAAGGCCCAAAGAATCTGAATAACAAGTAACACCAACATTATTATTGCACAAATCCAACGATGGAGTTCATAAATAAAAGTGAACATAGTAAAGAAAGATAAGGTGGTGGAGGTGAATAAGAGCATATTATATATGTATCTGAAATTTCATAATAAAACCTATCATTTTATAATGAATATAAGCTAATAAACAGAGAGGCTTAATAATAGAAAAAAGCCATATCTGGGATGCAATAGACTCTAAAGCAATGGTTCTCAACTTTTCTAATGCTGCGTACCTTTAATACAGTTCCTTGTGTTGTGGTGACCCCCAACCATGAAATAATTTTGTTGCTACTTCATTATTGTAATATCGATACTGTTATGAACCATAATAAATATCTGATATGCAGGATATCAGATATGCTATGTCCAAAGAGGTCACAACACACAGGTCGAGAGCTGCCACTCCAGAGGCAACCTCCTACTGCTGTTCCACTGAGTGGACACAATGCCAAACCCTCTTCGAGACATTCATGCTTATACCCGTAGGTCAGCATTGTCTCCAGCTTTGTCAAGGACCTTTTTGCAGTAGAGAGTGTTCACTACAGACCTAACTAGTCAAAGTGCTCAGAATAAGTGCCTCTCCCAGAGCTCAGTTCTCAGGGGACGTTGTTGAAAGAGGCCAGGGGGAAAAGGTGAGAATCAGAGGATAGGAAGCAGCAGTGCGAAATGGCCTCAGACATCACATGATCGTTGTGTACGTGAACTCAGAGCAGCTGTGGTTACCTGGATGAGTCTGCACATGATAAAGACCCTCTGTTACAGAATGAGTGGAAGGGAAGTGCAGGAAGTCCTACCTCTAGCTAAGGAGTTATTGGATATTAATGGGAGTTGAGGGACATCATTCCATTCAGTAGGAAGGTACATATGATCTAGAAAATAACTGTGCACCCATGTACATGCAAGCAACCCATAATATGATGTAATAGTGGAAGAGCTGGCCCTGGGGGATTGAGAGCAGGAAAGCTGATCCTGCCCTTAGTCAGTTGTATTCAGGAGAGCGGGCCCCACACATTGTGGAAGTTGCAGGTGAGCCAGCCTCCAAGGATATGAGTATAGGAAACTTGGTCCTATCACTAACTTTCCTGGTGGTAACACGGATTAAGGACAGACACCCTCCTCCTCTTGCCCCTCACCACCTGCAGCAGATGGGAGACCTGGCCTTGGGGTCATGAGCAAGGAGAGGTGACCCCGTCCTTTAGAGGCTATAGCATTTGGATAGCTGGCCCTGCCCAGCACCTGGACAGCACAGTAGCGCTGGCCATGGATGTGGGAGTTGAGGGTGAACTGGCTCCAAGGGCGTATGAGAGAGCGGGCTCTGCCTCTTGTCTGCTAGCTGGTGGTGGGGATGAGGAAGAGGCACCTTCCTCCCCTTCCTTGTCCCTTGCTATTTAGGGCAGGCAGAAGAGCTGGCGCCAGAATCATGAGAGTGGGAGAACTGGCCATGTCCCTCAGTGGCTGCAACACTTGCGAGAGTGGGCCGTGCACCTCACCTGGGCACAGGGCAGAGCTATCTCTAGTAGTAGGGGTTGTTGATGAGCCAGCACTGAGGGCATGAGACCGGTGATCTAAGGAGAGCTGGCAGACTGATCAGGTTAGATATTTCTCAAGCAATCCAGGGCTTTGAATTGGTGCTCCCCAACATTTACCCCATTGATCAACTGTTGGAATGCATGATCCCATAGATTCAGAATCTCCATGAGGTAGAGCATTGATTCTTTGGAGTTTCACATCATGTGCTCTGATTACAAGCCCTTCCTAGTCCATCCGTATCTCTTTCACATTGTGACCACCTCCTGCAAAGAAATTAAAAAAAAAAA
>NC_034604.1:72691873-72704552 GCF_900095145.1 Mus pahari | reverse complement strand
CTCCCATTGATGTCCGACAAGGCCATCCTCTGCTACATATGCTTTTAAAGAGCTCTCTTCAGTGTCTTCTTGTCTAAGTTGTTACTTTTAAGGGGTGTGTTAGGGGGGTAGGGTGGGGGTTGCCACAGAAGCCTTCCAGGTTGCCCGTGTGTCTGCAGTCACCTGTATCACAGAAGTAGCTTCCTTGCTCTTTGCAGTTGGGGGAGCATGGATCATGGACCTCCACGTGATATCTGGTGACACAGCCTCCTGCTGCAGTAGAGCCCTAGACCCAGACAAGGCCCTTCGAGGCTGCTCAGACCTAGAAATCAACATGGCCTCAGTGTAATCCACTCACATCCATATGGTCCCTTGGAGGCAACATGAAGTTCAGTGGCAGCACAGGTCATGGACCTCAGCATGACACTGGATGGTAACTTGGAGCATAGGCATCAACACAAACCCTGGCTATAGTAGAGACTCAGACCCAGAGGTGGCCCTAGGTGGCAGCAAGGAGCTGGATGGCCCCAGGTAGCAGGGCAGGCCACTCACATCAATATGGCCTCTCCTACCCCCTCCTACCCTCCTCCACCCCTACTCTTCCTCCAACCCATCTGGAAGTAGTTTTTCTATCTACCCCTCCCCCAAACTGCATGGACAACATAGTGCTTGGTACATTTCTTTGTCAAAAGTAGTGTCCCCCCATATATGGTCACTAATCCATGGGCTTCTAAAGGTTTTCTTTTTCTATTTTTCCTCTCTTTAGAATAATGTAAAATTTTTTCTTACTGTGTCTATCCCCTCCATCTGCTCATACAGAAGCAGCTTCAAGTTTGCCATCCTACCTGAAAGAATGGAGCATGAGGATTTTATCAGAAAATTAAATAGACTGTTTCAAAGTGGTACCAAAAAATGGCCTGGTGAACAACCTATTAATGAAGAAAATAGTAGATACAAGGGTAAGAAAACAATTTCAAACATTTCTAAGAAGTGCCTATTAGGTATCTATGTACAAAATTATTCTGGTAAAAATTCAATATAATAATATTGTCCAAAGTACTGCTGTCACTGTTAGGACATATTCTTAGATTTTTTAAAAGTTAAAATGCTTTCATACAGTATATTTTGATCATATTTTCTTCTCTCCCAATGCCTCCTAGATCTTCCCCAACTCCCTACCCATCCAACTTCAAGTTCTCTCTCTCTCTCTCTCTCTCTCTCTCTCTCTCTCTCTCTCTCTCCCTCTCTTCCTCCCTCCATCCCTCCTTGTTCTTTTATATGCATATGTGTGTGTTCAAAAAAATAATTTAAGACTCATTCTTAATACAGATGCTGTGTTCAAAGAAGTCGAAAACTATACAAAGGAAATATCAAAAGATGACTGAATTTTGAATTATATACTAGCATAGTAACAAAACAGCTCAAGATGGCTAATAAATGTAGTGAAATAGTCTTCAGTATAAATATAATAAAATTAATAAATATTTACACAATTATTAACACACTAAGGCATATTCTAAGTATCTATGGAGTAACACACACACACACACACACACACACACACACAAGAATCAGGAGAGTGTTTTGTGTCCTTAGCCAACTTTACTGAGTGGTAAACTTGAACATTTTGGCCATCAGGAAAGCTTGGACCTCAGACAGTCTAGATGTAGAGAATGTGCACTTAACCACACCTAGTTTCCTTGATGTATAAGATATAACAAAATAAACAATGCAATTGTACCATGATCTAATCACAATAGCAAAAGAAATCATTAAATATTGTTCAGTAAACCTCAGAACAAAGTTATTTTCATCTTGAAAAAGATTCAGAAATAGCTAGAAGAAAATAGCCTATGACAGAAGGAAAATCATGAATGGTGTGTTGTCATTCCAGGCAAGAAAATTTTGTGAATAAAGCTCTACTAATTAAATCCAGGAAACAGTATATAATTGATGTCAGAATAAATATGTACATCAAAGTAACAATGGAATATTCAGAAGCATAATTACACATGTGCTGTATTTTAGATAAAAGTAATATTTTATATCAAAGGAAAAACAAAATTTCTGGAATAATTAATGTAAAGATAAACATTCATACTCATAACTTCATGATTTACACATATAAATAAGCTATTGGTGGATTAGCTGACTAAAATAAGAATAAGCAAATTAGAAGAAAACATGGAACAATTTATTCAAGTTCTACAAGAAGTCTATCTTGACTGAAACTTGAAATCAAGAAGACATGAAATTAAGCTGTGCTGATTAATTTTTTTCAGTGTCATCTAGAGAAGATAACTTCAAATAAGAAAATACTTCCATTATATTGACCCATAGGTAAGTCTGTGGGGCATTTTCTTAGGTAAGGATTGATGTGGGAGGCCGGGCCAGCTGGGAGGGGTACCCTCGAAGGCAGGGGGTTCTGGGTTCTATAAGAGCGCAGGCTGAGCACATTGTGAAGTGCAAGGAGAGCACACACAGGAAGTGGAAAATACCTTTGTTCAGGATTGATGAATGGAATTAAGTGTTTTATGTGAAAGTATAAAAAGTACTATGTAAAAATAGAAAACTTTCAACGAATGGTAACTATTACTTTATAATTTAAAAATATGTTATTTTATGTATACATAATATAATGTATACAGAAAACAATCTTATTTTCTGAGAGCTGACCAGTGCACTAATCTAGATATACAAGGATGATATATTAGTAGTCAGTTTAATACCATTCCATTGAGCAGAATCATAGCAGTAGTTTCTCCCTTAGGGCTTATGGCCTGTATAATAACAAGTTCTTGACCTTAAAAACAATGCAAGATAAGGGTTTTAACCCAGGGAGAGGACCGCAAGTCTAAGGAGGCAGTAGTTGGTTACTCCCATGACACTCACACCACTAGACACACCACTAATGCAGTGGTGTTATTACAATAACCCACAACCCATCAAGGTACAGAAAATAAGGGATGATAGGATGCTCAGCCCTCCTCCTCTTCCTCTTCCTCTTCCTCTTCCTCTTCCTCTTCCTCCTCCTCCTCCTTCTCGTCCTCCTCCTCCTTATCTATCTATCTATCTATCTATCTATCTATCTATCTATCTATCTATCTATCCATCTATCTATATCTAATTTATAAACCTTACTTCCCCAATGAATTGAGGATTCTTGTAAAAGAGCCATAGGAGGTGGATAGCTATAAGGAAGGAGTGTTTTCTGGACACAGCATGGCAGTTGTCCATGCCAGTTCACAGGATTTGAGGCAGCATGCACAAGACTTGTGGAAGCTCAGACCAGAGAAACTTCAAACATGAAAAGGAGAGGTGGAGACAAGAGTCACTCCTAACTAAGGAGATATTGGCAATTGATAGTTCCAGGGATCAAGGTGGAGGTGGGAGAGAGAAGAGAGAGGAGAGAGGGAGAGAGAGAGAGAGAGAGAGAGAGAGAGAGAGAGAGAGAGAGATTCGCATAGTGGGTTGAGCACCCTCCAGAGAAGGCCACACATCCAGGTGTGTATGGACAGCACAGACTGTATTCAATGGGATAATGAAAACACACTCACAGTTGGGTGGATAGAAAATGAAGGCTGAATGTGGATGACACATATAAACAGGATGTGGATGATCATATGGAAATTTCAAAGAACTAATAAAATAAAAAAAAAAACTTTAGTTTCTGCTGCTTCTTAATTTGTAAAATCACTTCACAAAATGGTTGATTTCATCTTTAAGGAGTAGAAAGGTTGTGGACAAGTATTCATGGGAAAAAAATAATTAGCGATACGTTCCCATCGTGGAGGGAGCTGTACGTAAAGGTTTAAAGGAAGCGAGTGGCTGTCAAGCTCATCCTTCCTGGGGAGAGCTGAGTATCAGGAGCCTCCAAAGGTGAGCAGATCGGTTCCTTAAGGTTCTGTACCACTGAGTCCCAGTCCCCGCTCACACCCGGCAAGTGCTGGACAACAGAGCTGCATCCTCTACCCCAGCACCGACTGCTGTCTTATCGCCATGAGAAATCAGCTGTCATTCCTGCCTTCATTTCATGTCCATTTTCTTTCTGGTTGCTTTTAATATATCACCCTTTAAAAGCAATTTAATTATCGGTTACTGTACTTCTAGAGTTTTGTTTGGGAGGATTGTTGAAGTGTTTGAATCTGTAGACGTACTATTTTTTTTTTTTAATGAACTTTGGAACATCTGTGACATCTGTTCTCTATTTTCTTCTGTTCACAATCTTTTGGAGAGTTAGTTACACATGGATTAGGCCATAAGATTTCGACACGTGCTCATGCATCAGGTTTATTTTGTTGTCTCGCCACATTTTGGAGATTTTTATTTTGAATAGTTCAACTTCTGTACTTTGAAACTCAAAATATTTTTCTCCTGTAAACTAGCATCTGCTGCTAATGACATTCAGTCTCTGTTTTAAAATTTGCTGTGTTACTCTCTTTCCCTAGACCTCTACTTGGAAATGTGTATCTTCCCTCACATTACTTGTCAGGCTCAAAGTTTTCTTTCTATGCCCAGAGATCATCCACAAAGTGCCAGGGGCTGAAAACAGGGAGCATAGATGCCACAGAAGATGCTGTTTTCCTTTCCCAAGGCTCTAGTCTCTTGACTTGTCTCTCATGGAATTCTGCTCCCAGAATTCCTTAGAATTGCCGCTATTGTGTAACCTCGAGAGTTAGGGTAATTCTGATCACCAGAAACAAACAAACAAACAAACAAACAAAAACCCCAAACAAAAAACAAAACAAAACAAAACAGCTACTGTTTTATTGTAACATTCTCTGGCCTCAGTGTAAGATAGGTGATGGTTTATCTGAGCAAAGGAAATCTTAAGCTTTAATATTATCCTATACCTAAACCTACCTTGTAGAAATTAAAGGGAGTTATGTACAGAATCTCATGAATTTCTACCAAGATAGGCAAACAAACAAACAAACCAAACTTAAGCCTTGCATCATGCACTAGAAGCAAAGCTTCCTATGTCTTCTGTGTTCTCACAAAAGGGATCACCTGAACGCCCAGGCACAACTAGAGCCCATGTTTGTTTTCAGTATTAGACCCCTAGCAATACAGAAAGTTGGAAAGGTGCTCTGGGGACTCCGCAACCAGCCCAGGACATCCTGTGCCCACATACAAATCTGTTATTTATCTTGATTATCTTTTTCCTATAAGGACTTCTCAAAATCACAATTTTCTGTCCCATTTTTGGACATGTTTCCATATTCTTCATGCTTCCTCCCCAAATGGAGAAAGTGTTCTCAAGTTATACAAAAGCTAGAATTTAAAGCATAATTTGTTCTTCAATATTGGTGTAACAGATCTTCTGGGTATTCAATGGTCATTACTTAGAGGCCTATTCTAATGGTCTGAGAGGATAAAATGATTACTATTTTTCTCCTTTGCCTCTTTGACTCAAAGTCAACTAAGTTCCAGGGACTGTGGAACATCGTTCAGATTGTAGTAGTTCTGGTGAGCCATGTGTACTCTTGTTCAAGGAGGTGCTAGAGACAATTCCACCATCAGATTCGTTCTTTAAGTCATCTTTGGGTCTTACCACATTCTTAATGTATAATCACAAGTTTTTTTTTTTTTTTTTTTTTTGGTGACAAGTGATTATACCCCTGAGAACAAGCTAGAAAGGCTAACTTTCCTGATGCAAATATGGTCATGGCTTTATTGGCTGCAGCTCTTTCTAGTTATTCCGTGGCATGACAATGATACTCTTACTTAAATCCTGCTTTTTAAACTTGTAAAATTTCTTTCTTCTAGGCTATATATTGATTCCATCCAACCTGGGAATCAAAAACCTTCTGTACAACCAATAATTAAACTAGTGAAAGAGTTTTCTGCTCCTTACATAGGTTATCCTCCTTTATTAGGGCAGAGATAGTGTAGAAGAGAATTTCTTACTGCTCTCTGCCCTCCAAATAGACTGTTTTAAGACCACGACTCTCAGAAGAGAACTGAGGAAGAATAGGAGTCAAGGACAGAGTCTCAGAGAACCTCCAGCCTTAGGTGCTTTTGTGGATGGCCCCAGAAAACAGCCAAGAAGGGAGTTTCACCTTGTATGAAATGTAGCGGCAGGGAGAGGGCTGGCCACTCTTAGTTCACTCAAGGTTCGCTCAGTCAAGAGGGGAAGAAAGGCTCAAGAAAGCCTGCATTACAGTGCCTTAGGAGAGGTGGGTAACCTCACCTCAACTCTTCACTCCACTCTTAAAGCCAGGTCACACAGGAGGCATAGCTCACCTCCAGATTCCTCTGCATCTCTCCCTTAACGAACAATCTCCTTCCATCAATGCCGATCCACAGGATTCATTACAAAGAGGAACAGGATCTGAAACGTCAGCATCACCCTTAGACTGACATTTATTACTGCAACACACTGCGATCTAGAAACACTAAGGCAACTCTTAATAATATTGGTTGAGCTACATAACTGATCCATATTCTTGATCGACACCTCTTCTTGTCAGTTAAAAATGTGTAGTTAGGGCTACACACATAATAAAATGCCTAAAGTTAAGCATAGGAAAGTTATGTATCACATTTATTGATTAATAGGTTTCAAACTCTTCACAGGCCAAGTCTGCTATTGCTTGTTTACTATGAAACTTTCTTGGGATGCCGCTGTATCGTGACTTTGGTTTTCTGTGGCTGCTTGCACACTTTAACAGCAGAGTTCAGTTAATGACACAGAACAATGCTTACCGTCTAACCCTTTAAAAGTTAAGAAGTTTGTTATCTTCTGGACAAGATTACGGGCATCATGTACTATGTTTTGAAATCCTTTTTATGAACGATTTGATACTTTAATGTCAAAACTAATTATTTTTACAAAACCTACAGTCTTTCTTATCTCGGAAAACTACTAGAGCAAAATTTTATAACAAAATCATTCAAAACAATTCAAAATTTTATAACAAAACCCCAAACAAATAGTGTCACATTGCCTTTTTGCAAATTAAAATTTTTACTGATTAATACATTAGCAATTGTTTTTGCCCCAAACAAAACCTTCGTAATTATTATTCTAATATTGAAATCAACCTAAAGCTTAGGAAAACTAGGAAAAAATCAGAATAAAGGCTATGATGCCTTTAAACATGTGCAAAAGTAGACCAGAATATATGTCCCAACATGGTATGTTTATATTAATTTTATATAACTCCATCAAAATACTACTCCATAAATAAGAGTTTATTTTAGATAGCATATTATAAGTTTTATAATTGTAACAATAGATAACCTTTATTCCAAGGGCATGATTACTTTTTTATTTTCTCATTTATTAATCCAAGTTTTCTTATCATCCTTAGTGTGAAATTATAGCAAGGCAGAAAATTAATTAATCTTCATTTATTTATGCACACTAAGAAGCAAGTCCTGTATTGGTAAATTTACAAACGTGATGTAATTTGATGAATAACCTTGCAAGGCAATTTCAATTTCTTTCAGCATTTGAGTGTTTAGGAAAGGTTCAGATTTGGAAATTAAATCGGAATCATAGGATACAAAGCTTATGATTTATACACTACATTCATTAACATACCTCATACTGCCTTTGGCTCATCAGTGTATGTGACGTGAGGTTTCTGAAAACTCCTATTTTTGCATTCAAGTATCTGAAAGATCACAAGCCATTTCTAAAACATGATGAAGATAAATAGTAAACATGTATAATTGATATAATAATAAAAAATAATAATAATTTAAAATGTCCTGTTCACTTAAGCAAATGAACTTTTTTTTTTAAGTCACTTGGTAACACAAAGCAATTATTGAGCTCTGCAGCAGGTGTGGCACTGTTTGGCGAGAATGTAACAACAGAAGTGATGGGTGCCATCCTCATTCTTGTCAACATTTTGTATTGAAACTTGAGAGAAAGCTCGAGTCCCTTTTATAATTTCCTCATCTCAAAAGTTACCAAGTCCTTTTAAAGTACTTCCTTTAGTCTTCTTCGCGTTTGTATGAAATCAGTCTTACTACTTGAAAATGTCTGATGGTCTGCTGAGCTTGGTACGTTACCAACTTAGGTAGCACACCAACAACTTGCAATTGGAAATCCTGCGATGAAAGTTTAAACTCTTTGACTGTAGAGCAAATGCTTCATTCACTATGTTACAATACACTCCTAATGAACACAGCCCTTCCATCCAGCATGTATTGCATGAAGACTTTGCCAGCCTCAGCTGGCCTGCCAGGCTATCCTACCTTTCCTGTGTTTAATTGGCCTACATGATGAACTTTAATATTTTCATAATCCAAACCCATTTGCTTGTATGAAAATAGTCTTTGATTTTATTCATCAAAATGGCAAAGAAAGCAAACACAGTACTGCATATCTGTTCAAATTAGTGCTCTTTTGCTTTAAGAAGGGGAAATACTATAACCTACCTGTTTCTAATGTATAATGAAGTCTATAGGACCTTTTCTACGGTCATGAAAATATACATATTTGCCCTAGCTAGTATGATAAAATGTATTAGAGTGGTAAGACTCTGAAGTGTTTCTCAGTGACCATAGGTATTTGAAGAGATGATAACATGTAGGTTTATAAAGGGTGGAGGTAACAACATATAGATATATAAAAGGGAGTGACTTCAGGTAGATATATAAAAGGGTGTCACAACATAGAGATATATGAAGGAGAATGACATCAGGTAGGTATATAAAGGAGATGACAACATATAAGTACATAAAGAAGGTCACAACATATATATATATATATATATATATATATATATATATATATATTGACATCTAAGTATAAAAAAAGAGTGACACCATGCAGCTCTATAAAGGGCAATGACAACATAGACGTATATACATGCACAGTGTTTTTATTTCACATGACTGAAAAATAATTAATCAACATTCATCACTACCTTTCAAGTGTTGCATGGGAAGTAAGAGACAGTGTTGTTGACTGCATCCTTGAGGTTGGGAGCACTTTGAGCAGCAAAACACACATTACACAGTAGTAACAGATAAGCGAAAGCTCTAACCAAATGTCCACACGCATTGCAGAGGAAGTGGTATGAATTGATTGGAGATGCCTGAGATCACCTGAGATTCAATTGGGGATGCCTGAGATCACCTTTTAGTCCATTGTGAAACTGTGGAACACATCCCTAAGACCATTAAAGTTCCATGTAATTGGTCCAAATCCTAACTTCTTATGATTGAATTTGGAAAAATAGCATAGAATTTCTTTATATCTCTTTTATCATCTGAAAACAAAAGTTTAATAATAATTTAAGAGGTATAAAAAATGAGATAGCTCATATTTTGTTCACGCTCCCCTTACATTAACTATGCTAATAACTGTGACCATGATGAAAGTATTAGGATTTCACAGTTCAGATTCCAAAAATTCAAGTCAGTGATCAATTATCCAGAATAAAGTCTGTAGTGTATACTTAGTATAACAAGGCATGAAGTTAAGATAGATTTCCAGTGAGCACTTAGTATTTGACTCATCATTCATCCAAGGCCAGTATTATCAGTAGAAAACCTGAAAAAATACCAAATTAATATAGCTTACTTGGAGAGTTTATCAGAGGTGTATATTTGAGACTTTAGAATATTAATGCATGTACAAAATTGTATTATTTTAATCTCTTTTTGCTAAGGTAAACAAATGAGGAACACAACAAGAAGAAGCACTCCTACATCATGGGAATAATTAGGATATTATGTACCAGACAGAAAGTAGTGGATGTGAACAGGATGCTAAGATAATTCTTTGCTCAGCCATAGTCAAAGGTAGTTGGAGAATCACAGATTAGAATGAGGAAATACTGCTGGGGCTATAACCCAGTGGCAGAGACTTTTCTAGTATACTCAAGGTACAATGTTCATCTCAGCACCGAAAAGATTTAAAAAACAAATGGAGGGTATAGGAGTAGCTGAATCAGTATTAGAGAACTTATTTTAAATAAAGGATTAATTTTGTATTTTACTGTATCTATATATTTTCATTTTCATTAAAAAGTTTGATTTTTATTTTTGAGAATTTTATACCTGATTATTGTATTTACATAATTTATAACTTCAAATTCATGACTTCTTTATTTAGATATTGTTTTACACACTCACATATGCACACACATGCACACACACACATCCCTCTGGGTTTATTTAAGAGTTACCTGTAGGTGTTTAGGGCTGACTGCTTGGCACTGAATGAGCTATAGAGGGCTTGTTTCTCCTCTTGGCACCCATTAGTTGCCTGAAGCTCTCCATATGGGATAGATTTCGTGCGATTTCCCCTATCCAGGTTGGCATGTCCATTGGTATTGACATTCTTCTGGTCTTGTTTTAGTGACCATGTTGTGGAGATCTCATGGTTTTTCACCCATTTTATTTTATTTTATTTTATTTTATTTTATTTTATTTTTTTCACCCATTTAAAAGGACCAAAGCAGGCATAATGAAGAGAGACAGGGTAGTAATTGTGAGTTGAATTAGTTATAAGTTAACTGGATTAATGCATAGTATTAAGGGATAGTGGAGTAAGAAGGGTTAAGTAGGGTTGAAGATAGGAGGGCAGAATAAGAAGGAAGTAAAAGAGGGATAAATAACACTAAAGATTTTTTGGAAGAATTACTACAGCGGAATTTTCTTAAGACATATGGGCACATAAGAAGAGCAGGAAGACCAGCAGTCTCAACTAACTTGGACCTCCAAGATCTCTCAGACCCTGAGCCACCAAACAGTCAGCATACACCAGCTTGTATGAGGCCCCTGACACATACACAGCAGAGGACTGCCTGGTCTGGCCTCAGTGAGAGAAGATGCACCTAATCCTTGAGAGACTTGAGGCCCCAGGGAGTGGGGAGGTTTGGTGAAGTGGGGATGGGGGTGTGGAGACAACCTCTTGGAGACCAGTGAGGAGGTATGGAATGAGGAACAGTTGGAGGGAGGACAGAGAGGGGTATAATGACTGAACTGTAAAAAAAGATTAAAGAATAATAATAGCAAAATAAAAAAAAAAAAGAAGAGTTTAAATGGAGTTATCCTATAATGAGGGTACAGGCCTCTCTCAGATACCATAGGCTATCAACTAAAACTCCTGTACCAGAAATGGATTATCTCCTTTTGGAGTCGTTGGTTAGTGGTGCCCCATTGACCCTAAACATTCCATCTGCTGCCTTTGCTCTTGGTTACCATTTAGAACTTGATGGGAATACACTATTGCTGAAACCACCACATACTTAGATCATAGAAGGGGATGGGGAGGGGAGATCAAGCTGGTACTGACATGGAAGCTTCATCTTTACTGGCTAGCTTTCATAGTGCTGGAAGGTGTTGTGCACATTACCAGAGGGGAAAGGTAAGTGCCAGTTTTACCCAGTTGTGAACCTTGTGAGCTATAATAACAGCCAACCTAGCAGACTTGCACTCTGACGCAATAGTACCACAAATGTTATGGGAGGAACAAACCATTTTCTCATTGGATTTAAGGCCAAATGAATAGAACTTTAGCATGACCCTGTTAACAGGGTCAAGAACCTGGGGCCATATGTGTCATAGGTCCAGGAGAGAACCTGATGTTACTAATCTTCTAAATGGATACAATACTAATATCAATTAAGCTGACTCCAAAAGGCTTACTATCATACCCATAGATAAATGCATCTCGCAGCCTTCTTTACAGAAGGTTCTTACAATAAATGTCTATTAAAACAGGGATCCATAGCTGGTGCGGAAAATTAGACTGTGAAGTGCTCTGGGTTTTTAAAGAACAAAGGAAACCAGGAGGGAACAATGTGGAGATAGGGGAAGAACTAGAGTGGAGGGAATGAGGGAGATGACAAAAACATATGTAAGTATGGAATTCTCAATAAAACTAAACAAGAAACTGGTCTACCTAGAACTGCAGGGCTAGCCACCCACGTGTCTTGTTTTAGTATACAGATCTGCTCACTCATGATTCTGAAGTTTCTTCATTTGATCATGAGAAATACTGGATTAAGGTTACCAAATACCAGAAAATACACTAAATCCTTAGTGACCCCAACACCCTTCAACAAATTGTACCAATTAGATTAAAAGTTGGAAATTACATGGGGATCTCAAAAATCTTTATTATTATTTAATTTTGAGTCATTTATATAGATCGACATACACACTTAAACAATCTCAGATGTCTTTCACCTGTGTAGGTATTAGTATTGATTTAAAAATCCCTTTATTGGGAAGGATTTAACAGCCAGATGAATACTGTTGAACGATTTACTGAGTCAGCTCACAATCATGAGTCCAGGCCTACAGTGGTTCTTCAGCTCTGAATAAAAGCGCATGTTTTTAGTAGGACTACAGTCCCACTTCAGATCTGGTTTTATTTTTGTTTTGGTACTACTTCCTCTTTTGTTCATGCCGTTTTAGCTGCTGTGAATTTTCCTTCTTTTTTTCTTCCTCTTGATTTATGTGTTCTTCCTGTCTGTAGAGACCAATCAGATGGTTCTCTCACTTTTTCTAGATGTCAAGTCGTAAGCCTTGTTCTCATGAAGGCTTCTGCTGGAACCACCAGTGAACTCAGCCCTTCATGTCTTATGCTTTTTCTTCATCCTTGCCCATACTTGGAAACTGGTGAGTCTTCTTAAATTTAGTTTTTGTATTCTTTTTGTCCAGAGTTAAGAAGGTATGGGATTTTTTTTTAAAAAAGCAACACAATTTAATAAGCTCACAAATAACC
>NC_034604.1:72630655-72691628 GCF_900095145.1 Mus pahari | reverse complement strand
GTAAGTTCAGTCTATGGAAGACAGAAGAGGGTGTTGGGTCCCCTGGAGCTGCAGATACCAGCAGTTGTGAGCCATTCAATGTGGGTGCTGGGAGTCAAGCTTGGTCCTCTGCAAGAACAGTTTGCTCTCTTAACTGCTAAGCCACCTCTGTGTCTGTTAGGTATTTTGTATGGTTCTTTTCCTCTTTAAATCTTGTTATTGAAAAATACACAGATTTTTTTTTTTGTTCTTATATAATGATATATGTTTTGTCCTTATACAGCAATAATTGCTATAAATTTCCATTATATCTTGAAACCATGCTATCGTGCCTGTTATTCCTACTTCATTTTCAAAGATAATTGCTTAAAGTATGGGTTATTATGTAAATGTTGCACTGCATAGTAAATAGTAAAAGGTGCTCTGAGAAAATTGCAGTGAAAATAAACCTGAGTACTGCATGACTTAACATTTGATGCCTCAGATGCCAAATGCTCACTGAAAGGGACGATGGAGAAGCTCTTTCTCCAGCAGTCCTATTCCCATCATATCGCAGCATACCATATAATGTATCATATACCATATCATATATCAATCATATATCACATATCATTTATCATCATATATCACATCACATCATACAATCATCTATCAGTTATCTATTATCTGTCACCTATTATTTATCATCTATCATCTATCTATCATATATATGTATCTATATATATATACATATATATATATATATGTTGAGAAGTATGTTAAGTTGGAATTACTGTTATTTAAAAGTGAAGTAATTTAATATATAGGAAGGAAAGTCCATAGTTGTGAGTATGCTCTGCATCTTATAGGGAGTATTCCTTGCATCTTATGCAAAGCTGATCTATTATTGCTGAAGTGTTAGTTTATTTAAGTCATTCCTAGTAAGGATCCTAAGAGAAGGTCAGCAACTGATGACATGAAAAGCCACACTGGCTCTAAGTGTGTGCTGTGACTTTTCACTCTTTCCTATTAAGCATTGGATCAAAGAGTAGAAGATTCTAAAACATGTACATTTGATATTGCATGGGAGAAAAGCGGAAAGCAACTGCAGTCTACATTATTTCGGGAAAACCACATGTCTGTCCAGGAAGAGAAAGATAAAAGGAGGAGCAGAGAGACATGAATGTAAGCTTTCATCCTTTAAAAGACAACTGCATTAATGAAGATAGCTTGACCTCCTGTAGATTCTATAAATTAAACACATGCGTTATGTATGGAGACATACACTGGGAGGGAAGGAGAGAGAATTGGCTTACAGATACTTTTTATGGCCTCCATGATAAGCCAATGAGGAGGTAGAAATGAAGTAGGCTTCTGTTACTCCATTGTCTTCCACAGCCCTCTTTGTCTTATTTGCTTTACTTTGTTGATGCGTATTCATTTTGCACAGTGATTGGTTGTGTAAACACATTTTCATCCAAGTATTATATACTTTGTATATATTTACCCACGAATATCCTCCCCTTTCTTCATGGTTCTCCCTTTCATTAGTAAATTATCTTTCTCCAAAGAGATATAATTTATTATTTTGTATAAATCTATAGATACCTATATCTATAGATGTGTATGTATGTCTCTTGTGTACTTTTGTGCATTCATGTGTGCATATGCACATATGTATATATGTGTGTATAAGCCAGGACAAATATGTGATAGATAATGGGATATTCATCTTTCTGAGACTGGTTTAATTTAGCTTAATACAATAATCTTTTGTTCATTTTCCTGCAATGACATTTTCCCCATCAACTTTCATGACTAAATTAAACTCCATTGTACGTAAGTAAGTGTTATATTTTCTTTACCCACAAATTTTAAACAGGCATTTAGGCTGGTCCTACAACTTGGCATTCCTGGCAAGTTTTATGTCAACTTAATACAATCTAAAGTCATCTGAGAGGAGGGAACCTTAATTGACAAAATATCTCTGTAAGATTAAGCTGTAGGCAGAGAAGCCTGTATGGTATTTTCTTAATTAGAGATTGATGGCCCTGCCCATTGTGGTCCTCAGTTCTATAATAAAGGATGTTGAGCACTTCATGTGGAGTAGGCCAGTAAGCAGCACTCCTCCATGGCTTCTGCATCAGCACCTGCATCCAGGCTCCTGCCCAGTTGGAATGTTTTGCTTCCCTCAATGGACTATGATTCAGGATATGCAAACCAAATAAACCTTTCATCTCCAAGTTACCATTGGTCATTGGGTTTTATCACAACAATAGAAACTCTAAGAGACTGACTATTGTGAGTAGTGCAGTAATAGACATAGATGTACCAGAAACTTCACAGATTTCTCACTTAGGAGCTTTTGCGTGTGTTTTTAGGACTAGTACAGCTGGATCACTTGATAGTTTTACTTTTCAGATTTTTTTTTTTTTTTTGAAGCTTCACATTGATTCCTACAGTGACTAGGCTAATTGCCGTTCCCTACCAGCAGCAAATAAAGGGGGTTCCTTCCCCTCCACTCCCAGCACTATCTGTTGTTCTTTGTTGTTTTAATGATAGACATTCTGAAGAGGGTGAGACGGGACATCACTGTATTTTTGATTTTCATTTTCCTTATTTCTAAGCACGTTAAACATTTTGTCATGTTTATTGGCCATTTGCTTGCCATATTTTGAGAACTGTCAGTTTATTTCATTTTTCCATTTGGTTGGATTGTTTGCCAGTGTTTTGAGTTCTTTATCTGTGCTAGATGTAAATCATCTGTCAGATGTATAGCTAGTAAATATTTTTTCCTATGCTGTAGGCTGTCTTTTCACATGATTCATTGTTTCTTTGCTGGGCAGAAGCTTTTTAATCCTATGAAATCCCATTCGTCAATTCTTGGATTTTTTTTTCCCTGAGATAATTGAATAATTTTTAGAAAGTCCTTGCTTCCTTATGGAACTCATGTGGCCTGAAAGCCGAGGGAAGCACTTTGTGTGGTGTGGGAGAAATAAGTCAAAGTGGATCAGGGGAAACAGGCAATGGTAGTGGGGTAGGTGAACAAATCAGAACAAAATCTAGTAACTCATGTGTACTTAGAGGACAATCACTATATATGTTAAACTAAGAACTAATGTAAAAATAAAGACTGTTGAATAGGCAATGAGGTAAACAAATAGAATGTCCTTACTTATGCCTATATCTTAAAATGCTTTCCATAGGTAGAAAGTTTAGATTTTAAAATCTTACAATTATGTCTTTAATTTATTCTTATTCTTTTTGCACAAACTAGAGATTAACATCTAATCTCATTCACTTATAAGTGAATATACAGCTTTTCTAGTACCACTTGGTGAAATTGGTTTTTCTCCATTAGTTTTGACACCTGTATCAAAAATCAAGTACATCTAGGATTGGCTTTTATTTGTGGGTCCTCTATTATATTCTGTTGGTCACTGAGACTGTTTCTGTGACAGTATCATGATGGTTTTGTTACTATGGGTCTATAGTATAATTTGATATTACATATTATCATCATCATCACCTCATTATCATCATCTCTGTCAGCTTCTGGGTGAAGCCTCTCAGAGGACAGTTATGTTAGGCTCCTGTGTGCAAGCAAAACAGTATCATTAATAGTGTCCGGGATTGGTGCTTACCCATGGGAGGGGTTTCATGTTGGGGCAGGTATTGCTTGGCCATTCCCTCGGTCTCTGCTCCACCTTGGTCTCTGTACTTCTTGTAGGCAGGACAAATTTTGGGGAGAAGATTTTGTGGGTGTGTTGCTGTCCTTATCCCTACACTGGAAGTCCTGCCTGGCTACAGGGGGTGGCCACTTCAGGATCCATATCTCCTGCTTTGACTCTCAGCTAGAGTTCATCCTTCTAGACACTCCCTTGAGTCTCGCACATGTCAGGTGTCTGGCATGCCCTAGAGTTGCCTGCTCCAGGTGGGAAGATGGCGAACATCTCTAGGACGTGCCAGAGATTTGGGACAAGGGTGGCTGTAGGTAGTCAGACTATGAGTGATTTGTTGTTTTAATGGGATTCTACCAATCTCACATTTTCTGTATATAAATTTGTTGTTACTGTATCTTTAGTGTTATCTACTCTGTTTCAAAGATCTGGTATATTTTCCATTTAATCCATTTTATTGGATAGAATTTCTGTGGAAAAGCTTTAGTGAAAATTTCATTTAAAAAATCCCAATCTAATTATTTTTTAAGTGTTTCTGTATATTGAAATGGTTGCGGATACTATGTTGTCCTTATTTCATTTACCTGGTCCTTTACATCTGTTTTCCATCACTCAGCACTTTGTATCCTCTTTTATTTTGTTAAGCATTTTTTTTGTAGGTAGAAGTTTATGGTTGTTTGATCTTAGTCTTTTTTATTGTATATTTTCTTTATTTACATGTTACTCCCTTTCCAGGTTCTCCCCTGGAAGCCTCCCAGCCCATCCTCCCTCCCCAATGAGGTAACCCAGTTACAAAAGAACACACATGGAATGCACTCTCTGATAAGTGGGTATTAGCCCAGAAGTTAGGAAAACTTGAGACACAAGTCACAGACCACATGAAGCTCAAGAAGAATGAAGACCAAGGTGTGGGCGCTTGGTCATTCCTTCTTAGAAGGGGGAACAAAATACTCATGGGAGAGAGGAGCAAAAGGAGAAGGGGGAAGAGGAAGAAGAAGCAAAATATAAGAGGGAGAAGGGAAAGCAGAAGCAGAAGAAAAAAGAACTGGCAACTCCATATAAAAGTAGAGATTGAGTGGAGAGAGGAGAAAGAAAGCTCTTTGCCAACCTGAAACAATCACAGCAACAGGAAGGTAAGGCAGGGTGACTTTCAACCCCAACTCCAACCACAGGCAAGCTACCCTAGAGTCGTTTCCCTCCAACCATCCCTGGTCTTTGGATAATGTGGCAGTTAATACATGAATATCACTTGCTATCCTGTACTCTCTCTCTTTTTGTTTCTATCTGGACAGAGGCCCAGAGAAACAATTTCTTAGAGAAGAGATATGCAAAGTACATCTGAGAAGACACAAAGAATCTCAAAATAGGAATAAATTCTAATGTATTGTTAAGCTGCTTTCAGAAATGACATTAGCATAGGGTATAAATCTCCCATTTTGTCCTGAAGGGAACTCACTATCGTGAATGTGAGGACTCAGATTGCTGTATATGTGGAATTGTCTTTAGAAAGATGAGAGCCTGCATTTAGAGATCTTTCCTAAAGTATTTTATTTCAGTGTTCCATTGCTATAGATGTGCTTTCTAGAAAACACTGCCTTCTAGTCATTTTAAAGTAGAACCTAAATATATTTCAGCAAAATTATAAGGTATTGTCAAAACAATTTGTCATGAGTATGTTCCCCAGGACTCTCCAAACAGATCTTTCCAGAGTAGCCTAAGGTTATGATAGAAATGGGGACTTTTTACATTCAGTAGTATGATTATTTATCTTTTATGACTGAACAATATATTTACTATTTTCTAAATAAAATAGTTTAATAATTAATATCTGTGCCAAAATTATATATTTGAGAAAGAAACAGAAGGGCCAGAGTCAGAGAGAAGAACACCTCAAATCAGGATGGACATTATCATGTGTGAGTGTGAGTGATATCTGAGCTCTCATTCTGAAAAGCAAATTGTATTACCTTGGCAGTCCATTCTGTTTGCTCAGATATGGGAGTAACGAAAGGCACACATAGTCATTTTTATAGAAACAGGGGTCGCAGAAAAATAGCGAGACTCTTAAAGATTACTCAAGAACTGTTGCCAACTTTTAAACTACATCACGTGAGTTCCCTGAATAGTCTGCAGGCAGCCATACCACAGAAGTGTCTCTTCTCCCATAGCATTGGTTTATTGCTTATAAGGCCTCATATGCTCTGTGCACCTTAACTTTCCTGAACCTCATGAGTCTAATGTCTTATAATTTTCAAAAGCTTTGTGAGCCATTTTCTTCCCTCTAAAAAGGATACACTGTAGCAGAGACAAATGCACAGTAGAAGATGATGTCCACAGAAAAGCAGGTATGTAGTACATAGGAACTAGGAAACAAACATGAATAATATAGTCTGCCACAACCACTCACCTATTTTTATGCTCCCATTTGCCAACACCTGAACTAGCAAGATCTTGAATCATGTATGGCACTAATTTTACATCCATTCTAATGTGTGTGCTGCCCTTAGTATTTTTTAGTAACCACATGTACAATCAGTTCTTAAAATTTTATTTAATCTTATTTTTACACTCTAGATTTTATCCCCCCCCCCCAGTACACCCTCTGAACTGTTCCACATCCCATACCTCTACCTCCCTACTGCCACCACCTCACCACACCTCCCTACTCCCTGGGGCTTCCAGTCTCTTAGGTGCATCTTCTCTGACTGAACCCAGGCCAGGCAGTCCTCTGCTGTATATGTGTTGGGGGTCCTCAAATCAGCTGACTGGTTAGGGGTCCAGTGACTGAGAGATCTTAGGTTAATTGAGACTGCTGGTCCTCCTACAGGGTCGCCTTCCTCCTCAGCTTCTTCCAGCTTTTCCCAAATTCAACCACAGTGATCAGCAGCTTCTGTCCATTGATTGGGTGTCAATATCTGCAACTGAATCTCTCAGCTGTTTGTTGTGTTTTGTCATGATAGGCCCTTTTTCGTGAGCACTCCATAGCTTAGTAGTAGTGTCATGCCTTTGGGTCTAATCCCCCCAACCCCTGAGCTGGGTCTCACCTTGGGCCTGTCACTTGACCTCCTTTTCCTCAGGCCCTTCTCCATTTTTGTCCCTGCAGTTCTTTCAGACAGGAGCAATTATGGATCAAAGTTTTTGATTGTGGGATGGCAACCCCATCCCTCAGTTGATGCCATTTTTTTTTTCTGGAGGTGGGCTCTACTAGTTCCCTCTCCCCACTGTAGGGCATTTTATCTAAGGTCACTTCCTTTTCTTCCTGATGTTCTCTCGCCTCCCAGGTCTCTGGTGCATTCTGAAGGGTTCCTCCACCTCCTACCTCCTGAGGTTGCCTGTTTCCATTCTTTCTGCTGGCCCTCAGGGCTTCAGTCCTTTTCCACCACCCAATCCCTGGCTTTGTTCCCCTCTTCTCCTCCCTTTCCCACCCAGGACTCTCCCTCCCTCCCCTCTCATGCGATAATATTGCATTGGTTTCAAATTTGTAGAGTTAAGCTTCTTGCAGACAAGTTGTTCACCTTTTTGAATATTTTGTAGTGATAATTACATCTATATAATTACTAAAAGTTTTTGTTAAGTGGAAAAATGTATTAATGATACAATTAATGAAGGAATATAAGAGTTTATTTTTATTTACCAAGTTTGTCAATATTTTCTGGCCCAGATGTAGGCAAAATAGTATTTTAAACAAATCTTTCATTCAAGCCAGATGGTATGCTACCTATTTATGAACCATATATGTTATTCTATAATTCTGTGTATATAGTTTATAGTATGCAATATATAAATATCACAAACCAGTTATACTATCTATATTTTACATTATAATTATTCACATATACTAACACGATCAAGCACTTGTATATTCTTTTTCCTTAATTCCCATATCAAAATGATTCAAGTCCATTCATTCTGCCTACACAATAGCTCTGGGATCTGCCTCCTTAGATCTAATCCAACTATCTCATTAATCCCGATTCTCATAACTTGTTTCTAAATTGCTTAAATTATCCTCATTTTGGTCCCTAGTTCACCACTTTAAGTTATCTTTTGTGAATTTTCCACATGAAACTTTCAAAAATTTACTAAAACATTTCTTTGTTAAATATCCACAGTTTTCACAGTTCCATCACAATTTTGAAATTATTTCATACAGATAACACAAAGCCCGTTATTTTTAAAATCTCTCCCCTATTCCTTCCGCACTCTGAATATAGTTTTTAAGGCAATACAAGCTTCCCTCTTTCTCACCTCCTGTTGTGGATGCTGTTGCTTCTACCTGAAATTTAAAACATAAAATATGAGCTGCGTGTGGTGTTACATGCTTTTAATGCTGATGTGTGGGAAGCAAAGGTAAGTGGATCTCTGTGAGATTGAGAGCATGGATTAGAACTATTTAGTGACTTCGAATCCGTTCAGGGCTAAATGAGGCCCTATCACTAAAGTACAATTTCTCACTTTTTGTTATATGTGTTAGGTAATGCATGTGAGTTAGATTACTGGCAGACCTAGACATCTCTGTTAGCATCAGAAGAGAAAACTGAGGGGACAACCTCCGATTGAGCCAATCCGCCTCTACCAAGTCACCGTTCAATGACTCAGCGTTAATTTCTTTTTATGTGCTTTGCCTAGTGTGGTGTTTGTAGGATTTCACTTAAGTGCTCTATAGACCAAAGTAAGAAAGGTTAATACAACCCAGCTGACTTGACAGCCCTCACTCCAGGCTTCTGGTTTCCTCTTTTGTCATTACGTAAAGGAAAACCATGCCACATTTTTTAAGGGGGTAGATTTCTGATTCACATGCATTTGAACACTGACCACTCAGGAAGAAGATATTACTAGTTGCGTCATCCATGGAAACACTGTTTACTGACTAACTACGGGTTTTCAGCTGTTACTGGAAACACCTCTGTAGGCAGAGAGTAGACTCTGAACTCTGGGAGATCTGTGGATGGCCTTCAGAGAGTCAGCTAAGCATCTGGAAGAAAGTAGACATTTGAAATTTTGCACATTTAATCTGCAAATTTATTAGGATCTCAAAATTCTAAGATTACTCAGATGTTTAAAAGCTAATATTGGTCAGAGAAAAGTAAAACACAAATGTTAAGAATTTGATTCCTTTTGAAAAATACATAAATTCTCTGTAAACATGACAGTACAATGCTCCCCTTTATAAACTTTTAAAATTCTAATTGATTTCACCCAATAGCTTGTAATGTGTCTGATCTCAGTTTATCCAGAGTTGGTTTATATGAAGAAGGAATTTTCTCTCTTGCTTGAAAGCCTTCAACCTGCAGTTTATATCATTACTTCTCAGTATCCTAGGAGGGGGAGTCCTAGGGGCCCACAGACAAAGAAAAATACCCAGGAAAAGGCCCAGATCTCCTGGCTCTCGTAGAAAATGAGGCAATGTTTATTCATAAAATGCATGACTTTTCAATGCTTATTTTTAAGTTCTTTCCAGGTTACTTATGGTGGCTGTTACAAAGCTCTCTGAAACAATTGTTATAGTATGGTGTAAATAGCAACAAAAAGGTCTGTTCTTGTTTGGAAAAGATGTAAATAATAAAACATAATTTTGAACTTTAGTTGTTCACATCCATGACTGTACCACACTTGGATATGGAGATTTAAGTCATTTGTACAAGTTACTTCAGTAGATAGTTGTGAACATCTAAGTCACTTGTACAAGTTACTTCAGTAGATAGTTGTGAACATTTAAGTCACTTGTACAGGTTACTTCAGTAGATAGTTGTGAACAGTTGTGAAGGCATTGCAGTTGAGGTCTTGTTTGAACACTAGCAAAGTGGGCCAACACAAACTTACCTATATACTTGTAATGAGTAAGACATGCGCTTTCTTTTTTTAATAATTAATTTATTAGATATATTCCTCATTTACATTTCAAATGCTATCTCGAATGTCCCCTATACCCTCCCCCCCTGCTCCCCTCCCCACCCACTCCCACTTCTTGGCCCTGGCATTCCCCTCTATGGGGCATATAAAGTTTGTAAGATCAAGGGGCCCCTCTTCCCAATGATGGCTGAATATGCCATCTTCTGCTACATATGCAGCTAGAGACACGAGCTCTGGGGTTAGTTTATATTATTGTTCCACCTATAGAGTTGCAGACCCCTTCAGCTCCTTGGGTACTTTCTCTAGCTCCTCTATTGGAGGCCCTGTGTTCCATCCAATAGCTGACTGTGTGCATCCACTTCTGCGTTTGTCAGGCACTGGCATAACCTCACAAGAGGCTGCTATATCAGGGTCCCTTCAGCAGAATCTTTCTGGCATGTGCAATAGTGTCTGGGTTTGGTGGCTGATGATGGGATGGATCCCCCAGTGTGGTAGTCTCTGGATAGTCCATCCTTTCGTCTTAGCTCCAAACTTTGTCTCTGTAACTCCTTTTATGGGTATTTTGTTCCCCATTCTAAGGAGGCATGAAGTATCGCCCATTGGTCTTCCTTCTTTTTGGTTTTCTTGTGTTTTGCAAATTGTATCTTGGATATTCTAAGTTTCTGGGCTAATAATATCCTCTTATCAGTGAGTGCATATCTAGTGACTTCTTTTGTGATTGGGTTACCTCATTAAGGATGATATCCTCCAGATATATCCATTTGGCCAAGAATTTCATAAATTCATTGTTTTTAATAGCGGAGTCATACTCCATTGTGTAAATGTACCACATTTTCTGTATCCATTCCTCTATTGAGTGGCATCTGGGTTCTTTCCAGCTTCTGGCTATTATAAATAAGGCTGCTATGAACATAGTGGAGCAAAGACATGCATTTTCTCCCACCCTGAATCTATATTTAAGCCTTTAGGTTGTATCCTAAATGACCAGAGGCAAATTAATCTGAGTATATAAATATCTTGTAATAGCTAACAAAGGTATACACTGAAATACAACATGAAATATACTCATTGCGTATTTTTAGGAGAATGAATTTACTCATTAAATATAGAGAATTGCTTACTAAACTGGAATCATAGTGTTTTAGAAAATCATACTAAATGTTGAGTAGAATATGATTGGGAAAGCAATATTAACAAAAGTGATTTCTTTCTGAAGAATCAAAAGGAAATGAGTTAATGAGGCCACATGACTCATTATATAAAAGTTCAATGACTTTTATGCAAAATATTATCTAATGATAAATAATATACTTTTAATTGAATTTTTGGAGGCTTTGCTATTGATTTTCATCATTTCAAGAGGTAAAAGCTGGGGCCATAGCAGGTGAGATGCTCAGCAGGTAAAGGCACTTTTTGTGTAAGCCTGACAAGCTGAGTTCAGCCCCTGGAATCTGTAAAGGCGGATGGAGAAAAAAAAAAAACCCACAAGGCTGTCCTCTGAGCTTCATACACACATCATGTGTGCAGGTGAAAACACGCACAGACATGAACATGACGATGACCACAACAACAATGACATCAACAATGATGATAATAACGATAACAATAATAAAATGATAAATAGAAAAATTTAAATTCCTGAAGCTGAAAATTCTAGTTTATCTACACATATTTAGTTGATCAGCCTTTTGGGGACCATAAGCCATTTATGGTTATTCTGCTTATATTGAATCTTTCTTTTACATGTATTTATTGATATGCACACACTAGGCTTTTTTTTTTTTTTTTTTTTACCATATATCAGAAACTATATTTGAGAGTAGTTTCATTGTCATCATGGCCCGCTTTAACCAATCCAATGAATCACTTCACTCACCCAGTCATTATTGTAACAGAGATACCACTACTGGGCAAACTTCCTTTTAAATGTATTTAGCTGACTGAGAGATCATTCTTTCTGTAATAGAAAGATACAATATGAAATTGACACATACTACCTTCCTTGGCATTGTAACATACAATGCAAATAACAATTTCATTAGGAGCTGAGCACTATATTTAGAATACCTGAGCAGCTAAAAGAGTCAGATGCAGATATTTGCACCCAATCAATGGACAGAAGCTGCTGACCCCTGTAATGAATTAGGCAAAATCTGGATGAAGCTGAGGAGGAGGGCCACCCTATAGGAGGACCAGCAGTTAACCTGGACCCTCGAGATCTCTCAGATACTGGAATACCAACCAGGCATCATACACTAGCTGATATAAGGCCCCCAACACATATAAAGCAGAGGACTTCTGGGTCTGGGTTCAGTCAGAGAAGATGCACCTAACCCTCAAGAGAAGGGAGGCCCCAGGGTGTTTAGAGGTCTGGTGGGTTGGGGGTGGGGGGTGGGGACATCCTCAGGGAGACAGGGGGCAGGAAGGAGGTATGGGATATGCAACATTCCAGAGGGTGGACCAGGAGGAGCATAAAATCTGTAGTTTAAAATAAATAAATAAAAATAAAAATAAAGAACACCTGACTTAAATGGAAGACTACGGAGATTTGGGATCTGCACAGGAGGTACCACCACACCTGAGTCTTTTCACTCTCAGTAGGGAGCTGAGGACTTCCCAAGCAGAGCTTAAGGCATCATGGCTGTTTGGAGGCTAACCCAATAAACAGCTTTCCAGACTTTTCAGTGCTTCCACGCAGCCAGCTTAAGAAGGTTAATGTGACATTGCTCATCTGTCACTGTTTCCCTAAGTGTTCTGTAGCCCTACTCTAACTGCTGCCTGAGGCATGCTAAGGAATAGACAACTCATTAGGCTAAGACCTTGCTATTGAGGTCACCATGTAAACACCTAATGATGCAGATACTCACTGGGGATTCATTGACTGAGCACACTTAGATGAGGTCTATGGAGCTGTTCGATCGGTGATCGGGGAATTGTGTCAATGATTCTTTCAGGGGACTGGAAGCTGGATGCTGAAGCCTTCTTTTATTCAGAGATGATGATGGAGTCTAATTTTCTGAGTTAAAACAGAGCCCACAAGCCATGTAACTGTTGTAGTCCTGCACAAAGACGTGTGAACTCCTTTGGGTTACGGGAGTGGTCTTTATTTGTTTCTGGCATGGATATGAGGTAAGTATTCACTGAAGTTTCATTTCTGCTACACTTGTGAATACCTTTCCAATGAATATGCCTTACAAGTATGAATTATTAGGAATACTTACTTTATTTTTGTTATATTTATATTTAATGCACCCTTATTTAGCATACTCTACAAATATTAATGGAAATCATTTAAATCCCCTTATTATATCTTTCTAAATCTTTGCTCTCAGGATGTTTTGATCTTCATGATACATATTTTGGCTTGAGTTCAGAAACTGGTACATTTTCTCCCTTACTCTATCCACATATTTCTTTTTTATACCATCAGATGTATTGATGACTCCCTAATAAACCAAGACAGCTGTTTTTTAATTAGCTCAAATGAGACTATCTTCAACTCTAATTCAATATTTTATAAGTTATTGCTTATGAAATTGTTTGAAAATATATTATAACTGTGACTTTAAAGTCACATGAGTTTTGAAATAGTTTTACATGCTAACTAGGCCATATAGATGACATGATGTCAGAGTGTTCACAATACATGTACCAAGATTATTAACAATAGATGATCCCTTTTCTAGTTCTTCCGTTTATACTATTTATTTTGTTCTCATTGTGTATTAGTTTTTCACTAATTGTTATTAATTATTAAACTAATTATTAGTTTTATATTTTATTGTAACAATTACCTTAAGTTGATAGTATCATAGTACCCATCTAGAGATGGGAAAATGGAGGCTGAGATGCTCAAAATGTTTAAAGTTGCCGGGTGTGGTGACGCATGTCTTTAATCCCAGGACTCACGCCTTTAGTCCCAGCACTCGGGAGGCAGAGGCAGGCGGATTTCTGAGTTCGAGGCCAGCCTGGTCTACAAAGTGAGTTCCAGGACAGCCAGGAATGTACAGGGAAACCCTGTCTTGAAAGAAACCAAAAAAAAAAAAAGTTTAAAGTTCTTTTCCTGGATTAGAAGTATACACTAAAGCAAAGTTTCAACTCTAGGTTTGACTACACTATACTACAACACAGAACATCTCAGCGATCCAGTGAGGTGATACCTCAAGAGTATAGAACATATGTATTTAGTTACTTTTTATTGCTCTGACCAGATATAGGAAAATAAGAAACAATAGAATATGGATAATTCTATAGTTAGAGAAAGGACACTTCACTGTGGTAATGAAGATGCAGTAGCAGTAATGAAGACATAAAGACAGGGACACTCAAGAAGCAAAGAAAGAACAGGACATAAGCCTGGGCCATAAAACTCGGGGTCAACTCCAGTGATCCATTTCCTTCAGCAAAGTTCCAACTTCTGTAGGTTCCACAGTTTTTCAGAATGCATGGCCAGCTGGAGGCCAGAGATTCAAACACATAAGAATATGAGGAATATTTCACCCCTAAACCATAGCATTCTATCCTTTCTACAGAAAATTGGAAATAGTTCTACCTGAAGATCCAGCTATACCACTCCTGGCAATATACCCAAAAGATGCTCCACCATACCACAAGGACAGGTGCTCCATAGCAGCCTTATTTGTAATAGCCAGAAGCTGGAAACAAACCCAGATGTCTTTCAACTAAAGAATGGATACAGAAAATGTGGTTCATTTATAGAATGAAATACTACTCAGCTATTAAAAACAAGGACATTGTGAATTTTGCGTGCAAATGGATGGGACTAGAAAATATCCTAAGTGAGGTAACCCAGACCCAAAAGGACATGTTGGTATGTACTCACTGAAAGTGGATATTAGCCAAAACGTTCAAAATACCCATGATATAACTCATAGACTATAGGAAGTTTAACAAGAAGGAAGGCCTAAGTGTGGATACTTTAGACCTACTTAGAAGAGGGAATGAAATAATCATGGGAGACAGAGGGACCTGGTTGAGAGAGGGGAGGGGAAGGAGAAAGGGGAGTAGAATCAGGTGTGGGAGGATACAGAAGAGAAACCCAGAGTGTCAGAAGAATTAACGGAAATATGCAGTAGTGTGGGGTGGGAGAGCAATGGGAACCTCTAGAAAGTTCCAGAGACCTGGGAGGTGATAGGCTCTGTACTGGGTAGTTTTGTGTCAATGTGACACAGGTTGGAGTTATCACAGAGAAAGGAGCTTCAGTTGGGGAAATGCCTCCATGAGATCCAGCTGCAAGGCATTTTCTCAATTAGTGATCAAGGGGGGTGGTCCCCTTGTGGGTGGTGCTATCTCTGGGCTGGTAGTCTTGGTTCTATAAGAGAGCAGGCTGAGCAAGCCAGGGGAAGCAAGTCAGTAAGGAACATCCCTCCATGGCCTCTGCATCAGCTCCTGCTTCCTGACCTGCTTGAGTTCCAGTTTTGACTTCCTTTGGTGATGAACAGCAATGTGGAAGTGTAAGCTGAATAAACCCTTTCCTCCCCAACTTGCTTCTTGGTCATGATGTTTGTGGAGGAATAGAAACCCTTACTAAGACAGACTCCTATGAACCAATGCAGATGAATTTAGCTGAAAAGCTCAACAGTGGAGGGATGGAACCTGAACAGATCAGCTCCAGTAGATAGACTTGGCCCCTATTTGAGGCTGGGGCCACCCATCATCTTCAAAATTCTTAACCCAGAATTGTTCCTGTCTAAAGGAAATGCAGGGACAAAAATGGAGCAGAGACTGAAGGAAAGGCCATCCAGAGACCATTCCAACTTGCTATGCATCTCATATACAGTCACCAAACCCTGACACTATTACTGATGCCATGTTGTACTTGCAGACAGGAGCCTAGCATAGCTGTCCTCTGAGAGACTCTACCAGCAACTGACTGAGACCGATGCAGATATTTATAGCCAACCATTGGACTGAGGTTGGAGACCCTTATGGAAGTGTTAGAGGCAGGGCTGAAGGAGCTGAAACACACTGCAACCCTATAGGAAGAACAACAGTATCAATTAACTCAGAACCCTCAGAGCTCCCAGTCAGAGGCAAAGCCACCAACCAAAGAGCATACGTGGGCTGGTCTGTGTCCCCTGTCACATATGTAGCAGAGGACTGCCTTGTCTGGCCTCATTGAGAAAGGATGGGCTTAATCCTGTAGAAACTTGATGCCACAGGGAAGGAGGTTGCTAGGGGGGTAAGGTGGAAGTGGGTGGATCAGTGGAGGATCACCTTCTCAGAAGCAATAGGGGGTGAAGAACTAGTGGAGGGGGAAGAGAAAGGGGTACACATTTGAAATCAAAATAAATAAATAAATAAATAAATAATAAAATAATAAAAACAAATAGGAAAGGCTAAAGACAATCTCAGAAAACATTCAACCTCCTTAACAATTTGAAAATGCAAAATAAGCTTTGAGATATCATACCTTACTCAGAATGGCTAAGATCAGGAAAAGAACTGACCAAAGAATTCTGGCTGGGATGTGAGCAATAGCAAACACTCATTCACTGTTGGAATTGCAAACTGGTGCAGCTATTCTAGAAATCAGTGTGGAGAATTCTCAAAAAGTAAAATTAGATCTACAATATGGTTCAGCCATGTCACACCTCGGATATGCCCAAAAGAATCTACACTCTTCTCTACATATGCTTGCTTAGCTGTTGTTCACTGCTTCTCTGCTCACAAGTTAGGATATGGAAAGAACCTAGATGTTCTTCAGCCTATAAATGAATAATGAAACTGTGGTGCATATGTGCTATGGAGCAGTATTAAGCTATAAAGAAAAGGGAAATCATTAACTTTGAAGGTAAATGGATGGACCTAGAAAATAATCTATGAGCGGAGTAAACCAGACAGGAAAGGCATACATATCATGTTCTCTCTTATATGAGAATCCTAGCTCTGAAACTTCACTGTGACTCTACAGCCCTGAGTTACCCAGAATCCAGCAAAGTATAAAGGACCATGGCAGGGAAGGAATGGCACTCTGGAGAAGGGATAGTAGGAAACAAGTGCTAGAAGGAGAAAATAGGAAAATGGGTCAGGGCTTTAATTAGAGATGAGGGAGAGATTGCAATACAGAGTGGGGAAGTAGCTCCCCCCAAGAGCCATTGACTATCTAACACAAAAGTCTTGTGCCATGAAAAAGTACCCTTTGGATTTTTGGTCAGTAAAATCTAAAAGACTTCTAAAATAATATAATTTATTGCCACTGTGATTGGTTGTCTCCAAGAACTTGAAGGAAAGAGCCTATTGCCAAAGATAGCATATACCATGGACACAGAATTTGGAGGAATCAGGCTAGAACTATTCTGGAAGCCTCTTCCCTGAGAACCTGCTCTTTTTTTCCCAATTTTTATTAGGTATTTACTTCATTTACATTTCAAATGCTATCCTGAATATCCCCTATACCCTCCCCTCCCTACTGCCCTCTGCACCCACTCCCACTTCTTGGCCTTGGTGTTCCCCTGTACTGGGGCACATAAAGTTTGCAAGACCAAGGGGCCTCTCTTCCCAATGATGGCTGACTAGGCCATCTTCTGCTATATATGCAGCTAGAGACATGAGCTCTGGGGGTGCTGGTTAGTTCATATTGTTGTTCCACCTATAGGGTTGCAGACCCCTTCAGCTCCTTGGGTACTTTCTCTAGCTCCTCTATTGGGGGCCCTGTGTTCCATCTGATAGCTGACTGTGTTTGCCAGGCACTGGCATAGCCTCACAAGAGGCCACTATATCAGGGTCCTTTCAGCAAAATCTTGCTGGCGTATTCAATAGTGGCTGTGTTTGGTGCTGCTTATGGGATGGACCCCTGGCTGGGGCAGTTTCTGGATGGTCTATAATTTGTAAAACACATGAAACTCAAGAAGAACGAAGACCAAAATGTGGACACTTGGCCCCTTCGTAGAATTGGGAACAAAACACCATGGAAGGAGTTACAGAGACAAAGTTTGGAGCTGAGGACCTGCTCTTATAGAATCCAAAGATGCTTTTGGGGGGGGGGGCTTCCCAATGGACCCGCCCAGCTGTAAACCCTAAGAACACAATGACTAGCTTGCAGTGTATCCTCAGTGGTGCAATAGTGACACTTATGTCCTGTATGTAAACGAACAGCTATCTAATTGAAGGCTCATTAAATAGGAGAAGATAAATGCCTGGTATTGCAGATCCAGCTAACAACCTGCAGCTGGTGAGGTCATGGACCCCAAAGGAGAACCTACTACTGCCACTTTCCTAAGCGACCATAATTTCTAATTACAATTTAAATACTTTTCATTATACCCAATCAATAAATATGGCTCTCTCTTCACACCAAAGAAGCTCTTTTATTTCTTTCAGCTGATGGAGATGATTATAGAAGCCACAAGTAGTAAAGAGGCAGAGAACAACTGGTCATGGGGTGTCCAAACCTGACTGAATCCGTCTGCAACATAACACTCAAACCTGTTTAAATCAGCGAAAGGAAAAGGAGGTGGGAAGTGAAAGTAAAATAAGATTGTGCTAAAACCTGTGTCAATTTTGTTAAAATGAGCTAGAAATTCAAAAATTTAGACAGAGCTATGAAAACTCAGTGAGTGATTTGTACAAATATAAGTAAAACAATGCATATGTAGTCATGTCAGATAAATTATTTGATATTATAAATTTTAGACTATTTTTGATTAATTCTTTTCTGATTTATGTATCATAAGAAATTCTGTAAGAAGTCATAAGTAAAATAAAAGAAGACTAAGGATGGGAAACTACTTAAAATGAATACTCCATTAATCAGGCTTTTCCTTTGTCCCTCTTTTATTAAAAATAGATTTTTTTTCTCATATAATATATCCTGATTACATTTCCCCTCTCTCTACTTCTCCCTGTTCCTCCCCAACTCCCTTCCAATCTGGATCTATTTGCTTTCTATCTCTCATTAGGAAAAACACTTGCTTCTAAGTGATAATAAATAAAAAATAAAATATAATAAGATAAAAAACTAACATATTGGAATAGAAGAAAACAAACAGAAGGAACAGAACCCAAGGAACAGAGAGAGATACACTCATTTGTACAGACAGGAATTCCATAAAGGCACTGAAATAAAAATCATAATATATAGGCAAAAGACCAAAAAAAAAATTTGTCTTTCTGGGTTTGGGTTATTTCACTCAGGGTGATTTTTTTTCTATTTCTATCCACTTACCCCTGATTTAATGATATTCATTCTTTTAAATGGCTAAGTAATATTCCGTTGTATAAATATACCACATTTTCTATATCAGTTTTTCTGTTGAGGGACATCTAGGTTGTTTCTAATTTCTGACTATTATGATTAGAGCATCAAGGGACATCTTTGAGCAAGTGTCATTGTGGTAGAATGAAACACCCTTTGGGTATACGCCCAAGATTGGGATGCCTGACCCTTGAGGTGGGTTGATTTGCACCTTCCTGAGGAATTACATCATTAGTTTACATGGGGCGGTACAAGATTGCACTCTCATCAGCTGCGGATGAGTGCTTCCCCTGCTCCACATCCTCACCAGTATCAACTTTTACTTGTATTATGCTCTTAGCCATTCCGATGAGTGTAAGATGAAATTTCAAAGTAGTTTTGATTTGAATATCCTGATGACTAAAGATTTTGAACATGTCTTTAAGAGTTTCTCAGGCATTTGAGATTCCTCTACTAAATATGCTGTTTATATCTGTACATAATTTTTGTTTTTGTAAATTTTTTATTTACATCCTGCTCACTGCCTCCCCTCCTGGGCAACCCCTCCACTATCCTCACCACCATCACCACCTTGGTATGTAGTTTCTTGAATTCTTCATATATTTTGGATTTCAGTCCTTTATTGGATGTGGAATTGGTAGTTATCTTTTCCCATCCTGTAGGTTGCCTCTTTGTCAGGTTGACAGCATTCTTGCTTTATGGAAAGACACTTTCAGTTTTATGAAGTCTCATCTATTTATTGTTGACCTTAGTGTCTGTGCTAATTGTGTTCTGTTCAGAAAGTCTTCTCTGTTCCAATGATTTCAAGGCTGTCCCCCACTTTCTCTTCTATCAAATTCAATGTTTCTGGTCTTATGTTGAGGTCTTTGATTGGTTTGGAGTTAAGTTTTGTGCAAGTTATTAGTAGGAGTATATTTGGATTCTCCCACATGTGGCCGTCCAACATGAGCAACAGCATTTGTGGAAGATTCAGTCTTTTTTTGAGTGTGTGCTTCTGGCTTCTTTATTAAAATGTCAGGTGTTCATAGATATGTGGATTTATATCTGTGTCTTCAATTTGATCCACTTTATTTCTGTGTTTGTTTTGTTCCAATGCCATGCTGTTTTTTATTACTATAACTCTGCTGAAAAACTTGAAATTGGGAACGATGATACCTCCTGCAGTTCTTCTATTGTTCAGGATTGTGGTACAGAATATCTCGGATATTCTGTGTTTTCATATAAAGCTGAAGGTTGTCCTTTCAAGATGTGTGAAGTATCATGTTGGTATTTTGACAAGGATTGCTTTCAATCTGTACTTTGCTTTGGTAAAACGGCTACTTTACTATGTTAATCCTACTGATGTATAAGCACTGAGATCTTTTTATCTTCTGATATATTTCTCAATTTCTTTTTTTTCCCCCAAAGACTTGAAGTTTTTGTTATACAAGTCTGTTGGTTAAAGTTACCCCAAGATATTTGTGAAAGATATCATTTCCCTGATTTCTTATTCCATTTGTTATTTGTATTTGGGATGACTATTGATTTTTGTAAGCTAATCTTGTATCCAGCTATTTGATTGAAAGTATCAGCCACAGGAGTTTGCTGGTAAAGTTTTTAGTGTCACTTATATGTACTATCATATCATCTGCAAATAAAGATACTTTGATTTTTTTCCTTTTCAGTTTGTATCCCTTGATCTTCTTCAGACATCATGTTGGTCTAGGCAAGACTTCAAGCACTGTATAGAATATGTATGGAGAGAGTGGACAGCCTTATATTGTTTTTAATATTAGTGGAATTGCTTTGAGTTTCTCTCCATTCAAGTTGATGTTGACTATAGGCTTATGTATCCCTAATCTCACCAAGACCTCTATCATCAAGATGTTTGATTTGACAAAAGTCTTTTCTGTATCTAATGAAATGATCACTTGGTTTTTGCCTTTTAGTTTGTTTATATGGTAGGTTACATTTATTAATTTGCCTATGTTGAACCATTCCTGCATCTTTGAGATGTAGCCTACTTGATCGTGGTGGATGATCTTTTTATTCTTGGATTTAGTTTGGAAGTATTTTATTGAGATTTTTCTGTATCAATGTTCATAAGGGAAATTGGTCTATAATTCTTTCTTTGTTGGGTCTTTATGTGGTTTGGGCCTCAGGGTAATTGTGTTCTCATTAAACAAATTGGGCAATGTGCTCTCTGTACTTTATGGAATAATTTGAAGAGTATTGGTATTAGAGCTTCTTTCAAATCTGTGGAATTCTTCACTACACTCATTTGGCTCTGGGACTTTTACAGGCTTTGTGGGTTGTATGTGTGTGTGTGTGTGTGTGTGTGTGTGTGTGTGTGTGTGTGTATGTGTGTGTGTTGTTTTTGTTTGCTTGCTTGTTTTTGTTGGGAGACTTTTAATTACTTTTATTTCACTAGGGGTTATAGGTATGTTTAAATTACTTATCTGATCTTGATTTAACATTAGTAGGTTGTAAGTATTGAGAAATTTATCCATTTCTTTTAGATTTTCCAATTTGGTGGAGTACAAGTTTTTAAAGTATGTCCTTAATATTCACTGGATCTCCTCAGTGTCTGTTGCTGTGTCTCCCTTTTAATAGCTGACTTTCTTTCTTTAATATTCACCTCCCATCAATTCTAGAAAGTTTTCATTTCTTTCTTAACTTACTTCTTGATCCATTTTTCATTTATTAGTGAGGTATTCAGTTTCCATGAGTTTGTGAGCTTTCTGTTGTTGCTATTGCAGTTTATATCCAGTTTTAATTTGTGGTAGTCATACAGGATGCAGGCTGTTATTCCAATTTTATTTTATTTGTTAAGACTTGCTTCGTGTCTGAATATGTGATCAATTTTGGAGGAAGTTCTGTGAAATGCTAAGAAGAATGTATATTCTTTTGTATTTGGGTGAAATTTTCTCTAAATATCTATTAGGTCCACCGGGTTTCTAATATTAGTTGGCTCCAGCATTTCTCTGTTTAGTTTTGTCTAAATTACCTTTTTATTGAAGAGAGTACGGTAGTGAAATCAACCACTATCGGTGTGTGATGAGTTAATGTGGAATTTAAGCTGTAGCATTGATTTTTGTTGTTGTTGTTGTTGTTTTCGTTTTAATGAACTCAAGCAATCTTTTTTTTTTTTTTTTTTTTTTTTTTTTTTTTTTTTTTTTTTTGAGCAAAGATTTTTACTGAAATGTCATCTTTGTGGATTTTTTCCTTTGTTGAGTATGTAGATCTTTCCCTATGTCTCATGATTAGTTTTGGTTTGAAGTCTATTTTAATAGATATTAAAATGGCAACATCAACTTGCTTTTTAAGTCAAAATATGTTCCCATCATTTTACTCTGAGATGGTGTCTACCATTGATGTTGATGTGTGTTTCTTGGATGCAGCAGAAGCATGAATCCTGTTTTTTTCATCCATTCTGTTAGCCTGTGTCTTTTCATTGAAAAATTGAAACTATTGATGTTGAGTGATATTAATCAGCAGTATTTTGTTCCTGCTATGTTGTGCTGTGGTGTTGTTGGTTTTGTTGATATTGTTGATGGTGCATTTTCCTCTCTTTTGTTCACTCTTCTGGGATTCCTTGTGTTTTCTTGGGTCTGGCTACCTCTTTAGGTCAGAGTTTTCTGTCTAGTGAGTTCTGTGGGACTAGGTTTGTTAATATTGTGTATTTGGCTTTATTACTGAATGTCTTATTTTCTCCATATACTGTAATTAAAAGCTTTATTGAGTATAGTATTATAGGCTGACATATGTGGTCTGTTATAATCTGTAGAATATTGGTCCAGGACCTCCCGGCCTTTAGAATCTCCATTAAGAAATCAAATGTTATTCTTTTAGGTCTGCCTTTATATGTTACTTGGTCTTTCCCCCTTGTGGCTTTTAATATTTTTCCTTGTTTTTCTATACATTTAGTGTTTTGAGTATTATGTGCCAAAGGGAAGTTTCTTTTCTGGTCCAGTTTGTTTAGTATTCTGTATACTTCTTATACCATCATAGGCATTTCTTTAGGCCAGGGACTTTTTTAAAAAATAATTTTGCTGAAAATAATTTTGACTGTTTATCTGCATTTCTTCTTCCTCTATTCCAATTATTTATAGATTTGGTCTTTTCACAGTGGCACAGATGTATCAGGACTTTTTATATTTAAAATAGTCTTTGACTGAAGTATTTATTTCTTTTTTCTTGTCATTAATGGCTTTGTTTCTCTCCTTCATCTCTTTTATTCTATTGATAAAGTTTGCTTTTGAGATTCCTGTTTGAGTTCCTAATATTTTCACTTCCAGATTTCTCTCAGTTTAGGTTATTTTCTCATAATTTATTCACTTTACATCTGATCTCAGCCCCTCCTCCCAGTTCCTCCCTCACATAGCCCCTTCTCCATCTCCCTCTCCTTTTCCTGATAAGGGAAGAGACCTCCTTGGTTACCAACCCACCCTGACATATTCCCTGCAGAACTAGGCACATTTCTCCTGCTGAAGCCAGACAAGGCAGCCCAGTTAGGGGAGCTGGATAGACAGGCAGGTGACAAGGTCAGAAACAGCTCCTGCTCTAGTTGTTGGGAAGCCCACAGGAAGACCAAGCTGCTGCTACATATGTGTGGAGGCCCTCAATCCAGCCCATGCATGCCCTTTGGTTGGTGGTTCAGTCTTTGGGAGCCCCCAAGGGTCCAGTCCAGGCTAGTTGACTCTGTTGGTCTTCTTGTGGAGTCCCTATGTCCTTGGAGTTTCTCGATATTTCCCCATTTTGAGGTTTCTTTATTGATTTTCTTTTCACTTTCAAGTCTTGAATTATTTCATTCATCTCCTTCTACTGTTTGTGTCTTAATAGATTTCTTTAAGGGATTAATTCATTACTTCTTTAAGGACTTCTATCATATTTATAGAGTCTATTTTAAAGTCTTTGTCTAGTGCTTCAGTTATGTTGCAATACGTAAGGCCTGCTGTTGCAGGATTGCTGGACTCTAGAGGACACATGTTGTCCTGGCTGTTACTGTGTTTTTACACTGACATCTAGATACTTAGGTTTGGGAAGATTGTAATTCTAGGTAATGATAAACGGTGTGATAAATCTAGGTCCTGATATGATGTTCACTGGGAGCTTGTTCCTTGGTTTCTGGTGTCCTCTCTGGTTCTTAGGAGAGTGTGGTGACTGTGTGGTGCCTCTTCTTGGATCATGATATGTGTGGCCACTGGGAGCTCAGGGTGCAATGTGCTTTTAGGTAATAGGAAATTTCCCACTAGGATTTGTTTAGTCTTCTGTGAATGGAGTAGAAGGTGAAGAGAGGCTCCAAAAGGTAGTCTGTTACAGAGCTGTGAATGGGATGAAGAATATGGGAAAAAGAGGGGGAATGAAATGTGTCTCCTGCTTACTGGCCTACCTGCTTCTCAGGCTGGAGGGCTCCTTAGAGAAAGCATGCTGGAGTTGATGTCTGAGGTAACAGGATGAATGGGAGTAAGGCTGGAGGAGACGATCTGTGTGATCATTGGAGATCAGGGCAGAAAGGAGGGGGGTGGTACTACAGCTGGGGATTAGAATGGCAAATGGATTTGGAAGATAGGAAGGAGAGATGAAGGTCTGCAGTTAGCCTATCTGCTTAATTGGCCAGAGTGACTTAAATCAGGGTATCATAAGATGTATATCAATTCTCATATGCCTACTCTTGACATGTTTTTTTTTTTATGGGTATAAAATACACATGCATACTCACATGTAGACATAATGAAGATACTCAAAAAGGTAGTTCAAAGGTTGAGCAACTAAGATAGCAAAACAGCTGGAACAAAAGGCAGGTGCTTAATCTTGAAAAATGTAATTTCCCCAATTTCTAAAAATTCCACTCTCTCATAAATTAACATCAAATACACACACACACACACACACACACACTTGCTGAAATTCCATGAAATTTTAATATGTTCCAGACTATGCACTTTGTTTTATTTCTATGGTGAAACTTCAGACAAAGCTTTGCAACATATTTAACTTTTCTCGATCCCTAAAGCAGCAACTCTTTTGTAAGCACACAATTTCATTTTAAACAATGTGTTTATGTTTAATGTGATGTTCTTGTATTCTGTTTAATAATCATATAATACTATATTATCATTCACCACAAAATTTGGCATATATAAATTTCTGGTGCATTTGACTAAATTTACATGCTTCATTATTACATTAAAAAACCAATCCATAACATGTATACCAGTAAACACATTAAAAACTTCAATTTCCTGGGAGCATAGAAGTGATGTGCCAACCCATTTCTAAAACACTACAAATTACTACTGTTTCCTACTGACAGGAAGTTACAGTTTGAAGGACTACTAAAAATGTTGATTGCCGTTATCTGGCTATAATTTTTATCAACTGGGACATAAAATAAATATCAAAATAGCATCAATACAGTGAAAAAACCATGGGGAAAATTCAAACTGTGTCTTCTGTAAAAATATGTGTGCTGGAACCCGTGGAATTGACCCAGGCATGTAACAGTGTTAGCGCTGGGAATGGCATGAAAACACTCCCCTTCCATCACCTGTAATTGCTATTTCTGGAGGGAAGAGAAGAAAATAAAGGGGATGGGACCTTTCGATTTGCTGCTTTTGTGTAAAATTGCCCCACATCACAAGTAACTGCAGGACAGATTGACATCTTCTTGGCTCAGTTGTAACCTTTCCCTCCTCCATTCTTTCCAAAGCCTGTAAACAAACATATTTGAGTCAGGGCATCCAGGAGGTGGTCTAAGATCAAGTTCCCACCCTGACAAGCGAGACTATTCACAATCTGGCTCTGCTTTCACATTTTCAACATTATTTTTCTTTCTTATAGCATAAATGTGTAATTCTAGGGTATCTTTCTTGTTATGTACTTGGCCCATTACTACTTGGTAATCTGAGATTTTTGGCTTTATGGTTTTCTTTTCTTTTCTTTTTCAAACCTTCTAGAATTTTGAAGCAATCCATCAGAACCCTTTAACATTTTTTTCAACATCATGTGTATTGATCTACCTCTGCCTTTCCTCTTAATGATTCTCCTCCATTCAGCTACCCCATGTGGTATGCCAATGATGTGGCTGAGACACATAGAAGGAGTGAAAGCTCATTAAGCTTTAACTGGAATTTGCACATTGTTTACCAGCTTCAGGCATAGATGGAAGAATCAAACAGACAAACGTTCCCATTAGGCAATGTTTTATACACAGGAGGAACAAACAGTAAAAATATATAACTTACAATGACAAAATACGTGTTGGATAGAGGAGTCAGTGAGTTTTTCTCTAAAGAATCAGATAGGACAAAGCACTAAAGATCCTTTCCCACTCTGTTGGTGGCCTTTTTGTCTAATTGACAGTATCTTTTGCCCTACAGAAGCTTTGCAATTTTATGAGGTCCCATTTGTCGATTCTTGATCTTACAGCATTAAATCTGATAGGGGACGAATATCCAATATATACAAAGAGCTCAAGAAGCTGAATTCCAAAACTTCAAATAACCCCATTAAAAAATGGGGTATAGAGCTAAACAAAGAATTCTAAACTGAGGAGTAACGAAGGACTGAGAAGCACTTGAAAAAATGTTCAACATCCTTAATCATCAGGGAAATGCAAATCAAAACAACCCTGAGATTTCACCTCACACCAGTCAGAATGGCTAAGATCAAAAATTCAGGGGACAGCAGATGTTGGTGAGGATGTGGAGAAAGAGGAACACTCCTCCATTGCTGGTGGGANTGCAAGCTTGTACAACCACTCTGGAAATCAGTCTGGGGGTTCCTCAGGAAACTGGACATAGTACTACCGGTACTATGATCCAGCAATACTTCTTCTAGGTATATACCCAGAAGATGTTCCAACTGATAATAAGGACACATGCTCCACTATGTTCATAGCTGCCCTATTTATAATAGCCAGAAGCTGGAATGAACCAGATGTCCCTCAATAGAGGAATGGATACAGAAANTGTGGTACANTTACACAATGGAGTACTACTCAGCTATTAAAAACAATGNATTTATGAAATTNTTAGGCAAATGGATGNATCTGGAGGATATCATCCTGAGTGAGGTAACCCAATCACAAAAGAACTCACTTGATATGCACTCACTGATATGTGGATATTAGCCCAGAAACCTAGAATACCCAAGATGCAATCTCTAAAACACAAGGAAATCAAGAAGAAGGAAGACCAACACGTAGATAGTTCATTCCTCCCCAAAATAGGGAATAAAATACCCATGAAAGAAGTTGCAGAGACAAAGTTTGGAGCTAAGACAAAAGGATGGACAACCCAGAGACTGCCCCACCTGGGGGTCCATCCCATAATCAGCCACCAAACCCAGACACTATTGCATATGCCAGCAAGAACTTGCTGAAAGAACCCTGATATAGCTATCTCTTGTGAGGCTATGCCAGTGCCTGGCAAACACAGAAGTGGATGCTCACAGTCAGCTATCAGATAGAACACAGGGCCCCCAATAGAGGAGCTAGAGAAAGTACTCAAGGAGCTGAAGGGGTCTGCAACCCTTTAGGTGGAACAACAATATGAACTAAGCAGCACCCCCAGAGTTCATGTCTCTAGCTACATATGTAGCAGAAGATGGCCTAGTCAGCCATCATTGGGAAGAGAGACCCCTTGGTCTTGCAAACTTTATATGCCCCGTATAGGGGAACGCCAGTGCCAAGAAGTGGGAGTGAGTGGGCAGGGGAGCAGGGTTGGGGGTATAGGTGTCATTCAGGATAGCATTTGAAATGTAAATGAATAAAATATCTAATAAAATAACTTTTTAAAAAGTACTAAACTTTGTTTTTGTCCTGTCAAGGTAGGCATTAACAACCAATGCACTGAAGTTTAAAACTTGATTTGCAGAATCAGAATCTACATTTAATACTTTTTTTCCACAAATAAGATATTCTTATTTTAAATCGAATATATATTTTAAAATCACAAATTCATGTCATAGAAATCACATGAAAACCGATTACAGTTTTAGAGATGCCAAAACAAAGGACACAGTGAAAGGTTGCGTTTGAATAAACTACAAAATGCAGACGTATACACTTTTCCTATGATCAAGTTTGAGAAACAGAGTTGTCATTTATAATTTATCCTATTTGTCTCTATGTCAAGCACAATTTTCACAGATACTTCTGAGAGAGTTTATGGGAGTAAAACTACCTCATGACCCTTTTGATGGTTTGTGCATCACATAAAATGTTTCTATTTTTTACTAGGTATGTTTTACATGCTTGAAAAGTTATTCAAAGCAATCTCCACAGCTACACCTAAATAGAAAAAGAACTCGTGGCTTATAGTTCTTGAGGTTGATGTTGGAGCATGCTGAGCACCACGGCCTGTAAGGACAGGAGGTGTGTTATATTAAGACCTCAGCATTGTCTTCTCATAAGCCACTGGTGGCCCTGGGTCACGGCGTCATCAGAGTTCTGCCCCCCACCCCCAACTATACTGCTATTTTCACCTTCTTGACTTTAGATGAGTAGAAACTTTCCCTCCTTTTCTGATTCTAACCTACAGACCTTCCCTGAGGTCCACTTTTCCAGTTCTCTGTCCAGTTTAGACATACATTTGTGGTATTTCATAACTCATTTTGATAATTACTCCCAAACTCCTCATCCTCTCTCACAGTTGAGCATCTGCTCCATATCCATGCAAAATACATTTTTTTTTTTGTTAGCAGTGATCATCTACCAGGCACTGTTCTATACTCACAATTTTATCACCTAATTCTGTTCTACTTGCTGCTCTGGAAACAGATAAGGTGTTTCCTTGTATTGATAAGTACATTTCCACATGCTAAGCATAGAAAGCTTTAGTAACTTAACCATGGTTGTAATTTCAGAAAACCCACTCTCTTGATTAATGCTCATGATTATATCCAGTTTTCAAGGAAATATCGTTTGCTAATTCCAAGCAATAATATATTGAAAGGAAATAGATCACAACCAAGTAGAGTTTATAATCTAAATGTTGTTTCTTTAACCTTTCAAAACCAATCAAGACAGCTCATAATATTAGTGTAATAGAAGTGGGGAAGGGAAACCAATGATTATCTCATTAATATAGTAAAAACTTTTGATGAGGTCTTGTGTCTGGTCTATTTTACATTATACTGTAAAATCTAGCCAGTGTAATGGATGATGCTACATTGTGCTTGCAGACGGGAGCCTAATATAGCAGCCCTCTGAGAGGCTCTGCCCAGAAGCTGACTGAGACAGATGCAGATACCCACAGACAAACATTGGGCAGAGGCTGGGGACCCGTGTGGAAGAGTTAGGGGAAGGAAGGATTGAAGGCCCTCAAGGAGATGGCAACCTCACAGGAAGACCAATAGTGTCAACTACCCTAGACCTCTCAGAGCTCCCAGAGACTGACCCACCAACCAAAGAGTATACACAGGCTAGTTCAAGGCCCCCAACAAATATATAGCAGATGGCTGCCACATCTGACGTCAGTGGGACACAGTGCACCTAATCCTGCAGAGACTTGATGTACCAGGATGGGTGAGATATGGGGTGAGTTTGCCCTATAAGAGGTGAAGGGGACGGGGGAATGAGAGGATAGAAAAGAATTTTTGAGGGGGGGCCTAGAAGTGGAGTCAACATTTGTGATGTAAATAAATATATTAATTTATTTTTAAAAAAGAAGGAAAATGCTTCCAGATTAGGCAGAACGAAGTAAATTCATCTCTATATTGAGATGATACATAATTTATATAGAAGTCAAGTGAATCTTACATTAAAAGCTACTAGGATCATTAACTATAAAATTTGGCATTTATAGTTACAGACTCAATCAAGAGAAAAGATGTGATATATGTATAGCAGGTACAACACATATGTGAAACACTGGTGCAAGAATTCTTGGCACACCAATTTGTCATCGTCCCAAACTTAAACAACCTAACAACCTAAATACTCACTAACAGAATGAGCAAATAAATTGTAGCAGCTTATATTATAGAATACTGTTCAACAATGAAAAATGGAATTATTTCTATATTCAATAACATGTATCAGTTATAAGATGCTAAGTGGAAAAATAAAAATTTATACTATAATAAGTAAATTTTTAGAAGAGTCTAGAAAACACTATTCTTAAGTGCCATTTGGAGAGATGACTTGGAATGGAGAGAAGAAAAGATTTACAAAGGATTTACAGAGTCCTTGAGAACTGATGGTGGCCATGGTATATTCTTTAACATGATCGGATGAGGATTTAACAGGTCTATGCACACATAGAAATTAATTACACACTCCTAATGTGTAAAGCGTATGAGACTATCACTTATATACCTCAGTACAGTTGTTGAATGGGTTTTCAGGGCTGGGGTGATGGTTCAGGGGGCTAAGTACCTGACAAGCAGGCATGATGACCTGAGTTTGAATTCTCAGAACCCAAGTAAGAAGCAGACATGGCTACACATGCCTGAAATTCCCTCATTAGAAGGAGGAGATGGAGGGATGCCGAAAGCTTACTGGTAAGTCTGACCAGTCAGTGAGCCCTAAGTTTGGTGACAGATCCTGTTTCAAAAGAAGATTGGAAGAATGAAAAAGAGATTTGTGTCTACTTCTAGCCTCCACACACACATACTCAAGGTTATCTTTTCAGCCCTTGTCATCCATGTGCACACAAAATGTTATGTTCACTGAATTCCTCTTGGTATAAATTAACAGTAAAAGTTATCATTAGTGCTGGTGACTTGCCACACCCTGTGCAGTGTGACACTCTACTACACCTACTTATGTCAATGCAATTACTTAAATTTGGCAAATGAGACAAATAAACAAAAAATACTTCTCTATCATATTCACATTTTCTTATACCATATCTTACCCTTTGCGTGCTAATATTTACAGAGTAATGATGAGACAAGCGAATATAAAATCAAGGTTCTGTTCTCTAAAGGGGTGTTGACTTCAACTCCAATAAGCATTGCTTATAAAGTAAACCACTCAATTAACACCAGAATTTAAAAAAATTCCACAAGGTATTATTTAACATGCTAGATATTCCAGATCCAACAAGGAGAGCCTTAGCTTGACACTTTAGGGAGACACAATGACCAGGAAATTAAAACTTCCCACATTAGTATGTTAAAATGCTATCTCACTGCAAGATAACTTTCAGGGGTTCATTTTTGTGTACTGCATGTCCCTCTAATACAAGAAATTTGTTTTAGACGTCCCAAGATGCAGGGACTATCTGTTTTAAAAAGTTTTAGAATTTACTTCTCCCCATAGATGTTCATAATAAAGTAAAATTTAGAATTTCCCATTGTAAATTACTGTGAAGAAAAACAAGCATGTATGTTATGAAAGATGAAATGCCTCAGAACCATCAGAAGAGCAAGTCTCTGTTTATATAGATGTTGAAATTCAAGAAAACAAGTCCACTCTGTCTCCTGATGATTTAAGGAAAAAAAAACAAAAAACAAACAAACAAACAAAAAAAACAAAAAACAGATTCCAAATGAAAAAAAAAAAGGAATCTTTTGGCGAGGAGTCCCTCAAATTATTATTCAAAGAACTAGGCAATCCCATAAATGCATGGGCTTTACTGCTCTTCCATACATGTACATTTCATTTCTTATAAAATGTCATGAATATTAAATAATTGGCAGCTGCATGCCTTGACCCATGCCTGAAGCAAGCACCAGGTATATTGGGAGCAGCATAATTCTATGAAGAATAAAAGGAGAGAGCTAATTAAATCCTGGAGAATTCATCTGCAGAGATTGTGAGGCCCCCTGGCATTTGTTAACACCAGGCAAGTCTCTAATTATAGCCATGTTGCTCACAATGCCAGAGTGCTTAGGACCAGGTTTTTATTCTTTTTGAGGGTAGCAATTTTAACAGGAAATGTGAAACCATCAAAGACCTTGGCAGGTGTCATTTCACTCTGAAAGAATTGCTTTCAACAAGTCTAAAAGGAAAACACTCCCTATCCCTTTAAATCAAATTAAGCAGTGAAAACACTTTTTTCTGCCTCTTCTCATTAGTTGGTGAGGAAGGTCTCCGGAGATTTGACTTCTGTTGTGAGGAACTGACAGTTCAGCAGGAGGGGTCATGCTACCGCAGATGAACCATTAGCTTACAAGTCCATGGATACTGCAGAAGAGATGTAATAGCTGTTTGTTTAACTCAGGGCACATTTATCGAGTCTGTGCTGTAGGTGTAAATTGTTCTGAGGTCAAAAGTTTATAATCTTGTGATTTCAACTCATCTATGACACGCCATCTTCCCAGAGCTAATCGTATATCTGCATTGAGAATCTGGCTAATAAGCACATCTTGGCTGAGAAGTGGTTGTAAAGATATGTTTGTCCCTTACATGTCCTAATGATCTGTCTATAATAATGCCAAGATGAGACCCCAAAATATGGTTCTTGAGAGGAGACAAAAAGTTACCAAATTTCTATTTATGCTTTCTAAAATGTAGAACCTTAAGCATAAACTTATACAAGTTGGTTTATCAATCATGAGGTTAGAACAGAATCAATCTAATTTTTATTTATTTATTCATTTATTATTTATTTATTTATTTAACTTTACATTCATAATGCTGCCCCCTCTTCTGGTCCCCCCTTTCACAGTCCCCTCCTCATCCCCTTCTACTTATCCTCTGAGAGGGTGGAACCACTCCCCCAGTATCCACACTCCCCCATGCTGCCACATCAAGTCTTTGCAGAGCTAGACACATCTTTCCCACTGAGGCCAGACAAGGCATCCCAGCTAGAAGAACATATTTCACAGTCAGGCAACAGTTTTAGGGACAGCCCCCACTCCAGTTGTTTAGGATCCACATGAAGACAGAGAAGCACATCTGCTACATATGTTGAGGATAGGGAGGTTAGGTCCAGCCCACGTATGCTTTTTGGTTGGTGGTTCAGTCTCTAAGAGACCTCAAGGCTCTAGGTTAGTTGACTATGCTGGTCTTCCTGTGGAGTTCCCATCCCATGGGCAAACACCAAACTCTGACATTATTAATGATACTCTGTTATGATTGCAGTCAGGAGCCTAGTGTGGCTGTCCTCTGAGAGCTCTACCTGGCAGCTGACCCAGACAGATGCAGAGACACACAGCCAAGTATTGGATAGAGCTTGGGGACTCTTATGGAAGAATTGAAGGAAAAGTGGAGGGACCCAAAGGGATAGGAACTCCACAGGAAGCTCTAATTTCTTTTATCCTCCTTTTCCCCAAAACCTGTTTAGCTTTATTTCTTGTTTGACACATGTATCTTTTTAATTGTAGGGGAATAGGTTAGTATATGAGTAAAATTCTGGAACAAAATTAAGAACTTTCTAAAGCATAATACACACTATCCAAGATACATAACTGCATACAGACATTAATTTTGCACAGCAGGCTTGTGAGAAGGAACAGGTAGTGTTTTGAGAGTAGCCTATGGCATAAACAACATGGCTTTTGACCCTACTAAAATATTTAATTTGCTGTTTAATGGCTCTGGTCAAAGCATTTAATATTTCCCACTTCAGCATTTTCATGTGGTAAGTGTGGGTAAGTGAATTGAAATATGAGAAAGTAACTACCCAGAAATATTATGAAGCACACAGTACACAAAAGTTTTCTTTGGATATTCTGAGTAAGATTGGACCTTTAGATTCTAGCCTTGACTCAGAACTTGTTCCTCTTAAATAGAACTTAAATAAGAGGTCTATTTAAGAATAGGATTGCTATTGGGTTCAGGAAGCCTGGCAATGAGTTTAGCTAAATACCCAACAAAGTGGAGATACACCCTGTAGAGACCACTTCAAGTAGTTAGGCACAGCCCCCAACTGAGGGATAGAGTCAACCATGCAGCTCAAAAATTTTAACCTAGAAATATTACTGTCCAAAGGAAACACAGAGGGAAAATTGGAACAGAGATAGAAGGAAAGGCTATCCAGAGACCTCCACACCTAGAGATCTATCCCATTTGCAGACACCAAACCTTCATACTATTGCTGATGCCAAGAAGTGCTTGCTGACAGGAGTCTCATATAACTGTTCTCTGAGAGCTTCTATCAGCACCTGACAAATACAGATGCAGATACTCACAACCAACCATTGGACAGAACCCAGGGATTCCAATGGTAGAGCTATGGAAGGACTGAAGGAGCTGAAGAGGATTTCAACTTTATACTAAGAATAATGTTAACTAATTGAACCACCCAGAGCTCCCAGGGACTAAACCATCATCCAAAGAGTATACATGGAGGGAACCATGACTCCAGATACATATGTAGCAGAGGATGGCCTTATCTGACATCAATGGGATAATCACCCTCATAAAGGCAAATGGGAGAGAGGAAAGGGGGTGGGTGGTATGAGGGGCTTGTGGAGGGATAACTGGGAAGGGGGACATTATTAACTGTAAGTGAATAAAATGATTAATAAAAAAGAAACAAAAAGAATGGAATTAATGCCATGCTAAATACTTGGCATCAATTTTATTTCAATTATATTAGCAAAAGTGCAATATTCTCATACAGTCTTCTAAAGCCTAAGCCGAGGGAGTCCTGGATATGGAAAAATCTGGGGAACAGAGCAGGCACAGCAGATGCAGGGGTCACAGACAGTAGACAGGAGAGGGAAGAGAGCATCTCAGGTGTGGAGGATATGGTAGAAGAAATTGATACATCAATCAAAGAAAATGTTAAATCTAAAAAAATTCTTGACAAGAAAATGCAGGAAGTCTGGGAAACAGTAAAAATACCTAACCTACAAAACACCTAACCTATGAATAACAGGAATCGAAGCAAAGAGTTCCTTCTCCAAGGAGTGGAAAATATTTTCAACAAAATCATAAAAGGAAATGACCCCAACCTAAAGTAAGACGTACCTATAAACACACAAGAAAGTTACAGAATATCAATTAGACTGGACCAGAAAAGAAAATTCTCTTGCCACATGATAATCAAATCACTAAATCTAAAGAAAAAGGGAATATTAAAAGCTACAAGGGAAAAAGGCCAAGTAGCATATAAAGGCAGACCTATCAAAACTACACCAGACTTCTCAACAGGGATCCAAAACGCTGGAGGGTTCTGGACCTTACAGCCTCTTACAGCCTCTATGAAATTACAGATAATGAAGTACACTACTGTACCCAGTAAAACTCCGAGTCACCATAAATGAAGACAACAAATTTCTATAAGACAAAACCAAATTTAAACAATATCTATTTACAAATCCAGCCCTACAGAAAATACTGGAAGGAAAACTCAAATCCAAGGAGGTTAGCTACAGCCAAGAAAAGACAAGACATAATTCCACAGCACCAAAAGCAAAGTAAGGAAAGCACACACAAGTATGCATGTCCACATGTGTGTGTGTGTGTGTGTGTGTGTGTGTGTGCGTGCGCACACACACATACACACACACACACACACACACACACACACACACACACACACATACCACCAACATCAAAATAATGGGAATTAACAATCTTTGGTCATCAATATTGCTCAATACCAGTGGATTCAATTCGCCAATAAAAAGGCACACGTTAAGAGAATGGATGCTAAAAGAGGATCCATCATTCTGCTGCATGCAAGAAGCACACCTCAGCAACCATCATGACATTACCTCAAAGTAAAGGGCTGGAAAAAAAATTTTACAAGCAAATAAACTCAAGAAGCAAATCGCAGTAGCCATTCTCATATCTAGTAAAATAGACTTTCAACCAAACATCAAAAAATATGGCAAAGGATATTTCATACTCATGAGAGGAAAACTTCAAAAGCACGGGTAGATAAAGAGCAGCTTAAGTGAATTTAATTCTAATTTTTGAATTGATCAAGGATACTTCTTCCAGGAATGCCATAATGTGATAATCCATACAGATTCTTCTGCACAAATCAAGGTTTGTAATGTCACAAAGCAGTGTATGCTTTGTACACTTCTGCCACTTGCTATGTGTGGCACCGTGCCTACTTCCCTATTCCTTCTAAGGGGCTGTTCCTGTCAAGCTCCTCGTAAGTGTCTTCCCTAGAAGAAGTTCTTCAGAATGAATAAACCAATGTATTTCAAAATTCTAAGAGAAATCAGAATACAGAAATTCAAGTTTGGATCCTGTATCTGGCTTCCCACATTGACACATAATAAATATATTTGTATATCATTGCAATGATTTCCCTTGGCATATGGCAACTGAGATGAATATGGCCTCAAAGCCTTTTGTAAATTGGGTGAAGGCATTCAAGCAAAAGTCAAGACTAGGTGATTTATTGTGTTGATAACACTCTTCATTTTAAAGGAATCTTCCATTGCTCTCCAGAGTATGAGGTAGGCAAATTATAGTTTGTCTTTGTAAGAGAAATTTTCTTCTTTCAGATTTTTTTTTTACAACTTATTCTGCTCACGTTTTCTCCACTCTCAACTCTTCCCAGATTCTCCTCAGTTTTCTACTTCCATGTCCTTTAAATTTTTTTCTCCCTGTTTAGAAAACAAACAAGGGACCAAACAAACAAGCAAGCAAGAGAATCCAAGCAAGCCACAAATACAAAACAAACAAACAAGCAAGCCCACAAGGAACACTTTAACACACACACACACACACACACACACACACACACACACACACACACACACAGAGAGAGAGAGAGAGAGAGAGAGAGAGAGAGAGAGAGAGAATGAAATAAAAAACAAAATCCATAAAAACACAAAATTGGAAAATTTAATATGCAAACAAAATGATCGGTAGGACAATAATATCTTGAACAAAGCAATATGAGAAAAAAGTCTACAAAACTTTTTGTTTGTGTTGGCCATCTACTACTGGGCAATTGAGACTACAGTCAAGTGTGGTTAATATACGTAGTGAGGCACCATTGGAAAAAACTTGTTTTTACTTTGAAAGCTAATGAAAATTGCTGGTACCCCATCTGGCTTGAACCCATCCTGTTTTGTGTGGATGGCACTTTTTCATCTATCACCATCAGCTCCTTCAATCTTTCTGCCTCCTCTTCATATCACTCCCTGAGTCCTGATTTAAAAGAGGAAAAAACCATCCTATTTAGGAATGAGTGCTCCAAACTCTCTCAGTTTGTGCACATTGTCCAGCTGTTAGTCTCTGTGTTAATTCCAATCTACTACAAGAGGAAGCTTCTCTGGTGGTGAATGTATGAAACATTTATCTGTGGGTTTAGCAAAATGTTAGGATTTGTTTTACTGCTGTGAATCTTTAGCAGGATAATAATATTTGCTCTCCCTACCCAAGATGTCTGGCCTGTGTACTCTCATGCCATTCACGCACTGTAAGGTGTAGGTTCCATCTTCTGAAGTGGGCTTTAAATCTCATACAACAGTGGTTGGTAACTTCCATCATGTTTGTGCCACTATGGCACCAATATGTCTTGCAGGCAGGTCACTGTTGTAGATCACAGGATTTGTAATTTAGTTGCGGATTATCTTTTTCCTCTAGGAGTCTACAGGAGTTACTTTCAGTATCACATGTACTAGTCAGTATGTGTGCAAGCTCTCATTATGCAGCAGCTCAACATCTCTGTGTTTAATGAGATACATTAACTATTGTCTTTAGCAACAGGGCCTCACTATCAGTTTGTGGAGAATAACCAATAGCCTTGGCAATAGCTTGAGATGTTTGGGGCTTCCCATGTGGCCCATTTGACCAATGACCAAACTGAATGCAGCCCACTCCAGGCACTGGAGGTTTTGCTTGGTGGAGAAAGATCTCTGGTCGGGTCATTGTCTTCATTATTTTGTGACTCCATTTAGATTTATTTCATATCTGTATATATTTTATGAAGCTTCTACATTAGTATGTTTCCATTTGACCTCTCAAATGACCCTTAGTGTTAGTTTTCTCTTCTTGCACACCCTCCCTTAATCCTATCTCCTTGTAATATTTGCGCTGTATTCTTCTAGATAATATGGCACTAAGAGTTCCTACAGAAATATATCCTTCATTTACCTGTTTTGCATTAAACCTCTACATGCATGCACATTTATAGAAAATTAGGCAGGGACTTCATTTTGTATAATTTGCATAACACAAATGCATCTGTTATGCATTTTAAAATTAGAAGAGTGGAGAGAGAAAAAGGCATGTGGCTCTTAGTAGTAAAATCCAAGAGATTTCTTCAGAAAGGGATATAGCACAGTCGGGTTGATGTCAGAGCTATTAGGGAGTTTGGACCAGAGATTACTATCTGCCCCCTCCTAAACAATTCATCCTTCTTCCAAAAGCTTTCATGCTGTGCTCTGCCAGGCTCTAACAGGTGTGGGAGAAATGAAGTTCCTGTCTATCTTAACCAATAATTTTAGCCATGATGGAATCTCCACAGTTCTCATGTCTTTGATTTCCAATGCTTAAATATTTTAATATACATCTTTAATCCTTTGTAGAAAAGTGTTGTCTCTGGTCTGTATTCTATATATCTTTGCATCAAAAAAAAAATATCAAACTCTATCAAATTTAGAAAAACAATTAAATAAATTGTGTTTCCTTTCTAAAATGTATTTGCTTGTTTTTCTTTCACACATATGTATAAGAATTCTATTTCTTTCACCTCTGTTACTCTCTCCCACTGCTTCTTTCTCCCACCGAAAGCTTACATCATACTAATATTTCCACCTTCAAATATCATGTCTTTTGTGCTCTCTTTTGGAAATGGAAATATCATATAAATGATAGAAACAGTCTGGCAGGCTCTTCAATATTTAAACACACCTTTCCCTGAGAATCAGCTATCTTACCTTAGATATTTTCCCCAAGGAATAAAGACGTATGATTGAGTTTTTCTACAGCTTTACTCTTAGTGTTGTCAAAAATCTCAAGCATCCAGTTTTCTATTAGCTGGTGAATGAAGTATCTTGCTGTGGCTTAATACCCAGTATCCATTTGCAGCAGCATTGGCAACTTAAAACAAGTCAGAAAACTGAAAGTAAGTTAAACATTCTGTAGTCTGACTGGTTGCATTTATTTCAAATTTTAGAACAGGCAATATTATAGTGACAAAACAATAGTAGATTATAATTAATGATTGGATTAATTATTTAGAGGTATGACAGAACTTATGGAGATTTATGAACATATTTATCAAAACTAACATTGTATTTCCAAAAATGGTGAATTTAATTTTATGTAAATTATCTTATCAAACACTATGGGAGTGGGTGCGTGGGTGGGTGGGGGAAAACCCTCATAGAAGCAGGGGGAGGGGGAATGGAATGGGGTTGCTGGACAGGAGAAAACCAGAAAAGGGGATAGCATTTGAAATTTACATTAAATTTACATAAATAAAATATCAAAAAACTCTAAACTCTTTATTTATACACAGATGGACTTTTAAAGGTTATATCCCTGTATTTTGTATTTATCACCTATATAATAAAGTATAACCAAAGCAAATGGTACTACTCTGTCATGGATAGTTTTGGTTTTTTTTTTTTTTACTTTTATAACCTTGCTCTTTTTACTGCTTTGCTTTCACTACATAACATTTTTTGTAATAAAGATATTTTCCAGACACAGAAAATGATTTGGACAAGTTAAAAGCCAGGGGTCATTGTAGTGGAATAGGAAATAATTTATATATATATATATATATATATATATATATATATATATATATATGAGACAGAGGAGCAGGAATGTGCTGTGAAATTGTGTTTCCTAGAAATGTCAAAGAAGCTACATTCATGAAGCCTCATCAAAATGGCTGCCTAATCAAAACCTGAATATGACTACCAATGGACATACTAACATGGCCAGGGGAAAAATCATAGGGCCTCAACTCTAGACAAAGAATGTGATAAGCTGGGGAAAGCTAACAGTAGGGAAAATAGTTTTCCACCCCTGGATCAAGATTTTCAAGACTGTATTTCCTTGGCTGAATCAAGATCAGGCAAGCCAAGGGCTGCCAGTCTTTCCATGGATGCCAACTTGGTACATTAATCTCTAAAACTTCCTTTGTTAATTTCTATTCTAGGGCCTCAATATTAACTTCCAAACTGCAAAGATTAACCAGGTTTCTATATGAATTCACCTTGAAATGACTGCAGACATCTTGAGTTGTAGCCACCATGACTGCTCTGAAGGAATAAAGTCATGTTTGCTTGCAGAATTTCACTGTATACTATAAATAGACAAAACCAATAGTTTGGTATGTGGAGTTTAACATCACTTTATTGTGTGTGCCTTAATAAGAATGTGCCTTATTCTTTGGTATCAGTTTGAGATATATTCTGGCTTCACATCTACTGTGACTCAGGCCCCTGATAATTTCATGGCAGTCCCGGGCTCTGCAGAAAATGCCTGTCAAGGAAGCTTATCCCACTACCTTCAGGTATGTTTCCTTCCACATCAAACATGAACAGAAGTAAGGGAGATCAGGCACAAGTACACTTGGAATAGGAAAGTGGGAAACGAATCTTAGAATTCATTTAAGACTAAACATTTATATATATATATATATATATATATATATATATATATATATATATATATATATATAAAGTAAGTTGTCAATACAAAAAGGACTAAGTCAGTAACAACTGAAGGGGGACTGAAGTTTTCTCAATATGTTCTTCTTGATTCTAAAACTGACCCTACACATGTTCAGAGCCATGCATAGCCTAGAGTCATTTTGGAAAAGACTTCCTATTCACTTTCCTGTGGGTAATAGGAGATAGCTGAACAATTCAACAGTTCTCTGCACTTTGCTATTTTAGAGAAACTTCTATTAAATATAATGTCTTCAAATGACAAATAATGGAATTTCAGGGAGTGGCTTGAAGCCAGCAGGAGATGTTCTGGCACAGTTTTTGTTTATTTGTGTTTGCTTGCATTTTAAATATCTGAACATTTCTCTACTTTCTGTTTACTGCGAATCTTAGAGATCAACTCAACTCATAGAGATTGATGTGTCCATTCTAAGAAAAGTTAAGTGACATCTTATCTCATGAACAGCAGAACTTTTGGTTGGGAAATACACTTTCATTTTTATTTATTTATTTATTTATTTATTTATTTATTTATTTATTTGAGACAGGGCTTCTCTGTGTAGCCCTGGATGTCCTAGAACTCACTCTATAGACCAGGCTGGCCTCAAACTCAGAAATCCGCCTGCCTCTGGCTCCCAAGTGCTGGGATTAAAGACATGCACCACCACTGCCTGGCAAAGATTTATTTATTTTATGTATATGATTACACCATTGCTCTCTTCAGACACACCAGAAAAAGGCATCAAGCCCCATAACAGATGGTTGTGAGCCACCATGTGGTTGCTGGAAATTGAAGTCAGGACCTCTGGAAGAATAGTCAATGCTCTTAACCGCTGAGCCATTTCTCCAGCAACCTTAAGGAAATATCCTTAATGTAAAAAAAGAAAAGATTAGATTTATGGAGAAATGTAGTTTTCTCAAACAGTTAAGCTATATGATTTAGTATTCTAATCTATGAATACATTTTTATTATTAAACATGATTTGTAGTTTTTGAGTAAACAACTCTCCATTATTTCATTTATTGCAAAGAGGAAATTATACAAATGAGTGGATACTTCCTAGGTTTTACTTTAGTACTAAAAAAAAATAAGATCAAATAAAAACACAGGCAATATTAAAAATTATTCAGAAGTATCTACAGCATTTTATGTTTCTTTATCTCAGTCATTATACATTTCATTACTTCAACTCTGTCTGACTGTCTGTATACACACACACACATACACACACACACACACACACACACACATACACACACACACACACACACACTGGAGCATATCATCACTATTAGCACCATTTGTTTATTCAAAGTGTGTACTTTGAATGAAGATGAAATTTGAGAGATTAAATATATAAGGGATTATATAATGCACTCAAATGGATTTTATATAAAGCACTCACAAATATATATATACACACATACACACATATGTTCTAATTCTATCCACAATATAATTCTAGTTATTTTTATTCCAAGTTTCAAATTATTTTTCTTAACTGTCATTTAAAAGAAAAATATGTGATAATAGTTAAATGGAGATTAATATATATTCTTGTTTTTGGTTGTGAGCCTAGCCTTTAACTGCTGAGCAATCTCACCAGCCCATAATATATATTCTTTATCACAATTTGGCATTAAATCCATCCTGTAAAAGGATTTACCATTTAGGCAATAAGTGTGATGGTGAAGACCTCCATCTAAGCCCAATAAGACTTTGAAGGTCACTGTCAGCATCTTTGGCCTCTTAACCCCTCATCATTTAGCAACTGCCTGTTCATCAGCTCCAATTTCTACAACAATGCTGGAGAACAAAGAAACCTAGACAATAAAAGCTTTATTTTCTAAAATGTCTTTATCATTTGCTGATTTTCAGACGAATCACTTTGTGTATTTTCTCAGTTTTACTATATGTGATAAATCTTTGACAGCAGAGTGTTTGTTAGAATCATCAAGAGAAATCATCAAAAATTCAACCTTATTCATGGAACAGACAATAGATAGGAACATCAACAATATTAAAATAACATACCCCAGGAGCAATAACACACAGTGTCTTACTTTTACAACGATAGAGAACTAAATCACATAACTTTGTTGAGGAGTGAATTATGTAGAAGTAGGAAAAACATTGAGAAATTTAATCTCTTAAATTTCATGTTCATCCAAAGGTGAAGGAAGACATTGCAGGAGCAAATGAGGTTAGTGCTCTGGTAACAATTCACACATTTCTACTAACAGAGCTCACTGCATAATATTTCCCTTGTAAGGGAAATCATAAATTGTAACTCATACAAGTATATTTTCACTCAAGAACAGCAATAATATTGAAGAAAATAATATATGTTAGGAAATTGATCCTTGTATTGCAAGTCATGTATTCTAATCAGTGAATTCTGTCATTCTTTGTTATATATTACTTCATGATTTTCGAGGGAAAATATGACCCTTGAGTAATATGTTTTCTTCTCTGACAGGATAGCTAAATGTTTAGAAATAGAAACACTTTGTTCCCTTGACAACACAGAAAAATACCATTGTTTAGAGTGATTAAAAACAATACTTATGGTCTCAAGTTTGCTCACTGTGCTTTTAGAAGACTGTCAAGCTGGCTGCTTTCTTTAAATTCACAGCTTTAAAGCCTCATTGCCAGGAAAAGACCCGTGAGTTTTTGAACAAGCAGAGCTGCTGATGGGAAACACAAATGTGCTACTATAGTTGTAGATATTGGGACTCACAGTAGTGACCCGATGTACTGTACTTTCTTGTGAATGGATATATAGACAACTAAGCAGTAATGAAGAAATAGAAGAGTTGCACTGCTATGATGCCAAGTACTTAATTCCATCTTTCCAAGTAGGTCATACTATGGACAGATCAAATTTAAGTTTATCATTAGCTTCTCCAAGGTCTCTATGTCTCACAGATCTTCTCATGAAAATCAGCCCCCTCAGTGGTGACAGACATGATCACGGGACCTTAGCATAAAAGTTACTTCACAGTTTCTCATGATGAATCCAAAAATCCATGCAAAACACAAGAGATACATGGAGAGGATACCCTTGTCATTTTCCTCCAATTACATAATTATTTTCAGTGGTGATAAAATAAAAGGTATACACATCAGATACAAAAAATTGAAAACAGGTAATAAGTAAAAATTTTCAGTAGTGACTCAGCAATGAGTGGATTAGATGCTACATTGAAATACCTAAAGAACAAAAAAATCCAGATCAACATGATGGTTCAATAAGTAAAGACATTTGGCGCCAAAGTCTGACAACCTGAGTTCAGTCTCTAGGACCTACTTAACTGGAGAAGTGAAATAGATTCCCCACCACCACCACTACTACCACCACCACCACCATGACCACTACCAGTACATGAATAAATGAATAATTATAAAAGAGAATAAACCTTTTAACCAAGAAACATCTTCCCATATGAGCAAATGTTGAGAGTTCTGTAGGCATACATTTTTTTTTTTTTTTTGGAAACCTACTTTTAATAAGGGTTTGACCTCTCCTCCATCCCACCATCCAGCAGAGGTAGTGGAAGAGAAAAGTTATTAGGATATGGGGGAAGTGTACCTGTTCAGCAGTAGTTCTTTAGGGGTAAGCTCGATCTTCTTTGACAGTAGTTCAGTCCCATAGCAAACAACAAACATGACTCAGCAGCTGCAGACCAGTCCTCTAGGCAGCTAGAGTCCAGTTCTTTCGACAGGCAGATACCAGGCACAAACCAGCAGCTGTAGTTCAATCCTGAAGAAACTGCAAGGCTTGCCAACTGGTCTGAGGCACCTTATGAACAGTTCTTGGGTGAGTTTCTCTCAATGTCAGTGTTACTACAAGTAAAGATCAACAACTTTATGTAAGGAGAACCAATACATGTGTGTTGTTAAGGAAGAATAGCAAGGCAGAGCAAACCAAACTAATGTTCAGTGCTCATCTCCCACTGTCTGTAGGGTGGGTAATCATGGGTCCTATCACGTGTTTGCTATATCAAAACATCCTTTCACCTGTGTCTGCTTCAGGAAAGCATTCTTTCATGTGTCTGCTCCAGTAAAACATCATTTGATATATCTAACTTTCCAAAGAAACTAGAAGATTCCATTTCAGAGTTTATCATGGCTGAATAAGATATTAAAAATAAATAAGACATGAAAAAGCAAAATGGCTCTTTTAATGAAGCAGCTTCAGGCCCTGAAAGTGGAGGTGAGGGCTATATGTACACACTTTCTTAGTGAGTCTACCTGATCCCTTATACCATGCAGCCTTTCCATATCTAGATCCAATCAGAAGCCACATTCATGTGCCTTCTCTGTCAGGCTGTTTGTACTCTGTCCTGTGCCTCCTTTCTCTTCTTAGGCACAGCAATGAGCTGTATGCATGCACTTCTCAATCGCCATTGAGCTGAAATCACCCTGGGCTCGGGTTCTGAGTACCGGAAGGACTGGTTTACAAACTCTTTCTAACTGATCTGAAATCAATCAAAATCAGTCAACTTAGTGCAACAGCAGAAGCAGAACAATACTTCCACTCCACAGAGGCACGCAGGAATCTCATATCAGACCCACAAACAAAAATCAGTACACATTACCAGCTCCTCAATACAACCGATATGAAATTGCCAAGACAACATGTCTTCTCCAAAATGAACTAGAACTAGTCCTATAAAAATGTTCTCTAATGAGAACTACACATATGAACCCCAACACAGAACCTAAAAGAACAATTGAAAACATTATTAAATAATTTGAGAGTTTAAAGAGAACACAAACACCTAAGTGAACTTGAATAGGAAAAATTTCCTGAATGGAGTCCAGGAAAATGCAAAGTTACAGCTGAATAAAGTAATGAATGTAAATCAGAATTTGAAATGTTAATTCAACAAGGAGAAAAGTCAAGCTAAATGGAGACAAATTCAATAACCCCACTAGAAAATGCAGGGGAAATCCTTACCAGTAAAGAGGACAAAACAGAAGGCAGAGAATGAGGACTTTAAAATAAAGTAGAAGAACTGACCATATAAGCAAAGACTATGAAACATAGTAACAATAATTTAAAAGCATGAACGGAATATTCAGGAACTGCAATATGACCCGAGACACCAAATCTATAATTATAGGCAAAAAGAAGGAAAAGAATCCAAGGTCAGTGGCATAAACCAGATCTTCAACAGGATTATAGAAGAAAACATTCCTAAATTAAGGAAAGGCCTACTTATGCAAATACAAAAAGCACAATGAAAACATGACAAATAAAGAAACTCAATTAAGATAAAGAGTAGAGTGGAGCAGAGCTGAAGAAAAGGTCATCCAGAGTCTGCCCCACCTGGTCATCCATCCTATCTGCAGACACCAAACCCAGACACTATTGCTGATGCCAAGAAGTACTTGCTGACAGGAGCCTGATATGGATGTCTCCTGAGAGGCTCTGCCAGAGCCTGACCAATACAGATGTGGATGCTTGCAGCCAACCATTGGACTGAGCACGGTGACTCCAATGGAGGAGTTAGGGGAAGGACTGAAGGAACTGAAGGGGTTTGCAACCCCATAGGAAGAAGAACAACATCAACCAACCAGAACCCCCAGAGCTCCCAGGGACTCAACCACCAACCAAAGAATACCCATGGAGAGACCCATGGCTCCAGCTGCATATGTAGCAGAGGATGGCCTTATCTGGCATCAGTGGGAGAGGAGGACCTTGATACTGTGGAGGCTTGATGCTCCAGCATAGGGGAATCCCAGGGTAGTGAGACAGGAGTGGTGGGTGGGGGAGCACCCTCATAGAAGCGGGAGGAGGGTTGGAATAGGGGGCTTTTGGAGGGAAAACTGTGAATTTATTAACATTTGAAATGTAAATAAATAAATAAATAAATAAATAAATAAATAAAATAACCAATAAAAATTTTAAAAAACTCAATTTAGTGGTTATCTCTCCTTTTACAGTTAAAACACCAAATGTACAAAGCAACGAACAGGTTTTGGAAGCTGCAAAAGAAAAGGCATAGGTAATGCATAAAAGCAGACTCAACAGAACAGTTGACTTTCAATAGAAAATTGAAAGTCAAGAGTCTGGATCAAAGTATTGCAAGTTGTAAAAGACCACAGATACCAAGCTAGACTTCTTTACTCAGAAATACTATATGCTGTGGTTCAAAGAGAAAGGATGTGAACGAATGGAATTCATGTACACAAAATCATCCCCACAGAGAAAGAAAGAAAATGGACAGAAATGAATGGCCAAGAACACAAACAGCCAAATGGCAAAGCTGTGTCATCACCTGGTAGTAAAGGTGCAGACTCTTTAACCATGTCATATGAGAATATGACACCGCTTACTTGGTAGGAGCCAGTGGGGCTGAGAGTTGTACTCCTATCTATGAACCAAGATGTCAGGATGTGACAGGAAAATAAAGTTGTGGCTTTTCATAGGTAAGGGTTTCAAATGATTCTGGGAAGGAATGAGTAAGGGTCATGGTTTGGAAAGGAATGTAGAGGGTTGAAAGGAGGGCAGGAATCAAGTGAGGGTGTCAGGATATTCTTGGAAGGTGATGTGAAAGTTGAGGCTTAGAGGGAGACAAAGTAGAAGCTCTTGTGTAATGGGAGGTATTTGAGCCAGTGTCACCAGAAGACAGTGAGCAACCAAATATGAGTTTAGACACATCCTGGGCTAATACCAGGACTGCTTTTAGAGCCTGTGGGCAAGGTTGCCATCCACTAATTTTTGTATCTAGCTTTTTGAAAGATAGGCAACAGGGGAAAGGATGGGTCCTCATTTGTCCCAACCCCAAGCAGATCAACCCTTGCAGAGAAATGCCCAGAATCACAATGGAGAAGAATCCCTTTCCACAGGGGCATTGGTAAGATGAGAGGAACCTCCAGATGCATCAGGGTGGCTTTTGTTGCATGGGTTCCAGGAGCCCAGAGAGACACAGAGACAGAGCAGGCAGCTCAGAGGCAGCACTTCCCGACCAGGTGAGAAGACATGAGTGAGTAGAGTGATTGGAGGAGAGAAAGGCTGCAGAGATAGACTCTAAAATTTGAATCGAATGTGGTGGGGTGGCAGGAGGTAGCAGGAGCAAATAATCTGCACACAAGAGGGTCAAAATAAGTGATTTGGTTCTATAATGCAAGGCAGGGCCCTTTGAAAGTGGGGCCTGGCGTTCTTCTTCTGGATTTTGTCACCAGACACAAGTGAAGGCACTGCAAAGCCCCGGAATTGCGGTAGAAAGGAAAATTGATTGGGGATCAGTCTGCTGAGGTTATCTTTGGTGGATGTAAACCTGTACATTGGATGAACATTGAAGACAGTATCTATTCTGTGCCCTGAGCTCAGACTAGAGAGTTTACTATTCAGCATCTTCATTTACATAATACTTTTTTCTCTAGCAGATGTTTATCCAGTCAAAGAGTTGCTCATGAGAAAACTTCCACAAAAGATTCACACTTCAGGAGAATCCACACCTCATTTATCATATATCATTTTCGTTTTATTTCAGATGTTGAACTAAAACACTGACCAAAAGCAACTTGGAGAGGAAAATATTTATTTCATCTTACACTCTATAGTTCATCATCCAGGGAAGCAGAAGCAGGTCCTCAATGCAGAGGCTTGAAGCAGGAACACAACCACCGAGAAATTCTGCTTCCTGGCTGGCTAAATATGATTTTATTCATAAAATTTAAATTCATAATTTTATTCATGTGGAGACTTTAAAGACTCCACAAGGAAACTAGCAGAACTAATAAATAACTCCATGAAAGTGTTATTCTACACTCAGTGGCATTACTACATACCAACAACAAACGCACTGAGACAGACCATCTGGGCAAGCCCATCCATAACATTCTCAAACAAAATAAAATACTGTTGAAAAAATCAGGGTAATGAAGTGGACAAATCTACAATAAAAACTTTAAAACAATGAAGAAAGACACTAGAAGACAGAAGGACCACCAGTGCTCATTATTTGGTAGCATTGATATCATGGAAAGTGGTCCTTCTATCGAAGTACTATACACATTCAATAAAATATCAATCAAATTTGCAGTGTCATGTTTCAGAGAAATAAAAAAAATCTAGAAATTCATATGGAAGCACAAAAGATTACAGACAGCTGGAATAGTCCCCAGCAAAAATAATCCAGTTGAAGATATCACTGTACCTGATTTCAAGTTATATTTTAGAGCAATTAAGACAGCATGGTGTGGGCACAAATACAGACATATAGAATAGAATTGAACAGATGACCTACATAAGACCATACAACTATAGCCACCTGACATTTGACAGATGTACAAGATTATAGCTATATCTTTATTTTTCTGCACAAAACCTACTCCAAAAGGACCAAAGACCTTAATATAAGATCCGAAGTTCTGAACATGCTTGAGGAAGAAGTAGAAAATAATTTTCTCTACATTAACTTCTGTAAGCACTTTCTGAATAGGATGCCAGTTACTTGTGACACAATATCAACAATTGACAAGAGGGACCTCCTGAAATTAAAACTCTTCGTACACCATAGATAGAACTATTAATTTTTGATAACTTAATACACAGCATCTAAATCATTCCTGCCCTCTCCTCACCAGCTCTTCTAATGTCTCTAGACACAAATTCACAATCTCTTTATTATTGTAAATATATATATGCATACTCATTCAGACATAAATATGTATATGTATACATGTGTGAATGTGCATACATGTATGTAAAATCTACTGAGTATAGTTTACCTTACACTTATGTACCTGCAACCAGAGCTGACCAGTTGGGTTCAGCTCATCCTGAGAGGAAATTGTTTACCCCTTTCTCAGTAGCCATAGACTACGCTCATGTAGGAGTGGAGCCATGTGGAATTTCCTCTCTCTATAATGGCATGTCAACTATCAGTACGCCAGTCATAATGTGAAATTATGAAATTTAAATGCAAATGAATGGAAATGGAAATAAAAACTCCCCAGATCAAGCTAACCCAGGGCCAGAAAGACAAATATTGCATGTTCTTTCTTATATGTAGATCTCTTTCAGATTTCTAAGCTTAATATAGGGTCTCTTTAAAGGCCAGAGAGCTACAAGGGTAGAATTTGGCAGGTAACAGGGAAAATAAACTTTAAATGAGAGATAATAATAGAATATGGTATGAAAGAAGAGGGAGAAAAACTAGAGGCTAAATGATGTAAATTGAGATGAGAGTGAAAGAAAACAGGTGATAAGGGACAGAGTGTGGTTAACTACAACCAAGGATGTAGAAAGTTATATAGAATCCTACTGCTTTGAAGTTAATTAAAATTATAATACAAAAAGCAAGAGTCTGAAGAGTTATTCTGCATGAATAGATAATCTTGGTCCCAGAAGCCATAGGTTGTGAAACAAATTCCCAGTGACAGGTGTGATGATATTTATGAGTTGTTGATGAGGGAGGACGCACAAGTCCCCTGTACAATGCAGCCTATTACTTGGGCTCTTGGGTTCTCACCAGAAGGATATGGAAATCATATAATGTTGAAGATATCAAACACCTTGCTTTCAGAACATCGATAAATCAAACTGGACCTGAGCTGGAAGCTTCCTTTCTGCTCACCAAGTTTCCCAATGCTGGATGTTGCTACGTAGGTTGCTGGGGAAGAAAGTTTATCATCAATATTATTCATCTGTGAGCCTTGGGAACTTTAACATCAACTTTCAAGATGTGGCCAGTGGTGCCATAGCAGCATGACTGGTATTGGGGTAACCAACTACTTTCTTCTTGGATTTCAGAACCATTCCACAAAGGAATACATGCTCTGCACTATTACTCTAGTAAGAAACCAATGTTTTGAGAAGTTATAGACTTTAGCTGAAAATATATTACATTTTATATGGATATGATGACAAACTGCCTTCTAAATATTTATGTTCATACCCATCATTTAGTGCTCCTCTACTTCTTGGTCAGAGAAGGTTTTGTTTGAAATGGGCAAAAGTTGGTGCTGGGATTTCAAACTGGTGAAAGTATCAAGACTTTGTAACTGCTGAGTGGTTAGCCCTAGGCAGGATATTTATAACAACTCCTTTTAAATCCAGGGCACATTGCAGAAAAGAGGTCAGAAAAAATACAAGAGCTGGAGGTTGGGGTGTACCGTAGAAAGTTCTGTTTTGAATATTAAAATGACCACCACACATAACATCAGAGCAGCCACGAGAACAGCCTTCTAGTTTGGACATTCACACCCACTGTCCCAGTTAGGGGTTCCATTGCTGTGAAGAGACACCATGATCAAGACAACTCTTATAAAGGAAAACATTTAATTGAGATTGGCTTACGGTTTCAGAGGTTTAGTCCATTATCATCATGGTGGGAAGCAGGGCATCTTTTTAATTTTAACTTCAGTCTTTGACTTCATAGCAGCAGGTAGATAACATTTCATTTTTCCTAGGCCTTAGACATAAAGCCGGTAACCCATATAAGGAGTGAAACATTATTTCTCTTTAATGAGTGTTTAAACCTTGGGATAGTATTCTTAAGGAGGTTGTGGTGGTGTATTCTGGTAGGCAAATGCTTAAGAGAATGGAGAAGGAGGATCATCAATTTGATTTAAGCTTGGGATACAACTTTAGCAAAGACATTGTCACTTCAGAAGCTCTTTCAGTCCTAGGAGAATGAAAGTGTCCACGCACATAAACAAAGATAAAGTCTTTACTTAGATGGGTGTGTCTCCTTTAAATTTGTTTAAATAGTGACAGAAGATAAAGACGGGCAGAGTACTTTTGCATGAAGAGAGTGCAGGCGTGACACACTTTAATTAATTAAAACCATGATTATCAATTCCTGTCATAGGAACGGTTTAGTTGTCAGTTCTAAAATAGTCTCTCTCCTTTAGTGAAATAAAGCAATATTTTCTTAATTATTTTCCATTATAGGTATTAGGTTGATGGTGTTCTACTCTGCATGTAGATCCCCTGCTCCCCTTGGGGGGCCCTTGTTCTTTTTAGAATCTACTCCTATTTGTGGTGTATATACTTAGGGTGTACATCACCTACCTTTGGAGTGAAAAGTAGACTTAGGGGATCTGTAAGACTGCCTTTTTCTCATTTGCTAGCCTATTTTCTCAAGCACCAAGAGACATATCCTTGTATAGCCCTTGCAGTTGATAACTGCCCATTGGTTGTGAAATAGATGGCTTGCCGTAAATTTAGGACAAGTTGCTTATGTCTTATGGGTGAATTTCTCTGTGCTAATAGTCATTGCTTTTTCCATAGTGTAGCATAGGCATGCAATATTACAAAGGCACACTTTGAATCAGTTTAGATGCAAAATGTTAATCTTTTTACCTTGGTTCAAATTGAGTCTTTTTCCTAGGGTTATTAGTTTGGCCTTTTAGGCCAAGGTAGAAAGAGATAATACAGAAACCCCAATTAGTGTTGTCTGGCTGACAGCTGAATTTTCAGCCTTAGATTCTCTAGTTAGAAAGCAACTGCTTCTGTCAATAAACCACGTCTCCTTTGCAGTGTACAGGACTGCTCGCTTGACTCAGGCTGTCTGGCACAGGTAAAAGAGAGAGTCTTAGCACAAAGGTGTGCCAAGTCAAAAGATATTTCCCTGAGTCTAGTGATGCAGGCTTTAGAGTGCTACTTCTGGGGTGTACAGGAATGTTGCTTGATATTTTGTTAGTTTACTTCCAGTTACACTGTTTACCTGTCCGAGAACTTATATGATTTTGGTCATAAGGAAGTGGCTTGAATTATCAGTGTTTGTCACTGCTACTGTTCTTGGCCAGGAAAACCACCCTTCATTATGAGATTGGATTTCATTGAGAAAACAGAAAAAAAAATTGTCAGTTATGTTCCTTGATATTGATCAACACCCCAGAATCATGGCCTTGTTTAGCTGCCACAAATAACAAGGAAGGCTTTTGGAGGCTGTGCTTGTTTAGTGATGGAGCTTCTGCAAGAAGCTCCTCTATCTGATTTAAGGATTGTCTTCATTCAGCATCACAGTTGAGGGGCTAAGTGTCTGGACCCTTGATGGTCTTATAAAGAGATTTTCCATTAATCTAAAGTTAAGAACCCAAACTTGATAAAACTCAGCCATTCATGAAAATGACTGCAGCTTTTTCTTCGTCTTTGGTAGAATTAGCTCATCCAAGATGGGGCTACTTGTCATGCCTAAGAAGTCAAAGTGTATCTTCAATATTGTATTTTATACTACTTATTTGAATTTCGAGAGAGAGAGAGAGAGAGAGAGAGAGAGAGAGAGAGAGAGAGAGAGAGAATTAATTTTAATTGTCAACTTGACATATTCCAGAACTATCAAGGAAATGGGTCTCAGTGTGGAGTGTAAAGGTCAGCATGGGCTAGGAGTATGACTGTTGAGGATTGTCTTGATTGATGGTAAAAGACTCATCCCATTGTTCACAGCCTTACTCCATACAATATTGGTAGGTGTATGTGTAGAAAGGGTGCTGAGCATGAGTAGACATGCTTGTGATCATTTCTCTCTGCTCTTGAAAAGAGATGTGGTGTTGCTTCAAGATTCTCCCTTGACTCTCCTTCAGTGTTGGATGGTAACCTGAAATTATGATCTAAAACTAACCATTTCTCCCCTAAGTTGCTTTTTCTTTATTTTTCCATCCAACATATGAATTCCAGGGATTGAATTCAGGTTGTAAGCTTGGGAGTAAGCACCATTACCTACAGAAGCATCTGGAAAACCATCTAAGAAGTTTTGGCAGAAATTTGGAAAAGGACTATTTCCTGAATTCTAGATTATCATATTTTCTCCTATTTTTGAAGTTGATCCTAGTAATTGTTATCATCATCTTGGAAATTATTTCTTCTCATTATGATGCTTGGACCCAAACCTTCAGAAAGGATTATGCACATAGGCCAAATAGGGTACCCAGTGTCTGTTAAGATGTTAGAGAAACCAAGACATCATTGGAAGAGAAATCAGAATCTAAGCTGAGGGTAAAGAGCAAAATAACTAATATAGAAATAATGATATAGCTGAGTTAGTTTCCTTGTTCTTCTCACAAATGTAATAGACAAAGTAAGTAAAGATGAAGGCTAAGATTAGGATCTTGAAGCTGCACAGAAAATTTAAAAAATAGGACATTCTGGATAAAAGAGAAAGAAACAGACAAGATTCAAGTCAGTTACTTGAAAGACTAATTTTCATTCAAATAAGATGGTGGCAATGAAGAAAGATTACAGGAGTATGTGAAGAAATAATTAGCAATTCAGGAATCCAATATACTTCTTATAAACAATTGAAGTTGGTAAAGACACTAGAAAGTAGGTATTCTTCTGATTCCACCCCCATCCCCCACAGGGGAGGAGGAGAGAGCAAGATAAGACTTAGAAAGCTAATGCAACTTACTAGACTCAGGAAGTTCAGGAAGCTACAATATCCACAAGACCTGTTTCCAGGTTTTAAATGGTAAATAATTGATGAGGGAGAAGAGGTTTTGTTTGTTTGTTTGTTTCAGATTTTTTCATATATGCTTCTAAGTTGGGCAAGGGGCTCTATACTGGCTGGTTTTGTGTATCAACTTGACACAGGCTGGAGTTATCACAGAGAAAGGAGCTTCAGGTGAGGAAATGCCTCCATGAGATCCAGCTGTAAAACATTTTCTCAATCAGTGATCAAGGGGTGAGAACCCATTGTGGGTGGTGCCATCCCTGGGCTGGTAGTCTTGGGCTCCATAAGAAAACAAGCTGAGCAAGCTAGGGGAAGCAAGCCAGCAAGGAACATCCAGAAAACACTTGAAAACGAAAACAAATTGCATAGACCTAGGATTCTCTTGCCTTTTGCTGGGTACCCCCTCTGTTCTACAAGCATTTCACTTTCAAAGCCAGTAACTAAGTCATGTCCCCATCTTTCTCCATTGCCCCTTACAAAGCTCATTCCTTCTTAGTTCTTTCCAAGGTCTCTTATAATTAGACTAAAATAATGAGGCATTTCACCTGAGTGGTCCTGAGAATGCACTAGGTATTTTTAAAGTGATAATAACTCACTCTGGGGAGTGAGTTGGAGAGGGATGGAGGAGACAATGAAAGTGACCTCTTAAATATCAGATTATTTCCCTAATTACCAAAAATGGAAAGAAAATGGAACTGCCCTTTGAGTAGTGAAGCCTTCCCAAAGACCAAATAAGTCTGTATAAACAGATTTGCCTTCCTGAGAGTGATTTAGCAGAACGACACTTAATTTGTTCTGAGCACCATTGGCGCATCAGACACATGGCAGATGACAGCCTACATAACCTCTCTTTCGGCTTTCATCTCTCTCACTGTATTTGAAGTTGAGTTCCGATGAGAGAGAGTCACAGAATTAATCTTACCTTGGATCAGCTAAGTCTCCAGAGGGAGCAACAGAAGCTCTTCCGGAAACAATAAACCCTTTAAATGTGACAGGAGGAATGAGACCTTAGAAGGCCTCTGAAAGTATCCATTATTAAAGAAGAGATGGGGGGACTCTGATTTTTTTTTTTTCTCAGTAAAAGCGGTAATAAAATAGTGCCAGTTTTACATACAAATTCAAAGATCTGGGATGGTTTATGTTAAAAGTCTTTCTCCTGCTCTCTAGAGAAAGAATTCATGACATTGATATTTGTCTTTTGTTTAATTTTTCTTGAAGAAAAAAAATCAAATAATAATGGGTTACTTCAGCAGAAAAGCCAGAAAGGAAAAGCAGATTCCATGAATATATACCTTTTCATAAAATGTCCAAAAGTTCAAACAAAAAATACATAGTTGCCTAAAGAATCTAAGATTATTTTAACTGATACAAAAATGTGTAGTTACAAAAAATACCAGGAATATTTATAAGTGAAATACATACGTACATTTGTGTATTCTAACGTCAATATGTTCATTACTATTAGCATTAAAACGAACGCATTTAGAGGGTGGGATGGCTCAGTGTTTAAGAGTGACTGCTCTGCAAGACAAGAATGTATGTTTGAATCCCCAGCACCTATATGGAAACTGAGTCTGGCTGTGAGTGTCTGAAACCTGGCCCTGGAGTCAGGGTGATTGTTTTATCATTGGTTGGGAAATGTATGGATCAGAACCAGAGGCGCTTATTACCACACGATTTTCGTCATTAATCTGGGCAAGGCCCAGAGCAGGGAATCTGTCAGTGAGTGTTTCTCACTAGCTTAACCTGAGAAAAAAGAACTTTCAGTTTTAGCCATTTTGCTGATAGTGGGTTGTAAAAGGTCTTCTTTCTAAGTCACTCAGAGGACTGTTGACAAGCTTTATCCATCCCGTCCCCCATCTTCATGGGTGAAGGAGACCATGGGAGAGATTTTTAACAGGGAGAGATTTTAGCATCTCATTATATCATTGTCCCTATGAAAGTGTCATTCAGTGCAAAGAGCTTCTCCAAGACAAGCATTGTCAGTTGCCTTCAATGCTAGGTGCAGTGAATTGAAACTCAACTTTCTTGAATGAAGTGCTAAACGTCCTCATCTTCCAATCTTTCCTTTACGGAGAAAGAGGCTGATTACAGCAAAGAGAGCTGATTTTAGCAATTTCTCTCAAAGAGCCACTTCTCTGCTAAGTGTCGGGGTCGGGACATATGAGGGAAAGTGTTCAGTACACTGTTAATGGATGTCCTGGAGGGATCACTGACTTATTTATTCAGGGAAGATTCAGCAATATTCAACAGAATGGTAATTAATGAAGCAAGAACATAAAACTCTACATTTAAGTGAATTCATCACCCAATGAGAATAAAAATAATTATGATCTGGCTATAGGTCTTTGTTTCTCAGAAGAAAAAATAAAATAATCAGAATTTTCTGTAGACAATGACCTATCTGTAAAGAATTATCTCTTAATAATTTTAATTTCATTGGATGAAAGTGGTATAATTAAGGATTTAAATTTTAGTTAAATGAATGTTCTACAAAATTTTATTTAGTTATGCCCTCCATTTTCCTAAGCTCCTTTGAACATATCTGCAATGACCTTAGTTGTGGATACTGCTATCAGGTAATGCTCGCTAGATCCCTAGGGGGAAGCTGCACTTGGATTGCCATATTTCATTACCAACCTTCCTAATCATATATCCCAGTATTTGTATATTCAAGTAGACAGACAGACAGATAGACAGGAACACACACACACACACACACACACACACACACACAGACACACAGACACAGACACAGACACACACACACACACACACACACAAGTGTTTGTATACACTAATGACTTCATGTGATGAACTCATAAATAATTCAGATCTCAGCATAGCCTTTCCTCTATGGTGGATCTCATTCCATACTAAAGCTTTTGAGTAACTGGAAAGACTATCTTCAGACCAAATATTTTAGGATCATGTTGGAAAAGGCCAGGCATATATATATATATATATATATATATATATATATATATATATATACCATAGATATTTCTAATGTATAGTTGTCAGTGAAAATCTTGTTCTGGAATCATGAATCTGTGACATATGTCAGATTTGAAAGGTCTTCCATAGTTTCATGGTCAGATCCAGAGAAAACAATTCTTAAGTATTGAATAGATGATTGAAAGTCCAGATTGCATTCATTAGGACTCAAATTTAAAAGATGGTATACCTTTTGATTTTACCATACCCACAACATATAACTATTAGTGCTGCATACATTAGCAGAAATAAGAAAAATTAGTTGTGTATTAGAATCTCACGACATCTTTTGAAATACAGAAATCCCTATGTCTGAGACTTCATATCTATGGAACGAAAAAATTTAAATTTAAGATAATGATGATGCTGTTCACTGGTATAAATCCAAGATGGATTCAATGTGATCATGCCTTTAGGTCAATTCTAAACATATTTTTAGAGAAGGTATCACATACGACAAACCCTGAAGTAGCTAAAACTTTATAAGCCATGTGTTATTGGCCATTTCTCTTTATAGCCTGCTTGCCTGTTTCCTCACTGCGATCAATAGCTCATTCCTGACTATATGCTTTGAAAGAAATGTTTTCCTTTATAATTAGTAATTATCAGTAAGTGTCTTCTTCCTATCACTTTTAGCTGTTATGAGGTTATAGTAATAGACAGAATGCATAGCCAGGGGCTGTAAACAAATTAAAGAAAATTGGCAAAGTGCGAGTGTGGGGAAGGAGATCAAGACAAAGTAATGACATGAGTTTATAGAAAAGAAACAAAGTTCAAGAAGGCTTCCCAAAGGAAGTGAAGGCTACAATGAAGACTTAAGAAAGTGCCATGTAGGTGAAATGTGGCCAGGTTTATGTGACAGTAAATAAAGGAGAAATAGGATTTCAAGCAAATTGTGCCTCCCAAGATTCAGGTAGCCAAACACTCCTGAGTAGCATTAAATGTCACGTGTCTCAGTGAACACTTATATCTCAGGTTATCTTTAGAGGATAAGTCTGTGATGAACCTATTAAGACACAATTATTTCTCTAAGAGACAAGTCAATGAGGTTTCCCATTGAAGCTTAATCTCTGTGATGGTTACTGTTTACAGTACCTTAATTAGAATTACAGTTACTATGTAAATATACTTCTGGCTTTACCAGGGGAGCAAGCACAGAAAGGAAGAGATAGCTTGTGAAGGCTAGCTACATGGATCTGGCTAGTGAAGGTCCCAGGGGTGAGATTTCCAGTGTCAGCAGCAAACCTCCACACAGTCTTCTGGCCCATGGTCCTCGAGGAGATGCACTGAGGTCAGCAGGGTTTTCAATGGCTTGAGGATGCCAGCTGCAGCTTTTCTGGACTCTCTTCAGATTTGTGATGCAGATTCCTTCACTTTTCCAATTTTATAAGTGCTTTGCCATCTGGAAGTCAAGGTTGGTGCTGCCCAAGTGTGTCTCAAGGAACTTGGGACCATCTTCTTCCTTAATCTACAGGATACTAAAGACTCTGGACACTGTATGAGAGTTTCCTTTTAATTTACACTGGGAAACAAGAACACCAACCATATAACATCGTGACAAGACTGCAAAGTTGTCCTTCTTTGGAATTTTAAAAGTTGATTAGTTGTCAAGACTGGCCTTTTGATACTCCAAAGTTAAAGACTAAAATGGTCTTTCTTCCATGGTTGCTTCTGTAAATGTTTTCTGAGATTGTTTGAAACATTTTTTTTCTTATTCTGTCCTAATGAGACTCAACTGCAAGTAATAATATTCAATGATATCTTCAAATATGATTCATGTAAAATTAAAAAAATCAACAAATTTCTAGTTAACCATGAGAAATTTAGAGACACTGACCCAAAGAAAAATATTAGGAACTCACAGAACCTGGCCTCCCTGACCTAAGCGAGAAGAAGACGCTCAAGAGCACTACTTTGCAAAAATGTGGTAGAAATTTATTCTTTTATTTTCTTAATGGACATATTCACCCATATTGAGACTTGCAGAGAAAATTTTTTTCTGCAGAGAAATTATTTGCATACTGTAGCAAGTTGCAAAGTGCTCAGAGATCTATTTTTAGACATAGGCAGATATATCATGTTTCAGAGTGGAAAAATACTTTGTCCAAGAGACACAATCCTAGAGTCCATTACATTGTTGTTAATTTTTTGCTTCACCTAGCATTACATTTGAGAAAACACTATTTAAGGCACTGAGGCTGCAATAACAGCATTCACAACGAAGACCATGCTCTTGTGTAGGTTTTAGCAGGTAATAGGTCCTGCCATGGGGGCTAGAATTGCTACTTTTCCTCAGAAAATAAATCAGTGGTACCCATTCATCCACACAACCTGTAAAGATATCTTAACTGTCCCTGCCTTTGTTAGAGTGCACTCATTCTTTTAGTTCCTTCTTGTTATTACCTTTATATTTCATGATATGAAAATATAATTTGAGAATATCAATCTGTATCTAAAAGTTTTATGATTTGACTTTTCTTATCTATGTGTCCTATCCCTGTCCCCTAATTAGATGAAACATTGTTTCCTGAATATAGCCATCTAATATTATGTTTCAGGTTATGATACAAAACTGGCCAGTTTCCCTACCTGGTTTGCTGGATGATGGCTGGGCCTCAATCACATGTCAGTCTCATATTCTGGTTTGGAGAAAGTATATATCCTTGAAGAAAAGGATCGGATGTGTATCACCAACCATATAGAGAAGTTCGGAGGCATATATTTTTTGAGGAAAAGAACCAGGAAGGATTCACTTATGGCTGGTTTACTCATTTCCAAAATATTTACTGAATAATGATGATATGCTAAAAATGTGTGGAAGTATTGTGCTATATCTCTGACTTCATGATGTTTATGCACTTGAAGGTAACATGTATGCTATGAAAGCACTTTCTTTGTTTTAAGTGTGGGTTCTTTAAGGCTTTTGTGTGTGTCCACCTCTTTGTATTTCTTTCTTTAAAGATTTCCAGCAAATTATGTTGAATATTGTATAATATTTAGAAAAGCATTTTCTACACCTTTGGTCCATCTTTCCTTACCATTATAAACAAACAAACAAAAAAAGGAGCAAAATTTCTGTCTTTATGATAAGTAAAGGTTCTTTTAGTTCTTATGCCAAACAGACAATGGTGTATAGGACCAGAAACTTGGCTTATGCATTAGATGAGCTGCCTCTACAGAACAATGCATGTGTATGTATGTGTGTATGTATGTATGTATGAGTGTGTCTTTGATGTCACCGGATCCTATTACCTGAATGGCCATTTATGCTTCTGAAAGGTAAATGGAAACACCCCAATTTATATAATTGCCTTTCAAATTCCATTACAGTAATCGAAGGTAAAGGCTCTATGAAAGATGCTAGCACTTTTACTGTAAGGCGTGGGTCTATCTTTCCTAGGATCAGTTTGTAAAATATCCCATATTTAAAATATGTTTATGCAATTGTTTTGCCAAAATTCTACCTTGGCACTGAAAATTTGTCTTTCTCCCTATTTTTGGTAAAGTTGTAGAGATCTACGCTAACAGGTGACCTGAAGAACTGCTGGATATCTTAGACCCTTGCCTTTTAGATTTAGTGAAGAGAGAGGATTTGTAGATTGAATTTAATATTACTAGGGGCCAATGATTTGACCTAACATACTGATAAAACAAAACCCTCACAAAGCACTCTAAACTACTGGGATCTAAGAACTGGAATGCTCAACCCATTCACATATTGAGAAGATGCATGTCCCTACTCAAGGAAAACAGATGTTCCTGGACTGGGAGCCCATTTAAACCATAGCCCATGGAACTCTTCACTTGGGCTGTTGCTTTCTATCCTTTCCAGGGAGTATAGAGCTTTCCTGAGGCTTGTGGGCCGTCTTTGCAAATCATGGAACATGAAGAGCTATTAAGTTAGAAGTACAAGTGGCCCAAGGTTTAAAATACACATCTGATGTCTGATTGTTCTTGCCAGATTGAGCTCTTTAACTGATTGTGTTACTAGTTAACTATAAGTAGAAAGTGTCAGTTTATGATAGTAATCTTGGGCATCCAGCTGAGGAGAGTTGACATAATAAATATAGTAGACATTGGACATGACAAGTCTCTCAATACATTTGTCACATTGAACCCTCTGTTCAGTACTGGAGAACATCTACACAGCTTTAATATACTAAACACATTTACAATATAAGTACTTGTATCATGATATAGATATTCCTTTTCATGTTAGAAAAAAATGAAAACAAAACAAAACAAAACAAAAAGACCCTAAAACAAGCCCAAAGCAAAGTTAAACAAAACAAAACCCAGATGTACCTGAGCAAGAACCTAGCTATATGTTCTGTTCAGTCATCTACGTAGAAGAGGAAGGAGGAGGAGGAGGAGG
>NC_034604.1:72613294-72630611 GCF_900095145.1 Mus pahari | reverse complement strand
GGAGGAGGAGGAGGGGGAGGAGGAGGAGGAGGAGGAGGAAGCTAGGGAGCTGAGAGGAAGTAACGTTGAGAGGGAATCCATTTGTTTCTTTCCAAAGCCTGAAGGAATTCTGGAGTTCAAATCTGAAGTAAACCATAGTGATGGTAGAAGGCAAGACTCAGAGAGGGAAAAAACACCTAGGAACTTCTTGTAGTAACAAGTCTTTTGAGCCTTCAGGACCCACGTACTGTGGGCAGTAGTTAAAAGGAGTCACCACAGAAGTTCAATTGTTAGTCCTAGGTGTGTTTGCTTTAAAATTCCTGACACTGCTGTTAAGCAACCACGCGTTTACTCTGGTCTCATAAAGAATTCCCTGAGAAAATTGTTTTCTCCCAGGACATACTAGCGGTTATGACACTGGCGGTGCAACTTTGTGTGGAGTGTGGCTTTTTGTACTCTTTTCCTATGGGAACATCCACTGGTTAGCTACTAGTTTGTGGCTCAGGGAGCTCCTCTGAAGTCTGAAGGCAAAGTCAGCATCCCCTTCCCTTGTGGGACATAAGTGCTTCACATGTGGACCTAAGGACAGACCTATCATTCTGAGCGCTGGGGTGATATGTCATACTGCACTCTGATAATGATAGTGTGGGGTTTTCTAAACCACTTCCTGAAACTGTTCACCAATCCTCAGTGAATCAGTGAAGAGAGTAAACCATTGTCTTCACAGAAAATGGATACAGGGAGGTGGGGGGAAATGGAATTACACATGAATTAATGATTAGGATAGAAAACTATGTATTTATTGCATAGTTTTAAAATTTTTTATATACATTTTATATAAATACAGAAACTTTCAGGTTACTAAAAAGATTGCATTGAAATTTTGGTCTCCATAGAAATATTTTAGTAGAACAATTATACAAAATTAAGGCATGTTGGCCTTCAAATTAGCTAGTCATCACGTTTTCTTTATGAAAATAAAAAAACCAGCTGGTCAAATTTGAAGGCAATGAGAGTCAACGTTGTGAATTCGAGCTGGAATCATGGCAATCTAGATCCCCATCAAGGCAAAATCCTGATGGCAGAGGAGTAGTGAGTTATCGGTAGTGGGTGCTCAGAAAGAGAGCTTTACGAACATAGACACAGGCCAGAGATGCTACTGGGGAGATGCTAAATTACTACATACCTTGGTGGGCCATGGGTCCTGAAAACTTAATGATCTCCTCCAAATCATTCAGTGTTTATTCTAGCAGAACAGCATCTGTTACGGCAGAATATCCATTGTCTGCAAAGGAAGGAAATGTTGAACATGTACAGATTTGAAAGAAAGCTAGAACATAAACTTTATTCATATTTCAATATCAATACAATGAGAAACAAGCTTTGATTTTTAAAATATCACAATGCAGCACATTAGAGTTCTGCTCTGTGTGGTCAAGGGAACTTTTCATCTCATCCTAAGTGCTACCAATTTGTTCCAAGAACCTTTTTTTCCCCCCTTGAGTGGGCCCGTATGAGCCTCTCCACTTTCCAATCTCACTCAAAATTGCAGTGATTTTATTTGGGTTTCATTTTGAGAGTGATGCCATTTCTAGAAGAAATGATGACCCCATTACCAGAACCAACCATACCTAGGAAATAATCTGTGCTCTCTATTTCAGCAGCCTGAAGCTGACTTCCACCCATTTGCTGGTACCATTAACTTATCAATTAAGGATAACTAATCACTACTCCACTTTGGCATTCAGATGGTTTCGACCTTTGTCTAAACAACCACAGAGCTAGGATGTTGTGAGAAAGCTGATCCTGTAACTGAACTTTTTATTTTGAATGGAGTAAGGGGAAGAAAAAGATTTTACGGGCTGTCTATGCAATAGAGACAAGCACCTTGGATTCATTTACACAGCTAAATTTAGACACTACTGGGCTCCTAACAAGCTCTGTTTCTTCTTTTAACTCAGCTCTTCACAAGGATTTCACCAATGTTGCCTAAGGTAAGAATGGATCTAAAAACAAACAGATATGCATATGTTTTCTCATCTGAGTCTTTCTAAATACATATATATATATATATATATATATATATATATACTCACAAACTGCCTTTATTGACAATTCACTACTTCTATGAATTGATTTAAGAGTTTGAACATTAACACTGAAAATGTTTTCCCTGAATATAGAAAGAGTAAGACGTATCACAGACTGAACATTGGTTTATTAGTGGCTATTATAATACAGATGACTACTGCTTTTTGTTGTTGTTGTTGTTGTTGTTGTTGTTATCTGAAGATTTCTTTCAAAATGATATGGATAGGTTGGGCAGGGACAGGAGCAGGAGCAGGAGCAGAGGCAGGAAGAGCTCTATGAGTTGGAGGCCAGCCTCGTCTACATAGTAAGTTTCAGATAAGTTGGGGCTGAATAGTGAGAAAGAAAGAAAGAAAGAAAGACAGAAAGAAAGAAAGAAAGAAAGAAAGAAAGAAAGAAAGAAAGAAAGAAAGAAAGAAAGAAAGAAGAAAGGAAAGAAGGAAGGACAAAAGAAAGAAAGGAAGGAAGGAAGAGGAAGAAAGAAGAAAAAAGTGGTCTGGATCAATACAGCAAGTGTTTTTGTTGTATTTATATTAACCCACGTGGATTGTGTGCCTAAATATACTGTGTTTGCACTTCACCTTTTTGGTTCATCGTTTATGTGGTATGCTCAATCCATCACCATAAATAATTTGATCTCTAAAAGATGAGGCAACTCAAAGAGCTCTTTAACAGAAAGCTTTTGTTCCCCACTTTCAAAGCCTTGTCTCTTAATCAAGGGAATTGGTGGATGTTATGGGTTTGTAGAGAGCATCCACTCCACACTCGCTGCAGCTGTGGGATCTTTCCATTCAGCAGCTTTGCCTCCATAAATCTGCCTTCCAGATGAATGTCTGACAGGTTTTATACGTGATTTTAATTTAACCGATCACATGCACTTGCTTAAGTCTGAAATGTGATAGTTGAGGACCGCTGCAACTTCCAGTAGGCCTTTGCTATTGTCAGGCAAAGCCATTGAGATACTTGGTTTCCTTATGGTAACATTAATATAGGTGCCAGGGTCCAGTCACTTGCTTGAAAGCTATCAAAGACAAAGGTTGGGGCATATACTTCTTAGCACAGATATAACAGACACAGAATGGTTCTCAAGTCAATAGTTGTCAGTGACAGTTTCACAGCCTCAGGCAATAAACACAGTGTGACCTTCGAGTCAGTCAGTCATATCAACCTGTCATACACCTGTCTGGTTATGGCAGATGAAGCCATCCCACTGGAAAGCCAACTCTAATAGGTTCTGAAATTCGTTCTTGGATGCCCTAAGTAGATGTCACTCCTCCACTATTCAGAACTGTATGCAATCTCACCCCTGCATTAACATCTCTTTAATTTAAAATAGCCACATTTCATGCTAATTACATCTCAAGAGAAACTAACATACTTTGGGTTTTAGATGTTGTAGGGGAACAGTGTGGCCACCTCTGCATAAATATTGGGGGGCTGTGCGCAAAGGCATCTCCTGCTGGAGGACCTAATTGAAGACTGCCTGAGAGACCAATGATAGCTGACACAGACAATGTCTGCCAATCAGGAACTGCTGCTTAGAAGAGATGCTTTCTTGGGACCAGTGGGACACGGGCGGAGGGTGTTAAAGGAGCTTGCAACAACATTCAGATGAGCTTGCTGTGGTGTTTATCACCTGCTCCCAGAAGGAGTCTGAGTCTCTGTGCCACCTAACCTCCAACCCCCAAGAACAGGTTCAATTCTAACCCCTAAGGACAGGTAGGGTCAGACATCAAGTAGTCCAGAGCGCAGGTAACAGGATGTGTATGTGACTAACAAACTCACACTGCACACTGAATATGTGTTGGTTTATATGACTTTAAGACAGTGATGAAGAATTATTATCAAAGAAAAGGATACTAGCAGTGATTGGGGAAATTGATATTTAACCAGTCCTTTGTACGCTGGCATGAAATGCGTACTGAAGGGCATCATTGGTGTCAAGGAGGATGAAGAATGATAACAACAGGGCATGACACTGTTCTGTGTTTACAGAAAACACACAGACTGGGTAAAAAAAGTCTCTAATGTTTGCTTTACAGTGTGGAGGTTAATACAAAACAATGGGCAAGAAGTTTCAAATTTTAAAGTATTACTGTGAAAGGGCGTTCACATGTTCCATTTTAGAGAATATTCTGTTGCTTAAAGTCTCAAGGTTGGCATCCCAAAGGCAGTCTGTGTATTGTTCCATAAAAGAGTTAGCGGGGGCTCCCCAATCTCACTAGAGGAAGCGGAAGTTAGAGCAATAACGAGAATGGTACATTGGGAGGAGTCACATGATGGTAAGCTTCCAAACACCACAATCTATGTCCTTTCCCAGAAAGCATAACTCTTCCTACTTCCCACCTGATGAGCAGAGCAAGTCTCTGTGGGAAGGCTGTGAAATGGTCTAACGCCCTGTCCCTTATTATCCTTCATTATTACCACATAGGTAAACAAAGACTTCAGAAAAAAAAAAAAAACCAAACCTTAAACTAATTACAACTTTATTGTAAAAGATAAGGACTTAGGAAATCACACTGTAAGTTTCATGGTTTAAAATACTAATTTATATTGATACAATGTATATATTAAATACAGGGTAGGAACAGATAAAATGGAAAAATGTTTTATATTCCATTGAATTTATTACTGTAGGTGAATTACTATTTTTGGATTTAAAAAATGAGTTGAAAAACTAGCATTAGTTTGATCCACTGACATCCAGAAACATATTCTGTGTTTCTGACATGTCTGAGAGTAACAAACACCTGCCCCGCACTGGGTATTTGGGTTTGGTTATATAACTTTACAGTACTGATGAAGAGTTATTATCAAAGAAAAGGATACCAGTAGTGTCTGATCAACCACTCGTCATCAGTCAACCATGTGATATAGTGTGGGAACTAGAAGGGGTTAGGGGAAGGAGGGGGAAGGGAGGATAGCCAGCACTCTGCCAGAGTTCCTCCTGTGCTCTGGGCAGGAGGACACGGGAGGGCAGACGCTTTCCACTCAGCCCTGGGTGGGCATCTAAGCCACTGACCCCACTTGATGGGAGGGGGTGGACAAGGGGCAGTTCCCGACCAGGGAGCCCTGGGGTGACACCCTGTGCCCCAGGGTTATGGGAGAGAGGGCTGAGGGAGAGAGGTTCCCACACAGATGAGAGTCTGTGCAGCTGGCCTTGAACAGAGACAGTCTATGGTTTTAGACCTTTATTATAGAAAGGCAGGGGGAAAGAGAGAAAGTGGAAAGAGAGAGAGAGAGAGAGAGAGAGNGAGAGAGAGAGAGAGAGAGAGAGAGAGAGAGAGAGAAGAAAGGCTAGAGAATAAGAGGGAGAGAGAGGAAGAGAGAGGAGAGAGGAGAAGACAAAGAGCGAGAGTGAGAAGAGAAGACAGAGAGGAGAGAGGAGTGAGAGAGCAAGAGGAGTGAGAGGAGTGAGAGAGTGAGGAGGAGCCAAACAGCCCCTCTTATAGTGGGCTTCTTTATCTTACTGTTGCTAGGTAACTGGGCAGGAGTTTAGCATGAAGGTCAGAAGCTTGGGACATTGCTACTAACCATGCTTCTCTTGTGGGAGTTGAGGGGCGGTAACTTCGACAGGAGCCAGAATTCCAGGAGATGTGAGAGAACTCCTTCCATCCCATGTAGGTGAATTTTCACCACCAGGTCCCAGAGTTCAACATCTAGACTCAACTGGAAACCAGGCTGTCTGTGCATAGCCCAATGCCCAACATCCATAGCCCAATGCCCAACAATATAGTTTGATCCACTGGCCTCATAAAACCGTCATCTACAAACATATGCTGCACTGAAGAAATTGAAAGAAGCAGACCCACTTGATGGTAGAAGAGTTAGAATATTTAGTAATATTAGCACATTAGGACTGTGATGGATTCATTGCGAATGATCAACTCTGCTGCTGCTATCCATGACCACATTCTTTGACAGCATATAGAAGAGTCTCAATCACAAAGCCATGACAAATAAACCTCTTAGAGCTGTCTTAGCAACAATGAGAACTACCTTGTCTATTCTGTACAGGATAGAGATTAAAGTGAAGGATGCTGATGTTCAGATAGTTATACTGACTGCAAAGAAAACAATGAGACAGACATCTATGAGGAATAAGGTAATAGCATTTATCTGTGGGGGAAGGCATGGTTATGAAAATTACATTGACACATATAAAACTTTCATAGTGTCTCTCTGATTACGAGATGGCGTCCAGAAATAAAATCCTACTTAATTCGATAACAATAATATCTCCTCAAACATCTCTGCAACAATGTTTGCATATTAAAAGCAGTTTATTTTGAGAGAAAGAGATGCTGAAGAGACTGAGGAGGATGCTGGAAATAATTTCACTGGGATATGTTTACTCTTTCTTCTTTGGTGCTCTGCAAGGTAATTGAAATTTAACTTATTGCTATATGGTCATAGTAGGATATGTATGCGCAAGGGAAAGGGAAGTGGTCTTCTGGAATACTTTTGAATAATTAAATATGGGATGTGAGCTATTAATAAACTTTGGGCATCTACAAAGCCATAATGGTGAATAGTGTAAACTTGCAGAGATGAATTATAAGTGGGAACTTTTTCTTAACTGTAACTGAAAGACGATCAAAGTAATTTGTTAGTTTAGACGTACAAAGCTAGATATACTGAACAAGGTGCAAAATTCATATATTCTTTGAATTATTGGGTGAAGTCTTTGCAAAATGACAATGGAAAGATCCAGGAGTCTCCATTCTCATGAAAATGGTGAACATACTTTCTGGGATCCCAAAAATTTGTTCAATAGCAGTCACTTAAAACCCATAAGGCATTTTTACCTATCATACATACTTTAAATTTATCACTGTGGTTGTGATATAAAACAGGTATTGGAAAATGATGACTACTATGACACTAACCATTTAGTGACACTGATTAGAGCTGAGCACAAGTAGTCTTTTTACTTATAGCAAGCCAGAATCATTACTTACTTAATGTAAGTAAGTGGCTATTGATCTTTTGAGTACATTTTCCTACATAATAACGGGTAAAGTTATATGACGCATCTTAATTACCTCATGATACCTTAATTACCTCATGGTGAACCAGTCAACCATTATGACTTTATAGATACCCAAAGTTTATTAATAGGTTAGATTCCATATTTGATTATTCAAAAATATGTTCTACAAGATTATTTGCCTTTCCCTTGTATTTGGATATTGCATTATGACCATAGAGCCAACTCTATCATATAATTAATCTGTAGAAGTCTTATTCTTTCCCCTCCCTCAGGACCCTCAGGTACACTACATTGATTTGCTCGAGGATTTTGTACCCAGTTAGCAGAAAGCAGTAAGAAAGCCCAGGTTTTGGGTCCCTGAAATGGCTCAGCAAGTAAAGGTATTTGCCGACAAGCCTAGCAAGCTCTAGATCCCATAAAGAAGAGATTACTTATATGGATCAAGAAGAGAGTCAAATCCTGCAATTTATTCACCGACCTCCACTCCTTTGTTGTGGCACCCAATGTACAAATACATAAATAGATACCTGAAAAAAATAAATTAAAATATAAAAAGAAAAAGAAACTCATGTCTTGGTGACCTGCATTTATTGTCCTCAGAGTTCTACAGACAGACCTAATCGAGGCAGAAAGCCTGGCTACTTTGATGAAACATAAATAAATGTACCAACAAATGTAACGTTAATCTGGGGCCTTTCGGATATACACATTCAAAAGGAAGAAACATTGGAGCACCTTATAGACATCACTACTGAAAACTGATTCCTGATAAGGCTCTTAGAATTTAGGTAACATATGAGATGATATATAAATAAATATATATATATATATATATATATATATATATATATATGTCCTCCTAGGAGTTTATTAAGACAAATTTTAATTTTAAATAAGAAATAAAGAAAAATAAGTCTCTTCACTTGGTGCAGATACAGTTCAAGCATCTTGCTGCCATTTGGAATTTATGTTCTTGGTGAATCTAGAGTCTATAACAGACAGAGTAGCCTCCATTTGAAAATCAAGGTGAGTTCCTATAGATCTGAAACATAAGATATAATCAGCTAATTATTCCTATTTTGTAGGAATGCTGCTTTTATGTTACTTTTATGTTAAAATAACATTTATTTTTATTTTATGTGTATGTTTTGCCCTCATATATATCTGTGTACTATGTGTATGCAGTGCCCTGGAGGACAGAAGAGGGATCCTCTGGGAATGGTTAACAAATGGTTGTGAATGCATCTGGCTTCTGGACATGCAACACCCCACTTTCCCTGGAAGAGCATCACCCCACTTTCTCTGGACTGCAGCACCCCACTTTCTCTGGAAGAGCAGACTGTGGCATCGTTCCAGCTGCTACCTTTTACATTTCTTTTTAATCCTTCAGGAGTTCTGTTTATTTGTTGACAGTTTTTTTTAATGTCACCCAGACAGACCTCACCATATATACATTGTATATGTATATATGGATTACTGTGAATTTCTGAATTTCTGATTATTCAGTCTTCACACATGTGTGCTGTGATTAGTATGCTGTGATTATAGATATAAACTTCCATGTGTCGTTCTGAGTAATACACACACACACACACACACACACACACACACACACACTCTAAACTGCCAAAGGATGATAATATATATTTCTTTCTCCTGTATTGGAAACTAAAACTAGGAGAATCAGAAAAGGAGAATTAAAATGTAGTTATATCCTTAACTTATTTAATAATAAAACTTAAGTGACATAATTTATGAGGAAAACATAGAAACAGTAGAAGTTAATGAATCATTTAAAATGTGTATTTATAATAACACATGGCTTATTAGAAAAAAGCCACATTGTCCCCCCTGCTTCTTGTCAATCAGTTGAAATGCTTTTTTTTGATGAACTTATATAATAAGTATTGTCACCAAAAGCCACGTTGTTAGAAAAGAAAGGTGAAATTTAATAGTCTTTCTAGATTATTTCAGCTAATTTTCTTTGATATTACATCAAATCTAAAGAACCACAATAGTATTTTTTAAAATTTTTATTTATTTATTTTTATTAGATATTTTCTTTATTTACATTTCAACTGTTATCCTATTTCCTGGTTTCCCCTCCAAAAACTCCCATCCCATCTCCCCTCCCTCTCCTTATCAACCTACCCACTCCTGCTTCCCTGTCCTGGCATTTTCCTACCCTTGGGTATCGAGCCTTCACAGGACCAAGGACCTCTTCTCCCATTGATGACTGACAAGGCCATCCTCTGCTACATATGAGGTTGGAGCCATGGGTCCCTCCATGTGTACTCTTTGGTTGGTGGTTTAGTTCCTGGGAGCTTTGGGCATACTGGTTAGTTCATATTGTTGTTCCTCCTATGGGGCTGCAAACCCCTTTAGCTCCTTTGGTCCTTTCTCTAGCTCCTCCATTGGGGACCCTGTGCTCATTCCAATGGTTGGCTGAGAGCATCCACCTCTGTATTTGTTAGGCACTGGCAGAGCCTCTCAGGAGCTATATCAGGCTCCTGTCAGCAAGCACTTGTTGGCATCTGCAATAGTGTCTGGGTTTGGTGCCTGTATATGCATGGGAAGGATCCCCAGGTGTGGCAGGACAAAATGGCAACCAACAGATTGGTAATTTTATTTAAAAGTTACTTATAGTATAGAAGGTTGAGCTACTTGCTACCTACACCTGGTTTATGGTAAAAATGCCAGGATTGTAACGCACAGTTCCTTTGCAGTGTCAGTTAAAGTGTCAACACAGGAACAAACAATAAATAGCAATTCATTCATCTATTTGCATTTCAGTAATAAAATACTCATGGCTGGCTAGCATAAGCAACAGTAACTTATTTCTGACAGTTTTGAAGAAGTAAGAGAGATTATTTCCTTTTTCTTTCTATTTCTGCAATGTGTGGACATATAAGCAAGTGGCCATGGAGACCAGACAGTGAGTCTGTATCACTGGATCTGTTCTCTTTATAAGGGGACCCATCCCATTTACAACAGTTCCAACATTATGACCTAAACACCTCTTAAAATCCTACAATGGAGGCTAGTATTTCAACATATAAACTTTGAAAAATAAAAAAATATTAAATCCTTGGCAAATCCTCAGATGTTATGAAAATGATTGTGTCTTTTTAGACCTTAATGAAATGATACTCAAAAGACTGCAGATAATGCTCTGTGAACAGATCCTGTAGAGAAAGAATTTCTGCATCTTGGCCGGTTCAGTCGAGAGTGAATACCAATCCATGGACATCAAGTGATCTGAAAACTTAATGAAAATTTAGTGGCTAAATGTTTTAGGATCCGTCAAGTGGAAAGCTGCATTTCCTTAGCTTCACTGTATCACTTAATGTGCATGTTAGTAATGAGCCAACTCAAGCCCATGCATGAGTAAATTGTAAGAGGAAGCCAACCATTCTGCCAGCTCTGTGTAATCAGATCACAGCCTTGTGGGTACCTACTTTCCAACACCCAAGGGTCTGAGGAAGAAGAAACTAAAATATGCTTTGTAGATTATCCTAAACATGGTACTGTCATACTTGCAAGGAAAATACATCATAATCATACTCAAAAATGACCCTGACCAACAGAGATACATAGAAATAAATCATGCAGGCAAAATTTTATTACTTGAAAGTGATGATGACTAAGGTGATGGATTTGTGGTGAATTTACAGGCATTGATGAGCACATTGGTCAAATAATTGACAGTTTAGAGGAAATATGATTACATGATTAGTGACAGAGTGATGTATATGAGATATTTGAATCATTCATGAAAGATAGATTATTTGGAAAGATTTATAGACCATAAAACATCCCATTGTGAATAACGAGGGGAGACAAGAGGGGGTAAGTAGATAGGTGAATATGATCAAAATGTGTTGTATGGATGGATGAAAATATCAGTGCATTCATTGTTTTATAATATAGATACAACAACACAGACTAATTTCAAAAGGAAAAATAAGCAAGCAAAATAAAATTAGACAATTGGTATACTTCCCAAAATCATGTTTCCTGGTTTCTCAGTAATCAGATTAAAAAAGAAGAAAAGACTCTTTAATTTGTTTTGCTAAAGCCACTTCTGGTTTTTTGCCTTGTATTCAAACCTTAACTTCATTACAGGGTCCCAAATATGGGCTGGGTGGGCGCTGTCCTTGGATTTCTTTATCCCTTTTCCCAGTCCAGTCATGCAGAAGAAATTCTTTTCTCATTTTTTAGTATTAACTTGGTTTTTTAATCAGTTTATATAAGACAGGGGCTGAACGTGCCTCCATGCATAGGCATGACCCTTAAGTTTGGAAAAACACACATAAAGAAGTTCATCCATTTCTTTGAGAAAATTCCAGTTTAATGGAATATTAATTTATAAATTAATTTATAAAGTATTCCTCTGCAACTCCCTTGTAGCTGAGCTGAGTTTCCCAGCTTTTTTTTTATCTTCTCAAAGAGACAACTCTTAGATTCATTGATACTTTGTACTGTTGTCTTTCTTTCTTTTTCATTCATGTTTACCCTGATCAATATTATTTCTTGCCGTCTATTGGATTTGGGTGTGGGAATTGTATCATTAATTCACTAATTTTTGTTCTTCCTGACTTTCTTTTCCTATAGGAGCTTAGAGTTATTTACACATTTCTTTCATAGTGCTGCTTTTAATGTGCCTCAGAGGTTTTGCTGTGCTGTGTTTTCATATTCATTTAGTTTCCAGATTAAAAATGTTTTTATTAATTTCTTTGACCCATTTGCCCTTTTTAATCTGCATGGGTTTGTGTAATTTCTAGAGATTCATTTGCTTTTTATTTTATATTTTATTGTATTATGATCAGATACACAGTCATTTCAAGTTTTCTGAATTTGTTAAGATTTATTTCGTGTACCAAGATATGGTCTTTATAGAGATGCCTCCATGTGCTGCTCGGAAGAGTGCATATATATTCTCTGGTGTTTTGGACAAATACTCTGTAGATATATGTTAAATCCAATTAATGCATGATGTCATTTAATTATGTTTTCTGTTCATTTTTTGTCCAGATTACATGTCTACTGGAGAAAGTAGGATATTTAAATCATCTAGTGTTAATGGGTTGATAATTAATCTGTCTTGAAATTTTACATTATTTTTATTGAAATCAGGTGTGCCAGAGTTTGGTGCATATATGTTTAGGATTATAATGATTTCTTGGTTAATTATTTCCCTGATTAGAATTTGGTATCTTTACTTCTTTTTATCAGTTTCAGTTTAAACTCTGTTTTATGTACTATCTGACTTTCCTTCATTGCTGTGTCTGGTGTGAGGTTCTGGGCTGCCTCAGTTGACAGAATTTTTATTTAATTTAATTAATTTATTGGTTGCTTTGCTCAAGAGTAGTTCATTTCATATTAGGTATATGGAGTTTGTAGACTGATTCTTCAAATACTTAGTGTTGATTTTCTATATTAGTAACAGGGATGATTCCAACTTAGTGTTGAGCAAGAGGACATGAAATGGGACAAATGTCTGGATGAACTGAGTGGTTTGCAAACCGTGTATCAGAGCTTGCCTGTAAATATGAGGATTGGATGTGTAGAGTGGAGTCTCAGACACAAACCAGGCTCAGATGGTATACATACTGTGTGATCAAAGCGAGGCCTAGGGGTTGGGAAGAGTGCAGACCAGACGAGGCCTGGCCACATTCTGTAAACCACAACCAAACCTGTGAGGCTGAGAATGGCACAGGCTGTACTAAACAGACAGGTCCAGTGCACAGGATATGTGACTCAGGATGACTTTGGGGATGGGAAGTGTGCAGGAATGGCTAAACATGGCAGAGGACCAAAGTGGGCATAGGATATTCAACTGGGACCAAGCCTCAGGGTTAGGTATTGTACAAATGGTACAGAGCAGAGTAGATCAATGCAATCAGTGCACAGAAGGTAATACCCTGAAGAGGTGAAGGGGTTTGAAAAGGTGCAGGAATGTTAGTGTTAAGAGAACTCACCAGACCGTTCCTAGGCACAGGATGAATGTCCCTGGTAAAATCCAGAGGTCATATATGGTGTTGGCAGGCCAAAGTCAGGAAAGTTGGCCAGACTAGGTTGGCAAACAGTGTGCACAATCAGCACCAGGCCTCAGAGTCATTCTTAGAGACATTCTTAAGATCCAATTTGATTTTTATTATGCCTCTTGTACCCAATTAAGGACCCACTGAACATACTGAGTGGGACAGATCAGAAGAAAGCCATGTTTCTAGGTCAATGTGTGTAGTCAAAAATGTGTGTGAGAAGACAACAATTGTAGATTGTAGAGAAGGAAATTTCTGCCCAATAAAACCACTGCATAGGGTTGCTTGTGAAGAAAACCATGTTGTTGGACCATGATGAGCTGCAGAAGCAGAATCAGAAGCCAAAGGGAACAGTACAGTGCATGGGCAGCAAGCAGCACAAAAAATAAGGTCAGCCTTCCAGTGAATGGGTGAATGGAAAGCTTGCTATTCACTGATATGTGGTAAGGACATCATTCCATTGAATGAGGTCATCTTTCCAGTGAATGGAAAGCTTGCTATTCACTGATATCTGGAGAGCAGACAGGTAACAGAAAATAAGTATTCGCTCAGGACCATTCACAGTGCAGCACCTAGCCTGGACTTAACAACATAAGCACTGATTTAGTCTTAAGGCAGAGAATCAACACTTAATTACCAGGAAAAAATGCAATAAGAGATGCTGCAGTGCATTGAATTTAAATTAATAATACGTAGAGATGCCCCTGTTTCTCTACGCTGTAAAAGGAATTCAATTGCAGTGTCTATATATGCTGAGGAATTAAGGCAGTTATTTTGTTTTGTGACTTTTACCATTGTTAATTATTCATTACAAGTTTCATTTAGGAACATTTTAAAAACTGTAGACGTTGGGACTGGAGAGATGGTGCAGTAGTTGAAAGCACTCGTTGCTCTTCTGGAGGTCTGGAGTTTGGTTCTTAGCACCCAACGAATAGTTAGCCCAAATTCCCTGTAACTCCAGCTCCAAGGGATGTGAAGCTCCCTTTGGCTTTTTCAGGTACCTGTACTCACATGTTTAAATACATACTCAGTTTAAAAATGAAAATAAACTCTCTTTAAAAATTCACAATTTAATTTACAATTTAAGTATTGAACCTACAATGTGCTTCTGTAAAGTTAGCCCCATGTATATGCAGGAATCAAAGTGGTTATTAAAAATAAATTCAAAGTTTACTCCTAAATGCATATTTTAGTTAAGGTGGGAACTCATGTACAGATTTTATCTCATTGAAACTAGTAATTAAGTATGTAAGTGATTTTAATTCTCCCAGTCTTGTAGAAAGTTTCCTGCCATGATTTCTGTCACTAGACACCCTTAGTAGTGTTCTAAAAGACAAAGGGGAGACAGTGGGAGATAGGCACTATTTGGGCAGTGTTTGGGCAGGGACCTCAAAAGCAAACAGTTCTAGTTATTATCCGTGGGCAGAAGCCAGAAATAGCCTTTGCTCTGCCTTGACTGGCAGCCAAGGATTCCAGGAGAAAGCTCTTGTTCCTGATCTAGATGCTTCTACTTCTTCTTAATTGATTAATTAATTAATTAATTTCCTTTACATCCTGATCAGAGCTTCCCCTCCATCATCTCCTCTAAGTCCCTTCCTCTCCCTTCCCCTCCACCAGTCCCCCCTCTTTTTTTCCTCATCAGAGAAGAGGAGAGTTCCCATGAATATCAACCTGCCACAGCATAATACTTTTTTGAAGGGTTACTTACCTTCTCTGCCTCACTATAATTTTATTACACATGTCCAGGTATGGTTTCGTCTATGGCCAGTGCTATAATACCATTCAGGGGAATACTGTGAAGAAGGGTCTTTGCTATGCTAATTGTTTGGGAAAACTTAAGGTCGAAGTCTACCACGTCCACCATGTCCTGATAGCACCTCTGAACTCAGTGTAAATCGTAGTACTCCCTTTTTTCAAGCAGGGTTTTCTCTTTCTTTGACTATGTCTGGGAGACCCAGTCTACTACCTCAGGAAGGTCATATAGTCCTTGGCAAACCTGTAAGTTACCTCCCATTTTCTGGATAAGAACCTGTCCAGCCAGTACCTGGGATTCTTGGAACGGCTCTCCATACAGATGAGGCACTCACAGCACTTTCAACCCCAGCCAGTGATCTACAGTTACTCGGAAAGCTCCTTCCCACTCTTCAAGGTTCACATACAGACTTTGTTTATCATGAATAAAATGTATGTGCACCAGCTGTTTCCGTGAAGATCTTCAGAGAAGCGTTCCCCCACACCCCCAACACGCACACCCCTTGCAACTCAGCCAGACTTAGATCCTGCAGACCACAGCCATTCTAGATTCCACTTCATCCTTCTGGCCCAGTGTGCTGCAGTGTCTGGACACCCTGAGGGAGGAAATAGAGAAAGAGGAATCACAGCTGGTCCCCCAGCATGAATACCATAGCTCATTTCTATACTTTTCCTACATCTGTCTTCTAGAGAGGGTTGTCCCCTTAGACCATATCTTTTCCTATATATACCTGCGTTCCAAGTATTGTATCTCTCTGTTACAGTTTTATGCCATTCCTTATACAAATGTGGTTTTCCTTTATATCTGAAAGAGAAAAACAACTATACATAAAGAACATGTTCACCAATTTGTTTTATGGGAGGGTGTATAATTCAGATTTCTTTCCTACTCTAATTTTGTATTGTGGTCACTTAATAAATTCTTTTCTGTTGTTTACATGAAGGCATAACATAGTTTTTTATGACTTAGATATCTGAGTGAAAGGACACCAACATTTATCATTCCATTTGCATGGAGGACATAAAAAGATTTGATTGTGTATTGGGGTTATTTCTGGCTGGTGAAATATCACCATGCTCCTATAAGGTTTAAGTGCATGCAGCAATACAACACCAGTTGTCAGTTCAGTAAAAAATGCAATTCAAGAGGATTCAAGTTATTTTCTCTGAGTTCTCTTAGAAAAGAGCATGTGTAACCTGGGCTATGAATGGAGTTCCTTTGCCAGGCTACACTGTGAGCCAGCCCTTCTCTATTCTTTTCTAAGCACGAGTTTTTATTTTTGTCATAGTTTTTTATAGGCACAACTTTACATTTTAATTTTTCTATGCCTATTACATCCATCTAGTAAATATTCAGTTTAACTCTCTTGGGTATTTCTGGTTAAACATTGCAGTTTTCCTTTAGTGTCTATTTTTCTTTTGCCGAAATTATCCTGCTGTTGGGATTGTTTGGGGGAGATTTAGGAGATGCAGTGTTGTTGGAGGAAGTGTGCCATGAGGGTAAGGTTTGGGACTTTAAAGACTCAAGCTTGCTCTCTCTGCTTTGTCCTCTTGTGGTTAAGGAACCTGTTATAGCTGTCTCCTGAGAGGCTCTGCCAGTACCTGACAAATACAGAGGTGAATGGATGATTTCAGTCAACCACTGGACTGAGCACAGGGTCCCCAATGGAGGAACTAGAGAAAGGACTGAAGGAGCTGAAGGGGTTTTCAGCCCCATAGGAGGAACAACAATATGAACTAACCAGTACCCCCAGAGCTCCCAGGGACTAAACCACCAACTAAAGAGTACACAGAGAGGAACCAGTGGCTCTAGTCGAATATGTAGCAGAGGATGGCCTTGTTGAAGAGGCCCTTGGTCCTGTGAAGGCTCAATGCCCTAATGTAGGACACGGAAGCAGAAGTGGGTGGGTTGGAGAGCAGGGGGAGAGGGGTTGGGATAGGGGGTTTTTGGAGGGGAAACAAGGAAAGGGGATAACATTTGGAATGTAAATAAAGAAAATATCTAATTAAAAAAAAAAAAAAAAGGATGGAATCTCTCAGGCTCCAGCTCCTGCTGCTGCTCCTGTCATTTACTGCCATTCTTCTTGGCTATGACTCATTCTCACCCCTCTGAAATCATAAACCCAAATAACTCCTTCTTCGCCTTGGTCATGTCATTCTGTCACAGCAATGGAAAGGTAACTAATACAAGGCCCCCATATTACTCATCTTTAAAACAAGAAGCATTCAATTAATCAATCTTCAAAACAGGGGTAGAAATGATAGTATCTCCTGAACATGCTGCATGCTCATGGGCATTGTCTTTTTCCATCAAAATGGAGTCTGCTTTTATATTTGTCCATTAATATATATATATATATATTGTACTGGCTAGCTTTGTGTCAACTTGACACAGCTGGAGTTATCACAGAGAAAGGAGCTTTAGTTGGGAAAATGCCCCCATGAGATCCAGCTGTGGGGC
>NC_034604.1:72597424-72613099 GCF_900095145.1 Mus pahari | reverse complement strand
ATATATATATATATATATATATATATATATATATATATATATATATATATTTGATTTGTTAGAAATAGCAGCTACAGAAGATGAAGTAGGCATGCTTATTTTACTAGAAATGTCCTCTTATAAAATACTTCCTATCAGTTTATTCACTGATGGGCATATGGCCTCAGTTCATTCGCTGATGGAGATATGGTCAGTTTGGAGATAAATATGTCAAGGCAGTCTCTTTGCAGTCAGTTAAACAGCCAGCAATGAGGATTACCTACTATACTCAGTTCAAGTTTCATACAGTCTTTACTTATTGTGTTATTAAAATCAATTAACTTTAATCACTGATAGCCAGGGTTCATTTGATGTAAATGATATTGACAATGCTCTGGTTTTTAAATACTTCACTTACCTCTATTAGTCACAAAACCATAGGATAGAACCAGAAACCATTGAGAAGTCTGTGAACAGAAAACCTTTCACCAAATGCCAGGTGATTCCTTTGGCTTCTTTTCAGATTGCAGATGATATAACGTGAAACATAAACAGCTTGGGGTTTTTATTATTATTCCTCGGCTGTACAGCTTGAAATCAGGGATGGTGATACCTCCAGAAGTTCTTTTATTGTACAGGATTGTTTTAGTTATTCTGTTTTGTTTTTTTTTTCTCCATATGAAGTTGAGAATTGTTCTCTCAAGGTCTGCAAGTAACCGTGTTGGAATTTTGATGGGAATTGCATTGAATCTGTATATAGCTTATGATAAGATTATCATTTTTACTATGTTAAGCCTACTAATCATGGGCATGGGAGATATTCCATCCTTGGATAGCTTCTTTGATTTCTTTCTTCAGGGTCTTGTTATACAGGTCTTTCACTTGCTTGGTTAAAGTTATACCAAGATATTTTATATTATTTGTGACTATTGTGAAGGGTGTTATTTCTCTGATTTCTTGCTCAGCCCATTTTATCATTTGTATGAAGGAGAGCTGCTTTTTTTTTAATCATATCATATATCATCTCCTTTAGGTGTCTTATTGCTCTAGCTAGAGCTTGGTATAGAAATAGATAGATTAATCAATGGAACCAAGTCGAGGACCCTGAAAGAAACATACATACCTAAAGACACTTGATTTTTGACAAAGAAGTCAAAACCATACAATGGAAAAAAGAAAGCATCTTCAGAGTATGGTGCTGGTCGAACTGGATGTCTGCGTGTAGAAGAATGCAAATAGATCCATAGTTATCACCCTGCACAAAACTCTAGTCTAAGTGGATCAAAGATCTCAACATAAAACCAGATACATTAAATCTTATAGAAGAGAAAGCGGGAAATACCTGTGAATGTATCGGTACAGGAGACAACTTTCTGAACAGAACACCAATGACTCAGCCACTAAGATCATCAATTGATAAACAGGACCTCATGAAATTGAAAAGCTTCTGTAAGGCCAAGAACACTGACTAGAACAGATTAGCAGCCTACAAATTGGGAAAAGATCTTCACCAACCCTACATCTGACAGAGGACTAATATTCAAAATACATAAAGAACTCAAGAAATTAGACACCAATGAACCAAATAATACAATTCGAAAATGAAGTAGGGGTACAGAGCTAAACAGAGAATTCTCAACAGAGGAATCTCTAATGACTGAGAAGTGCTAAAAGAAATGTTCAATGTCCTTACTCATCCAGGAAATACAAACTAAAATGACTCCGAGAATCCATGTTACATCCATCAGAATGGCTAAGATCAAAAGCTCAAGTGATTGCATATGCTGTTGAGGATATGGTACATGGGGAACACTCTTCCATTGCTGGTGGGAGTGCAAACTTGTAAAACCACTTTGGAAATCAATTTGGTGTTTTCTCAGAAAACTGGAAATAGTTCTACCCCAAGACACAGCTGTACCACTCCTGGGCATATACCCAAAAGATGCCCCACTATACAATAATAGGGATACTTGCTCAACTATGTTCATAGCAGCTTTATCCAGAATAGTCAGAAACTGAAAACAGCCTAGATGTCCCTCAACTAAAAAATGGATAAAGAAAATGTGGCACATCTACACATCTACATTCAGTTATTAAAAACAAAGAAATCATGAAATTTGCAGGCAAATGGATGGAACTGGAGAATATCATCCTGAGGGAGGGAGGTAACTCAGACACAGAAAGGCATGCATGTCAAGAACTTGGCCTATCTCCTGAGAGGCTTCATCCAGCAGCAGATGGACACATATATGCAAAGACCTACAGGCAGAGTTGGGGAGTCTTATGAAAGAGTGGGGGATAAAATTGAGCTAGCTGGAGTGGTCAAGGACACCAAAGTGAGACCTAACCTGATCTCATGGGGGCTCACAGAGACCGAGTCATCAAACAAAGAGCATGCAGGAGCTGAACCTGGGCTCCCCACACATTTGTAGCAGATGTGCAGCTTAGTCTTCATGTGGGTCCTCTAACAATTGGAGTTGGGGCTGCCTCTGGCTTTGTTGCCTGCCACTGGATCCCCTTCCCCTAACTGGACTGCCTGGTTGGACCTCAGTGGGAGAGGGGGTGCTTAGTATGTCCCAGGGTGGGATGATACCCAAGAGGGGCTTCTTTTTCTCTAAGAAGAAGGGGAGTGGTAATGGGGGGGGAGGAATTTGTAAGGGTGGGGATGGGAGGAGAGGAGTGTGAGGGCTGCGATTGGAATCTAATATGAATAATAAAATAAATTATGGAAAGAAAAAATAGAGAAAAGGGAAACATCTTGATTTAAAGTGAATGAATGGACCTTTTCAGATGATTACAAAAAACTGTCCCATAATTTTTAGCACAAAAATATTTACTGTTTTTTTTTCTTCCAGAAATGGAAAGAAAAAAAAATCCTACCAAATAAAAAGAAACCAAAACAGACAAACGAAAACTGATTCAAATCAAACAACAAAAAACAAGCAGGCAATCAAACAGACAAATAAACCCAAACATGGCTACTTTAAATAAATCAAAGTACAGTAAACTACGAATATGAAACACACTGTTTGAATGTGACATTTCTTGTAGAAATCAAACAGCTCAAACAGCTGATCTTAATTATATCCAACAGAAGAGAATAGGAAAGGAAGAATTCATTAAGATATTAAGGCTGAAATTAAATCAGGAACAGTGCACACACTTGTAATCCCAGCTGCCCAGGAGGCTGAAGTGGAGAGTTTACGTCTAAGGCCTCCCTGGTTAGCTTTACAAAACTCTGTATTGAAATCAAGTTTACCAAGAAAAGGATAAAGGATATGAACACACCGATAGAACACTATATTGCACATATAAAACCCCCTATGTTCAATTCTCAGTACTAAAAGAAAATAGAATTAGACAATACACATTGCTAATAACACTAGGAAGTGCCATCAAGAACTGGAAAAATGACAAGGCTGGATAGATGGCACAGTACATAAAGAATTTTTTTTTAAGGAGGATAAATTAAATAGAGACACTCAGTGTCTACTCCTGGCTTCCATACCCACATATATGTGCAGGCACATGTATATGTACTAACACAAAAATTTATGTACACATGCACACACACTTATGTGGGGAGGTGTTGGAAAACTCAGGAAGATACAACAGTTGGCTGACACATATACTAATTTCATGTGTGTGAAGAAAAGCTTTTAGAAGATGTGTCTGTGTACATATGATTTTTTTTTTGTATGATATGGAGAATGATTCACAATAGTCATTCTTTTGGTTTTACATGAGTGATTCCACTAAGTATATAGTTAAACATCATCCATTCGGGTGTTCAGAACATCTAGCAGAAACAGGCTAAGGAGGCCTCATGAGGGTTGTCAGCTGGAGTTCCTGATATAGCCGGTTCCAGGCGGAGCACCATGTCCCTTCTTGTAAGTCTTTCAGTCAGAGAAGAAATATCAACAGAGAGATAACACGATCTGTTATCAGGCCTGCAGAGCATCCAAGAGAAACTGATTGGAGAAGAAAGTAAAGCCAAGAGGAACTGTTACAGACTTGAGGACTCTAAGGGAAAATCGCAAGGAAGTATGAATGATGTCCTTAGTGGAATTCTAGAAGGGAATAGAGAACATTAGACATCTATACAACTCAAATCAAAATCTCTGTTAGAGGACAGCGTTGTTCTTGGTTTCAAGTTATTTGTGATCATTAAAAAGACGTGAGAGAAGGACATATGGGGAAACTCTAATTATTTATGCAGCCTTTATCGAAAGCACCCTTAACATTAAAAGTAGAAAGAAATAATTGTATGGGTACAGGAATAATAAAATTTTATTAATGTTGGAGAAAACTTTATGAGAAAAATTTAACATATGGCAAAATGTAATACAAGCATTCTGCAACCAAAATATCTCTTCTAGGCATAACACCAAGGGATTATTATCTAAGTTTTTAATTGATTCATTTGTTATTCTACAATGGTTGAGAATACCTCCCCTCCCCGAAAAAGGACTAAGAAAGGAAATAAGAAAGAAAGTCAGGATGTGTGATAGTAACAGGGGGATTCATTGTGAATGTCAGTTTTATCTGAGTACTGTCATCTTGCATAGTTTTGCATAAATAGCACTTATGTGTATGTTTGTTGCACTCTATCGTGCAGGCATAATGTTACTGCGCATTTCGTAAAGATTATCCTCGTACTATTTAAATGCTGCTTTCTCTGCCCCCATCTCTGGTTGCAATCCAGGCACGATGTTGTAATACTTGTTCTAAGTATCAACTGCCCGAATGCTGTGTCAGCATTGCTCTCTATTTATTCTCTGTTTTGTCAATAAAAGTGGATCTGCCCAGGGACAGAGAGAGAAAGAGAGAGAGAGAGAGAGAGAGAGAGAGAGAGAGAGAGAGAGAGAGAGAGAGAGAGAGAGAGAATTCATCATGAGGAATGTGTCCAGGAGCCCTCATGAGAACACATCTGGAGGAGAGAGAGACAAATGCTACATGTAAGCATCTGGGGGATTTTGACTAGGAGGTAGCCAGATTAGCTCAGAGGATTGGAATAGGTTAATGACTGCTCAGCTACTGTGCCAGAAAGCTTTATTAAATAAATATTATAGTCTCTGTCTTATTTATTTGGGAGCTAGCCAGGATAAAGAGAAATGATCACTTTTAAAATTGTATTAATCATGTCCTCAGATATCAGCAATATTGTTCTGAAGAAACTCAGTCACGTTTAAACAAGTGTGTTAGGCGTTCTAATGTTGCGATAAAACATGATGATCAAAAGGAACTGGGGAGGAAAATGTTTATTCCAGATTTCAGTTCCGCTCCGTAGTCTGTCATCTCAGGAAATTGGGGCAGGAACTCAGGGCAGGAACCTGAGGCAGGAAAGGCAGCTGAGTGCTTCCAGGGAGGAGTGCTGCTTACTGACTTGTTCCTCATGGCTTACTCAACATAGCTTTCTTTCAACATCCAGGGCCTTCTGCCCAGGAATGGAAACACCAACAGTAGGCTGAGACTTCCCACAGCAATCACCAGCTAAGAAACTCTCTCACTGGCTCATTTGTAAGTGGTAATTCCCTCTTCCAAAATCACATTAACATAGAGCTAGCCAGGACAGTAAGTTAGAGCAATTTTATGAAAATGACAGGAAAAAAAAAAACAACTAGAAGCAAATGCAGTTAAGCAAAGAGGAAGTAAATTGTACCATAGACTCTATTAACCCTGCATTAACAAACCAAAGACCATTGTCCAAAGTCGGCCCATTGCCTCCATTTTTAAAATAGGTTTATTTATTTATTTTATATATATGAGTACAACATTGCTCTCTTCAGACACACTAGAAGAGGGCATCAGATCTCATTACAGATGGTTGTGAGCTACCACGTGGCTGCTGGGAATTGAACTCAGGACCTCTGGAAGAGCAGTCAGTGCTCTTAACCACTGAGCCATCAATCCAGGCTTCCATTACTTCTATGTGTAAATTGGGTGGTTACTAGAGTAAGGCCAGCAATTTATTTATTTATTTTACCTATAAAATGTAAAATCAAAGTGAAGCCGTGTGTAACAGCAGAGTTAAATCTTAATATTACCAGAGAAAACCACATAATATTTACAGGTAAGAATATTTGACACAATGTGCATACATGTGGTTTAAATGTGAAAAACAAATGTGTCTTAGGGTTTCATTGCTGTGAGGTGACACCATGACCAGGGAAGCTCTTATAAAGGCAAACAGTTAATTGGAGCTCAATTACAGTTTTGCTCATTATCGTCATGGCGGGAAGCATGGGAGCGTGCAGGCAGACCTGGTGCTGGAGGAGGAGCTGGGAGTTCTACATCTTGATCTGCAGGCAGCAAGGAGGAGGCTAAATGCTCCACACTGGGCGGAGCTTGAGCATAGGAGACCTCAAAATCTACCTTCACAGTGACTCAGCTACTCCAACGAGGCCACGCCTCCTAACAGTGCCACTCCATACGTTCAGGCATTCAAACGCATGAGTCTATGGGGGCCACTCCTATTCGAACCACCACAAAACGTCAGATTTTCAGTTTCTGAATTGAAAAATTATCACGAACAGAAGAGCTTCAGGTGCTTACAATGCCATAAATCCATTATAATTTTCACAGAAATTATGTTTCGTCCAGTTCTTATAATTAGGATAGATCAGGATAGAATGGTTTCAATGGCAGGGGGTTCTCTTCCAAGATCATTCAAACGGAAGGAAGAATTTAGTTTCTCATAGTTTCGTGGGGGGGGGGAGGTGTGTGTGTGTGGGGTCTCTTCCCTGCCGCTTAGCTGTAAGCACACAGCAAGTATAAGCTGTTTAGGATTCTCTAGAGGAATTTCTTGCCATGATCTGCTGTCAATCTTCAAAAGCAAAATGGAAAATCCTGTGCATAAGGAATCCCCCACAGTGGGAAGGGTCCTCTCTGGGACTCATCTTTTACTGGCTTGCTGTTAGCTCGCAGTTTCCTGTTGTAAGGTCAGCTGATTTGGGATTTTAATGACATTGTCAAAGTCAATCACAACATTTTCTAAATTAGTATTTGACTGAAAGACTATATCAGTGTTTATGTACTAAGTTCTGGAAATACTGGAATCCTTCAATTCTGCCTATACAATGCAACAGTGATTTTCAATGCCATTAATAATGTTTATTCCAGAAATAGAGAGAAGAACTTACATTTATTCTAAGAGTTATAGTTTGTCTTCCAGTCTACATGAAGTGTTCTCTTTCTTCAAGAAGCTAAAGAAGATCGTCAATTAAAACTCAAATTTTGAAAGCTGCAGAGATGGCTCAGGGGTTAAAGAGCACTCACTGGCTTTTCTTCCTAAGGATCCTGGCTCAATTTCCAGTACCCACATGGCAATGCACATCTGTCTGTAAATCCAGTTTCAGGGCTTGGGACAAACATACACAGACATACATGCAGGCAAAACTCTAATGAATGTAAAAATATAATATAATAAATATAATATAATATAATATGTGCAATTTTATTTGATATTTAGCACATGTATATATATTATATCATTCTCTTCATGGCTTCTCTGCTCTCGCATGTGTCTTATACTACCACAGTTCATACAACAATTCCTGGACATCACGTGTATACTAGTTTGTGTAATTTATACATATTTCCACTAATCAAGATATGAAACTAAAGAAGGGAAGAAGCGCAGAAAATCACTTAACAAACATCGAAGGTCAGTGAGTTCCATACTGTCCATGGCTACACAGTGAGACTCTGTTTCAAATTAAATAATTAAATTAATAAAATAAAACTATGAGGATACAAGTTGAATTTATATTATTCTTGCGCTCCAGTGTAAGTGGGAAACAACTGTGCTTTGTTTATGCCATACATAATTAATGTGGGTGTGTATATGTCCACATGTACAGGCACAAGTGTGTGCACAGTTACAAGTGTGTGTGCAGTTGCATGTGCAAGTGAAATACTGAGTGCCTGCCCCTTTCCACTTCACCAGTGCTGGGATTCAGAGCACACGTATTGAACATTAAGATTCTTTTTTATAATGTGAGTTTTGAGGAGTCTAATCTAGGTCCTTGTGCTCTGCACTTTACAAACCGTGTCTTTCTGTAGCACCATGGTTAATTTTTAATTTCTGATTTTTTTCTCCATTGCCAATAAATTATAACTTTTTAAAGAAGTTAATATTTTGTGACTAACAGTGCTTAAAATGGTGATATGCTAATAGCAGGTACTTTTAAATTAAATTGAATTCATCTAATGTTATAAAATCTCCCTCACTTCAGGTAAGAGGATGCCTTAGAATTAGACTCCTTCATGAAGTGAGAGCGGAGCAGAGAGTGAACGATAAACTCTGTTCCCCAAACAAAAGGAAAACCCTCTTCTTATTCTCATGCTTGGAATCATCTACTCTCAAGGTTACAATTTTTCATGTGCTTTCAGCGATGAGAAATTACTTTGTCTGTTCTAGAGGCTCAATAAATGAATCTATTTGCTTCTCATGTTACCTCATTGATGTACTGGAATCTCAAATGCTGGAGATTCTCCCTGGAAAGAAATTTCATGGTCTGAACTAACTAAATATTAAAGTTACAGATTTCTAAAATAGTCAGAACTTCATACTAACACTGACACTGTGGAACGTGTTCTAAATATCATTAATAAATACATTACGAATTTTCTAGCATGTAAGGTACATGTTAATTTACAGTGAGTTGTTGGACCTCCTGTCATTTAATGTAAATTTGTCTTCAAGATACCAGAATGTTACCCATGAGGTAGGTATTTCCTTCCATCTGCTGGGTGATCATGCTTATATGAATAAAATCCTATAAGCTATTCTAAAGTATGATGCTGTTTGTAGGTGCCCCATTAAATACTGAAGACAGGGTACAAATAACCAGAACCTTTAACCATGTCTCTAAGACGTGGATTCTAGAAATTTCCTCAAGTCAAATGGAGGTTTGTTTGTAGCAGTTTCCCCCAAGACTGAAACATTTCATCTCCCAGAGAGGCCCCTTAAGCTAGAAGTTAATCAACAACAATAAAAAAAATAGCTTCAGGAAGTCCCTGAAACTGACCAGATTCACATTCTCCCTGTAAACAATCAACACTGTTGAACAGTCTCCCCCAGAGCAGCCAGTCTACAAAGAAGACTGAAAACAGACCAGTACCTGAAAGAAGCAGAAAGCCACCTAGTGGCCTGGAAGAGGATTAGATCACTTGAGGCACCAGAAAGGACACTCTTCAATTTACTGTGCTGCCCACAGAGTGCTCCTGGTTGCCAACTTTTGTGAGACGTCACATATGCTGAGGTGGGCTTTGGTGATATAGTTGTCTTTGAATGATTACTTCTCTTATGAATAACTCCTCACCCATATTTTTGTTCGTATCCCCAATAAAACTCACTGGCCCACCGAGTTAGACTTTGGTAGTATCAGTACTTTGGCCCATCATGGGATCACTGTCTAGGACAGGAGGATATGTGTGTTGTGTCTTCCTAGGAAAAGCCTTGTCACACAACAAAGTCTGTGATATTATACATGTAAATATGTATGTCCTGTCATATCAGTTAAGCCATGACTGTGTTCTTCAATGACAGTATACATGACTATGTAAAGTAGGGGAGTTTTCTTCCATATAAAATAGTCTAAGTTAGATTTTCTAGGACCAAAATATGGCCTCAGGGGTTTGTTGAGGATTCAGGCTTATTGAAAGTCTAATGCAACCAGTCCACAGTCCTAAGCTCTGAATGGTCATTGAAGGGCCACTCTCACATCTTCTTTATAGTGGAAAAGATTAAGAAAGGACCAGTACAAACATGTAAATTCATCTACCGATTGAAGTGAGCACTATCAGCTCAGGATCCCCCAAACCAAAATGCAAAGAATATTTATTTACCCCAGAAAGACAAAGGGTAGGGAATAAGAGACAAAGATTGGAGATAGGAGACCAGGGAGACTGGGAAGGGAACAAGAGGGTGGATGCCTTAGTCAGGGCTTCTCTTCCTGCACAAACATCATGACCAAGAAGCGAGTTGGGGAGGAAAGAGTTTATTCAGCTTACACTTCCACATTTCTGTTCATCACCAAAGGAAGTCAAGAGTGGAACTCAAGCAGATCAGGAAGCAGGAGCTGATGCAGAGGCCATGGAGGGATGTTGCTTACTGGCTTGCTTCCCCTTCCTTGCTCAGCTTGTTTTCTTATAGAACCCAAGCATCATCCACAATGGGCCCTCCCCCCTGATCACTAATTGAGAAAATGCCTTACAGCTGGATCTCATGAAGCATTTCCTCACCTGAATCTCCTTTCTCTGTGATAGCTCCAGCTTGTGTCAAGTTGATACACAAAACCAGCCCAGGGGAGGAAGATTTGTCCTGGAAGGGAGGGACAAGGGAGTTCCTTTCTGAACAGAAAGGAGATAGACTTGGTCCCCAGGAATATAGAGGTTTATAAAGATAAAAGGGGAAACCCATGTTAGGATGAGGTGTTTTAGCTTCAATTGGGTGTGTTAATTAGGTGAGCCAAAGGGGTTTTTGATTGTTGGACTTTAATCCATTGATAGCTGGACCTTGGTAGTCTCAGGAGGAGGAAATGGCCAAATAAGAGAATAGACCTTGAGAGTTAGCTTTAGGAATGTGATCTATTTGTGTGTGTGTATGTGTGTGTGTGTGTGTGTGTGTGTGTGTGTGTGTGTGTGTGCGTGCATGTGCACTCAAAATGGAGAGAGGAAGGGGGAAAAGGGCAAGGCTTGTCACAGCCCCATTTACCATGCTCACGTTGGCCTGAGTCCTGTCAGATAAAATTTTATGAAGTTTTTAAGGTTTCACAAAATCTCCCTGCTTCCCTTGGCTGGTCATGTTTGCTATCCTAACGAAAGGGAACTAAATAACATAATCTTTATTCCAGGGTGTCATGTATCCAGTGCAAAGGCAGGCATTCCATCTCTTAGGAAGAGGGGGATGAGGAGATATTAATAAAGACAGCAGCAGTTTCAATTACAAGAGTAAACCCAAGGCCTGGATGGTTACCAAAGTAAGACATGGCATTTTAGAGTAATTCTATAATCTTTGCCCATAGAAACATATAATGGCCCACTGCTGCATCTACTCTCTCTCTCTCTCTCTCTCTCTCTCTCTCTCTCTCTCACATGGATGCATGCACATGCATATTTAACCTGCCTGTCAAATTTATGAATATGAAAATATAGAATAAAACACAATCTTTTTGATACACACAGCTTATTTTAAAAATAACATTTCCATGAAGCACTGAAGCTATGTGTATAACATTCCTAAAAAGGAGTAAAGAAATAACATGTACATACCACAGGCTCAGAACCTGCTATCAATTCCATTCAAAGTGGCAGAATGGTTTTAATGGCAAAGGCATTTATGAGTCATAAATTACTATTTATAAATGCAGTGTTTAGTATTCATTTCAATGGACGACATATGGTTGCAACATTTTCAAATAGCTTGAACTGATAAATAGGCTACTGAAGTGGTTCAATTTGTTAAAATGCTAACACACATTAACCCGTGCAGGAGTCGGATTGCAGGCTTGCATTTGAAACACTGATCACATATTTTGAGAATTCAGGATGCCATCTTTGGAAACTGGACCTGGATTTATGAAATGAGCCTCAGAATCCATTTGTCATTGTGATTTATGTGATTCTGTGTGGAGAGAGTCTGTGATCCATCAAAAGAAATTCATTCATTTGTTTTCTCGTCTCAGAATATGACTGTGTCCTTCTGCTTTCACCAAACTTCTGGTCGGGTTGTGGTGGACAGAATCACCGACCAGAGGGTTTCCAGGTATTTCAGTACACATAATAAAAGTATTGGTCCTCCCAACAATTAAAACATACAACTATTAGAGAAGGGAGGTCACAAGGAAAATGGCCACTCACAAAGTGATAGAAACATATATAGGAGGTTAAATACAACAGAATATAGACCACATATGAGGTTTCGATAGAAGCAGTGTGCAGAGAAGAAAACTAGAATTTTACATGACAAACTCATGTGGTCTCAGTGCAGACTCGTGTCCTATGAAATGGAGGTGGGTTTTTTGTTAGCTTATTTTTATTTTATATTTTTGATATCGTTTATTACAATGTTTCCCTAGCCTTCTTCCCTCCAAACCTTTCCATATACCCCTTCTCTTTTTCACATATATACACCCTTTTTCAGTAAATACACATTTGTGTATATAAATATATCCTCCAAGGAGCATACATGGGCTGGTCTGTGGCCCCTGGCACATATGTAACAGAGGACTGCCTTATCTGGCCTTAGTGGGAGAGGATGCACCTAATCCTGTAGAGACTTGATACCCCTGGAAAGAGAGATGTGGATGGATGGGTGAGGGGAGTAAGAGGGTGGTGAGGTGAGGAGGTGGGGGAAGCACCCTCTTAGAGGCAAAGGGATGGTGGATGGGGTGAAGAACTCTTGGAGGGGGGAGAGGGGAGAAGGGCAACATTTAGATAATAAATAAATAAAACAATTAAAACATATTTAAATATATCCTTAAATATATAACCAGGTGGTTCTACATAATGTTCCATTCATATGTGTTTTTATGGTTGATCAGTTGGCACTGGATAAACAGTTGGAGCACTCTTCCCTGGGGCAGACCACCTGACCTACCCTCAGCTTATTTTAGTTGACTGTAGTTCTTTGTGTAGGGCTAAGGCTCCATGGGCTTTTCCTGGTCTGGGTTGGCATGTCCAGTGGCATCCTTTTTGATCAGCTCACATTTGGCTGGTCATTTTGGTGAAACTTTATGGACATGACTTTTGATATTACTGGGAGAAATAATCTTGCAGCAAACTCCTTGATCTTCTTGCTTTTACAATCTTTTTGCCTCTACTTCTGGGTTGGAATTTTAAGGAATTCTTCCAATGAACTTTACTCCCAATAACTCTTCCAAGGTCTTGTAGTTTGCATTAAAGAAAGATGTCCCTAGGATCATAGTGAGGAGGACAAATGAACTAATTTGAAATATTTTCAGTTCATTCTGTTGTTAATAAGAGTGACTTTTAAGGCCGGGCGTGGTGGCACACACCTTTAATCCCAGCACTCGGGAGGCAGAGGCAGGCGGATTTCTGAGTTCGAGGCCAGCCTGGACTACAAAGTGAGTTCCAGGACAGCCAGGGCTATACTGAGAAACCCTGTCTCAAAAACCCAAAAAAAGAAAAAAAAAAAGTGACTTTTAAGAGAAACCAATTTAAGTGTCTAATGTATTTTGAACTTTATCAGAACCAAAGTGGCCTGGGAAAATAATTACCCAAGAAAAGCTTCCTCTATCCTTCGGTGTAAACAAAAGACCTTACTTTACTAGAGATTTAAAAATAATTAGTGCTAAGTATTTTCAGTAATTAATGTGGGCATTGGAAGCAGACACAAAAACTTCAAGAGAGAAGAAGAGAAAAGGCTTAGAGATAAACTTTACTTTAACAAAAATTTAGAATACTAATTAGACTTAGTGGGTTATCAAAAAAGAGGCAATAACAATTAAAAACATATTAAGATTTTGAGAGGCAGCAAGGGGAAGAGTGTTGAGATATATCAGAAGGGTTAGAGGAAGAAAAGGGAAAGGGGAAGAAGATCTAATTATATTTTAATAAAGATGTTATTTTTAAACATTGGTAGGGGACCATGTTGTAGGTAAACTTGGAGGGGAAAATAGGTTGACATGGTAATGTTTTGTTTTCTACATATATGAAATTCCTAATAATTAAGAAAAGTTAGCACAAAACAGCAAAAACATATGGAATACTTTTGATTGGCTTATTAGCAGGTAAATCAACCGCAGAAAGAATAAGTGAATTTCAGTTATATGAACAGAGACTTTCAAGGCAGATAAAAAGAACTTGGAAACAATGGATTAAGTATTCAGGGATTTTGGAGCTGTGGGACAACTGTAAAGGGTTAGTGGATTGACATATCAGTAAGGACAACACCAAGGAAAGTGGTAGGGGAGCAGGAGAAGCATTTGAATGACAGTGACTGAGAATTTACTCTCAGTAGTATCAGGCACCAACTCCAATATGACAGGCAGAGTTGTAGCGCAGATCTCTGAACAGGAATAACAGCACAACAATAAAAAAACACCCAAGTTAAAGACTCATGAATAGACATGTCAAAATTTGAATGGAGTAAACTAGAAGAACCGCAAAAGTATGATAGAAGAAATCAAAGAAACTTGAGATAAATGAGGTATGTTTAATGTTCATGAATGGTAGAAAGACTCAACTTGCTTGATAAGATTTTGGTTCTCAGTGGTGTAATCTGCATCTTTACAGCAGGAAGCAGAAGATGTGGAATAATAAAAGTGAAACTGAAAGATGTCAAAGTGGGAGGACTGACACTAGGGAGCCTTCATACGTAAAATAAGCTATAGACATGAAGCTGATAGCATGGACACAGGTGTAGAGATCGACCAGTCATTCAGAATAGAGACCCAAACTGACAAGGACAGTACCCCCTGAGCTCATGTCTCTAGCTGCATATGTAGCAGANGATGGCCTAATCGGCCATCATTGGGAAGAGAGGCCCCTTGGTCTTGCAAACTTTATATGACCCAGCACAGGGGAAGGCCAGGGCCAAGTAGTGGGAGTGGGTGGGTAGGGGAGCAGGGCAGGGAGGGTATAGGGAACTTTCGGGATAGCATTTGAAATGTAAATAAAGAAAATATCTAATAAAACAAAAGAAGTAGTAGGTGACCGCTAGCACTTCTACCTGCAAATGAATGACTCCAGGCTCAGGGCTTTGCTTCTCACATCATTTGCATCAAAATACATCACAGCAAAATCACACAGCTCCAAGGTGATACACAGAATGCAGTTCAGAATTCTTTGGATATGGTGAAAACTTATTTTCATTTATTATCAAAGGCCCAATCTATTAGAGGAAGAGTTGATAAACGGGCTCTATTAGAATGCCAGATTTTCCACTCTGACAAAGATAATGTCAAATGCGATAACAGAGTAAGAGAGAGAAGAGTCGTACAACTTATAGGTAGTAAGTACCCATCTAAATACAAAAACACATTGTACAGCTCAAGAGTAGGAAACAAAAAAGTCAAATATAAAGAAGAAAAGTCTGCAACTGAAGACAAAAATATAACCATGAATGATTTTCAACATCCTACAGTATTATGGAAATTCAGACAGGACAGGAGGATACAGATGTATCAGCATCACCAACAATCCCCAACTGGAAATGCTGGTGAAGCCATGAAACAATAGCACTCGTTTTTTGTTTTGTTTTGTTTTGTTTTTTGTTTTTCATCTCTTGAGTAATTGTGAAATGGTACCTTGGAAGTCTCTGTGTGGTCCTTTCTTAACAAAACTAAACTTATGACCACCATTGATCCAGAAATCAACCAGCTTGGCAGTTATACAGTTGGGTTAAAAAGTTACATTGCACACAGGGGAGTTGTGTTATGGCTCAGCTGATAAAGCACTTGCTGTGTATATGTGAGAACCTGAGGGTGGACCCTGCAGAACACACAGAAAGCTGGTGGCAGTTGCACACATCTGTAGTTATAGCACTCTTATAGTGAGAATCCCCGGGTGCTTTTTGGTGGCAAGTCTGTATCATGGAACAGTGAACAATGGAAGGGAGATCCTGCTTCAAGCAATGTGGGATTAACATCTGAAGCTGTTCTGTGACCTCCACACGTGCATTGTGGCAAATGAATGCATGCACACACCACACACACACACACACACACA
>NC_034604.1:72590951-72597364 GCF_900095145.1 Mus pahari | reverse complement strand
CACACACACACACCACACAGTGGGATTTTAAAAGTTTACCTATAAGTTTACCTATATATTTATTGCAGCATTAGTCATAACTGCCTATTCTTGGAAACAATGAAGACACTTTTCTCTAGGTGAGTGTATAACCTGGGACACATACAGACAGTACTTAGTGCTGAAAGAAAATGTAATAGCAAGCCATGAAAAGACATGAAAGAACTTTAAAAGCATACAGCCAAGTAAAATGAGCCAATCTGGAAAAGGCACAGTGTGCCATTCAGACTGTTTGACACCCTGGAACAAAGGCACAGCTGTGGAAGTAGTAGGTTTCCAAGGGTTACAGAACTGGGGAAGGATGTGTAGATGGAGCACAGGAGCATTCCAGGGTAGGAAACTCTCCTGTGTGGTGCCATTAATGGCTGGTAGACATCAGCATACATTTTCCAAACCATACAGGCCAAAGGTGAGCCAGGGGTGACAATGGGATATCAGTGTGGTTTCACTGATATTAACTAATGTTGCAGTGTATTGTGGAATGTTCATTCTGGGGGAAGTTGAATGGGATACATGGAATGTGCAGATTCCTTCTGCCTGATTTCACTGTGAACCTAAAACTGCTCCAAGAACTAATATTCATTTTGAAGTATATTTAGAAAGGAGGACTGGGATTTGGAGACATTTAAGGACAAACACTAATCTAACCTATACCTATGATCATAAGAATTCATTCTCCATACATTGGCCACTAAACACTCCCACTTAATCTACCATCTCCTCCCTAGAACTGCGATTGCAGCTGATCTGACTGTGTAAACTATCTCCCCAGAAATCCTATGTCCATTCAACAGCCCCGCACATCTCCACTGCCCTTAGCTACTGTTACCAGTTTCCTTTTCTCTTCTGGAGCCCATATTTTCTTGAGGTCAAGAATCATATTTTTTTTCTTTGTCTTTTTCTTTCATCCTGTTCTATAAAGTCAATATGGTATACTGTCACACTAAAAAAAAAAAAAAAACCAGAATAAATATTGCTTATATTTGAATCTCAGTTCATGCACTGTCTGATGGAATGGCACAGGACAAGTCACTCAAGTGTCTCTCCACTTGTTTCTTCTAGGTAACATGAGGACAATAAAACATACTCCAGAGAGCTGCTGAGAAGAATAGAAACAACAACAACAACAAGAAGAATAGTAATAATAATTAAAGAGAATCTGGGTAATGAATAAGCCACGAGTTATCAAATACCACATATACTTACACACACACACACACACACACACACACACACACACACACTCATATTGGTGGCCAGCATTATTTTACCTAGAGAGACTTACATAGATTGTCATTTTTCTCTCTTATAAAAGAAAGGGTCTGTGGTCCCTTAAAAAGAATACACACACACACACACAGACACACAGACACACACACACACACACACACACACACACACACACACACGATGAGAATTTGCTCAGAGGAGAGCTTTCTCTAAAGCCTTGAAATCATATTACTAGGTAGATTTTTTTTTTCCAACTCTTTTCGAACTCTTATGACTTTGCCCTGGCCCGAAGATTTGAGAGGAGATTAAATTCCTCACAGCCTAGTGTTCTCCTCTGCCCAACTCAAAGTCTAAATTACTCATAATGGTCTGCTCTTGTAGAAAAGAAATCACTTCATACGTTCAGATTTCATCAAGTGGATAGCTGTGGTTGCTCCCAGCTGTGATTGATAGAAGCAAGAAAATAGTAGCTGAAGAGAAGGGTCTGAAAAGTCATAGACAAACACAGTCTTCATATAAAAGATCACGTGCCTACTGTGCTCAAACCCCAGGGCTGCAATCCAGGGCACAGGTGGCTGTGGGCAGATGCGGGCAGGAGAAATATGACCCTGAAACAGACCAAGTAGAGTCACGACTAGGGGGTCAGAAATTCAAGTTTCAGTCTAGTTGTACCGTGTGTTAGTCAAGTGGCAAGTTTTGCTAATTCCTCAAATTAGAGCTATATCAGGTGCAGGATAAATTTTTGAAAAGATTGACTCATACATGGATGAGATTTAAAACCTGTAAAAGAAAAAAATTAATTTATAGTGATATTAGTTTCCCCACTGACTCATTTCTTTTCCCAGTGCATATAAACATATATTTATTTATATTCTGCAGTAGTCTAGGAAGATGCAACAAAACTATGACCAGACGACAATGTGCCATTAATGTCAAAATACTTTTTATTGCTAAAAGTGCCAATGGCCATCTGAGTTTTTAGAGAAACAGCTACAATAGATTTTTCTCAGCACAGCATGCCTTGGCTCTTCACACAGCACAGATAACACTGTGATAATGCTAAAACAGACCATCATCTATCAGAATACTGATACTGTTCTTCCACTACGTGTGTGCTACTGACAGGAGACATTTTGATACAGCTAAAGACTGCAACAGTAAAATATCATGATCTTAGTATCTTGAATATTCCTTACATTCAGTTACTGAAGACCTACAGAGAAAAAAAAGGCTACTGGAGAAAATATCCTCTGGAACTCAGATAAATAAAACGCATTTGAAGTGTATAATTGCTTGATAATGTAAAATGAAGAGAAGATTTTCATTATTTCCGGATCTCTAAGTTCACAAAGCAAACAAGCAACAGACAGTGGTGTAAATGTCAAATTCCTGTATCCTAGTTACCCCGTGAAAGACTCATCAAACACCTGCTTTTCATTCCTGAAGGTCGGTGTAATGTAAACACCAATACTTAGTACTCATTAAATTAATGTGGGTAAAGAAGCCATTTACAATAAGAGGTCTTCTTAAAGAAAAGAATGGGTCTTCAATTCGATTCCATAGATTAATGTATCTGTTGAAATATTTATCTAATAATTTTTTTGTCTGAACATGTTCTCTTAACCCTGTAGGTTTTTGGTTTTATATGATGGTGTCCAATTTTGTGTCTTCATGAGATTTCTGTGTGTATAAATGTGTGTCTCTGTGTTTATATCTGTTTCTCATGATTTTTCTTTAGCTCTTTTCTTTTTTCTGTTAATTTGTTCTGCCCTAGTCAGGTTTGTTTGTTTGTTTTTAGTCATTATATTTTCCTTTAGAAAAGATGCCTGTTGATTTTGTTTTAATGAGAGAGATCAAAGGGGGTGCAGATTTGAATGCGTGGGGTAGGAAAGGACCTCGGAGGAGTTGGAGGGGGGAAACCATGAATATATTGTATACAAAACTATTTTCGATGAAATACACTGGCACATTATAAAGTCTAAAATGTTAAATATAAGAAATAAAAGCTTATATTTGGGATTAAGGGGGTGATTGTCAAGTGACTGACATTCTTGTTAACTGGTAACTTTATCAGTTGCAAACAACAAAAGTTAAATGACAAAGGAATACAATAATTATGTTTTTAATACTCACAAGGCAGTTGTCGCCTATGATTTCATTTCCTTGTCCCAGTATACAGAACGGTCAAGTGTAAGCCCAATTTGAGGATGAGGCAACACTGTTTTTTTTTTTTTCTTCTATGCAGTGCTGGCACACCTACATCCCAGACCTTTCATGTAAATCCCTCATCATTATACTCCATGTAGCTCAGCCTCTGTCCATAACTGGCTTTATAATTTGTTAACTTGACTAAATTGTATAATATAATAAACAATTTAGATAATGCTATCTTGCTATTTAAGCTAGGTATTATCTTGACAACTGTAGTCACATGCTACCATCCTCCTTGACCACTGGGTTTCTTTCTCTCTTCTCTATAGCTGACATGCTTTCATGTTATCATTCCCTGTAGCAGTTTATAATTCATTTCAATAAAGGTATAGCTTATGCTTACTTTAGCTATTCCTACTTTTAAAGAAATGCCTTGTCATACATGTTGTTTTTGGAGATGACTGGTCCATTAACACTTTGCTGTGAGTTTTGTCTTTATTACGGCACATTGATCATTTGCTTGGCATCACTATATTCACATCAGCCAAAGTAGACTTTGGGGTAAGTTATGAATATAATATTTTCTAACAAGAGATGGGAACACTCATTATAAAATATTCCAATCACAATCACAGGTGCACTTGCAAACATATCTAACAAATAATTGAGCTGAAGTTCATGAAACAAAACTAACACAATTAATAAGATCCAAAAAATTCATAATCATACTTGTGCAATGTTAGTTTTTCAATAATTAATAGAAAAAGGACCCAAATCAAGTCAAGACAGATATGATATCAATTCATTATTATGTCACATCACAACAGTCAGAGGCCTCCTGCCCAGCACAGCTGCTTCACCAGACCTGGCTCTGATTCAGGCAAAAGAACCACAACCCTCACCTGTGAACCCTGCCTACTCCAATCTCAGAACCATTTCACCTAGAACCTCCAGCTCAGGCTCCAGGAAAGGAGCCCTGAGGCTGCCACAGCCTTGGGCTGCCCTTTGGACCCACCCACCACAGCTACTCCATGCAGATCCTAGTAAGTGTCCCTGCCACTGCTCAGAACTCCATCTGACTATGCCTTTGTTCTGGTGCTCAGCCCACAATTCCCCATCCCTGCTCATGCCCTTTCCCTTTCCCTCGAACCCTCCCATCTGGCTTTGCCAGAGATCTCCTTGGATAGCATCTGGTACACAGGCCCACACAGGCAGCCCACATCTATGGACTATGGGCATAGAAGGAGGGGAAGAACTCCAAAGAAAAGGCAATACTTGACAAAATACTCATTAAAGAAAATTTCTAAAATCTAGAGAAAGAGAGATCCATAAATGACCCACAAAATACCAAATAGATGGGGAAAGGAACTCCCATGACATAAATGTTACAGTTAAAACACTAAAAACACAGTACAGAGAAAATGCTTTGAAAGCTGTGTAAAAGAATAAGTCATATGAAAGCAGGGTCATCTGAATAACAGCTGAATTTTGATGAAAAAATTCTTTTGTTTAACTTTGGAAATTCTTTCATGATGTGTCCTTTTTTGGAATACAGGACACATATATGGGCATAGCATCTATTGAGACTGTAGGCGGCAGATAACTAAGCACAGGCAATAAAGATGTACAAACATTCAATAGAGGATAAAGTGCAGGGCTTTAGCAGTACAGAGTGTAAAGTAATTGACATGTCAAAATTATCTTTTTATTATTAGTTTCCTCTTAATTTTTCTTTTATTGGAAATAGATTCCTTTCTCACAAACTATGATCTGATTCCCTTTCCCCTCCCAGTTTCTTTCCACTTCTCCCCCATCCACATCTAGACACATTTTGCCTCTCAGGAAGAAAAGAAACATGGTTCAAAGGGATGATAATAAAATAGAATAAAACAAATATGATAAAACAAAATCTAGCACATCAGAAAAACAAACAGAAGAAAAAGAGCCCAAGAAACAAAGACCCAGAGATCCACTCATTAAGTCATTCAGGAATTCTGTAAAAAATTGGAAACCTAAACTGGAAGTCATAATATATTTGCAAAAGACCTCTAGGGTTACAAAAAAAGTGAAAATGAAAAATACAAAAAGGAAACTTAAAAAAGAAGCCCTGGCATGACATTATGAGGTAAGGAATCTCTGAAGATGCCCTTATGAAGAGGAAGTTTCTGGTTGTGTCATGTGATGCAGACTCATGTGATGTTTTGCTGAGGTGAGTTCCATGAGAGGACATGTGATATTTGGAGAGAGTGTAAATAGTGCTTGCATAGCTACCCTTGCAATGCTTTGTTAGTCTCATATCTTTGTTAATCTTCCCTTTGTTGAGATTGGCATGGCAGAGAACTTCTGGTGTCCAGATGGTTATGGTCATTCTTGCTGACTCATGCTGATACAAAGGAGGCCTGGCTGTTTCTGCTGGATTGTGTCACCACTGCTGATTCGTTTTCTATCCTGACACTACTGAATTGGACTGTTGGTATACTGACAAAAGGAGGTTGGAATTGCATCAAAGAACTACTTCTAAGCCAGTCCACACCCCCTTGCCCTATTTACAAACTTCTCCCCCCGCCATTGGACAGTAAGCTAGAAGGGGGGTTTGAAGCATTTAAGAATCCTTTTTTAAAGTAGGTTTAGAAAAATCTACACCCATAAGTTTGTTTTCTGTTGGCCATCTAATGTCATGCAGCCTCTTCTTAAAAGTAGTTTGTTACCCCAATGAGACACTCTTGGAAAACCTAAATTTTCATTTGAGAGTGGAAGTCAATTGGTGATAGCTTCTGGTTTCAGGATGGGGGCTTGTGTCCACTTCTTTTAGTTCTAGAACCTCATCATGTGTAGGCCTTGTGAATGCTGTCTCAGTCTCAAAATTCGTATATGCATTGGTCCTGTTGACTTTCAGGGAGTTATTTCCTTGGTATCCTCCATAACCTCTGTCTCTTACACTCTTTCTTCTTCTTCTTCTTCTTCTTCTTCTTCTTCTTCTTCTTCTTCTTCTT
>NC_034604.1:72571599-72590788 GCF_900095145.1 Mus pahari | reverse complement strand
CTTCTTCTTCTTCTTCTTCTTCTTCTTCTTCTTCTTCTTCTTCTTCTTCTTCTTCTTCTTCTTCTTCTTCACCTAGGTCCCTCTTCTCCTCTCCTCTTCTTCTTCTCTTCTCCTCTGAGTCCCAAAAAGAGGGATTTGGTGGTGACATACCATAGGGCTAAGGCCAGCCATTTCTCATTCTCTGAACATTATCTTGCTATCTATGGTGTACTTGCTGGTTTTGTGTGTCAACTTGACACAACTTGGAGTTATCACAGAGAAAGGAGCCTCCCTTGAGGAAATGCCTCCATGAGATCCAGCTGTAAGGCATTTTCTCAATTAGTAATCAATGTGGAAGGGCCCAGCCTACTGTGGGTGGTGCCATCCCTGGGCTGGTAGTCCTGGTTTATAAGAAAGCAAGCTGAGCAAACCAGGGGAAACAAGCCAGTAAGCAGCACCCTCCATGGTCTCTGCCTCAGCTCCTGCCTCCAAGTTCCTGCCCTGTGTGAGGTCCTGTCCTGACTTCCTTTGGTGATGAGCAACAGTGTGGAAATGTAACCTCAATAAACCCTTTCCTCTCTAATTTGCTTCTTAGTCATGATGTTCTGTAAAGGAATACAAACCCTGACTAAGCCATATGGGTTTCTGTAGTTCACAACTGCTATAGGAGGAAGCTTCTCTGATGATGGCTGAGCAAGACACTGATCATCCTTCTCTTTCTGGGTCTGAGTTACCTCATTCAGGATGATTTTCTAGTTCCATCCATTTTCCTGTGAATTTCATGATATAGTTTCTTGGATACTACTCCTCTACTGGATGGGGAGTTTCTAAAAAAAAAAAAACATCCCTTTCTCTTGATTGTATATGAATGAAAATGTCCTTTGCCTTACAGAAGACTTTCAGTTTCATGAGATCCTATTTATTAATTGCTGATCTTGGTGCCTGCACTAATGGTGTTCTATTTAGAAAGTCTTTTCTTGTCCCAATGTGTTCACAGCTATTTCCTACTTTCTCTTCTATCAAGTTTAGCATATTTGGTTTTATGTTGAAATCATTTATACATTTGGAGTGACAGTGCAGGGTGACAGGTTTGGATCTATTAGCAGTATTTTACATGCAGCTGTCAAGTTTAGTCAGCACCATTTGTTGAAGATGCTGTCTTTCCAGTATGTATTCCTTACTTTATCAAAAATCAGGCATTCATGTGTGTGTGGATTTATGTCTGGGTCTCCAATTAAATTTCATTGATTAATGTGTTCAGTTTTATACCAGTACCATGCTAGGACAATGGTGGCACAGAGCTTGTGGAAGTAACCGACTAATATCTGATTTGATTTTAAGGCCTTCTCCATGAACTGGAACCTATATCTGACACTGGGTGATCGAGAAACCCAGATTACATATCCCAGAGACCTAGAGTAAAATCAAATATTACTGGTCTAAAAAAGTGAAAAGTAACAATAAAATGACCCCTAGGGATATTGCTCTATATTTATTAATTGGTGCCTTGTTGTTCATCCGTCATCAGAGAAGCTCCCGCCTGCAGCAGATGGGGACAAGAACCAAAACCCACAGCCAGACATTACTCAGAATGAGAGACTTTGTTTCTCATAGCTCTATGTAAGTTGTCATGGATCAAATCCTTCCCCTCTGAGCTCAGGGAACCCCATGGAAGAGGAGGAGGAAGAAATGTGAGAGCCACAGGAAATGCAGAACACAACTCTCCAAATCAATTGAACAAAAGCTCATATAAACTCAGAGACTGAAGCAGAATGTATGGGGTCTACATGGGTCTTTACCCAGTGTTCCAAGTACATATTATAGCTTTTCCTTAGTATTTTAAAAAATGTACTAACATTAGGACCATCACATTAATCTAATAAAATGTGCATTTTTAGGTAAAAATTGAAAAATAAGAAACTAAGAAGGAAATGAAAACATTCCCAGAATTGAGTGTAAATGAAAGCACAACACCATGAAATCTATGGGATTAAGTGAAGGCAGTTTAAAGAGAAAAGTGTACAGCCTTAAGGTCCTACATAAAACAACTGGAGAGACGTCAAATGGAAATTATAATTTTGCATCCTCTGGCTTTGGAACAATAAGAGCACCCCAAACCTCAAAGCTTATTGGGAAAATAATTAAAATCAGGGTAAAAAAATCAATGAAATATAAAAAATATGAGTGTCAATTAAGTGAAGAGTTGGTTATTTGAAAGTATTAACCAAATTGAAAAAAAAATGGCTAAACTAACCAAAATTAATAGACCAAAACCTAAATTAGTAAAACTAGAAATCAAAAGGAAGATATTGTGACAGATAGCAATGCAATACAGAAAACAAAAGGCCACAACTTAAATTATTTATTTTCCAATTAAATAAAATGTAAATATTTAAGTCACTCATCATATTCAATCTGCCATCATTCCATCATGAGGGGATAGAAATAAAGGCAGATGAGTAAGGAAACAAGAAGGCAAGTATTACTACTTACAGATTATACTGTTCATACATAAGAGACCCTGTAGACCCCACCCAAAGCTCTTAGAGCTAGGAAACCCTTTGAGTAGTGTGGTGGGACATAAAACCAACACAAATAGGTCAGTAGCCTTCCTGTACATTGACAAACATACAGAAAGAAAATCAGAGAAACAATCCCATTCACAATTGCTATCCTCGCCCACATACCATGGAATAAATCTAAATTAAAGACCTCTAAAAAAGAGGCATTAAAAGAAGAAATAAATTGAAGGCACTAGAAGATGAAAAGAACCCTGATGCTCATAGATGAAAAAATAATCAATATTGTGAAAATGGCCACCCTGCTAAAGGCAATCTACAGATTCAGAGCAACCTCAGTCAGGATCCCAGGGACAGCCTTCACAGACATAGGAAAATAAAGAAGCAATGATTAAACTTATATGGAAACTGAAGAGAACAAGGATAGTCAGTGCAGAAAGAATACTGTAGGAGACTCAGCACAGCTGGTTTCAAGTTATCCTACAAAGCCAGATCATTAAAAACAGCATGGTACTAGCATGGAAACAGACACAGAGACCAAAGGAATATATATATATATATATATATATATATATATATATATATATATATATAAAACCACAGCTAACAAATTTTTTGACAAATATGCTGAAGTGAACACTAGAGAAAGCGCAGTTTATTAGGCAAGTAGTACTGGATATCTACATGCAAAAATGGAACTCAACCCCTATCTCTCACTTTGAATGAAATTCAACTCCAGATGGACCAAATACCTCAATATGAGGTCTAATATCTTAGAACGGCTAGATGAAAAAGTAGGATAATAAATCAACTTATAGGCACAGGTGAGAACTTTCTGATGGGACTCTATTAGTGCAGGAAATAAGACCAACATTTGACAAACAGAATCTCATGAAAATAAGAAGTTTCTGCTCAACAAAGGGAAGTGTCTAAAAAGTGATGAAGAAGTTTGCAAAATGGAAGAAGAGATTCTGTCAGCCATACATATGACAGAGAATCAGTGTCTAGAATGTATAAAGAACACAGAAAGCCATTCATTAAGAAAAATTTTAAAATGTGCTACAATTCCTAGAGCTGCATTGCAACTATAAGGAATTTTTAATTATTTAATTTAATTGAAAGTAATTTAAATTTACATGTAAAGAGTTCTGCCTCAGGCCAATATGAAATACTATAGAATATCCCTCAGTGTTATAATTACTTAACAAATTAAACTGAAGAAATTATGTCACACATCAGCATAAAATATTGAATGAATATTATGTACTTAGTATGCAAACATAAGGATTTGGGGATTTTTTTGGTCTGTTTGCATAAATTAAAATATGACAGATTTAGGGAGAAATTTGACAAGGTTAAGAAAAAAGAGCCCATGTACAGTAAAGAATAAGTTGAATTTTATAGCATAAAACTTTTATAACATAAAACTTGAAATAGCTCTTCCTAAATAGAATCTCACTCAAAATACTAGTAATTTCATCTTCTTAGAAACTGATAAGTTGCTTCCTGTCTGAACCTGTGCCATGAGCATACCTTAGGTGCAGGCTCTGTACCCAGTCCCATAATACCCAGAGGAAGGTTGACTCCCAGGTGCTCTGAAATGCCCAGGATCACAGTGAAGAGGCCACAACACCTGTCCCAACACATGGAGTAACTGGGACCTCTGGGATCCAAAGATGCAGGAACTCCTGGCTGGCTAGAAGCACAGGTTGACTTGACTCTGAGGAGATCAGACACACCCAGGAGCACTGGAGGTCTGACATACTCAAGATTACGATTGAGGCCACCACTTTTCCCCTAACACCCAGGATAACTGGGACCCAACAGGAACCAGGGAAACACAAACCCACACCCAGCTAGAGGTACCAGTTCCTTCCAGCTTGCACCTGTGCCCTGAGCAAACCCATGGCTCTGGCTCCTCACCCACCACTGAAACACCCATAGAAAGCTTGACTTCAAGGAGCTCTAACACAACAGGATCTCAGGAGCTTGGTCACACCAGGATTTCAGGATCCCAGAGGCAGCTTGACTCCCAGGAGCTCTGACACACCCAGGATCTCTGGATCACAGAACCCCAGAATCACAGGGTCACAGAGACAGCTGGACTCTGAGGAGTTCTGACACAACCAGGGTCACAGGAGGGACAGGCTGTAGTCAGAGACAGCAAGGGCAGGTAGCACTAGAGATAACCAGATGGTGAAAGAAAACACATATGCAACAGAAATCAAGGCTACTTGGCATCTTCAGAATCCACTACAGCAAGTCCTGGATACCCAATCACACAAGAAAAACAAGATTCAGATTTAAAAATCACATCTCATGCTGATAATAGAGGACTTTAAGAAGGACATAAATGACTCCCTTAAAGAAATATAGGAGAACACAGGTAAACAGCTAGAAGTCCTTAAAGAGGAAACACAAAATCCCCTTAAATAATTATAGGAAAACAGAACCAAACAGGTGAAGGAATTGAACAAAACCATCCAATATCTAAAAATGGAAATAGAAACCATGAAGAAATCACAAAGGGAGACAACCCTGGAGTTAGAAAACTTAGGGAAGAGATCAGGAGTCATAGATGCAAGCATCACCAACAGAATACAAGAGATAGAAGAGAGAATCTCAGGTGCAGAAGATACCATAGAAAACATTGACACAACACTCAAAGAAAACGCAAAAAGCAAAAAGCTCCTGACCCAAACATCCAGGAAATTCAGGACATAATGAGAAGACCAAACCTAAGGATAATAGGTATAGAAGAGAGTGAAGATTCCCAACTTAAAGGGCCAGTAAATATCTTCAACAAAATTATAGAAAAAAACTTCCCAACCTAAAGAAAGAGATGCCCATGAACATACAAGAATCCTACCGAACTCCAAATAGACTAGACCAGAAAAGAAATTCCTCCCATCACATAATAATCAAAACACCAAATGCAATAAGCAAAGAAATAATATTAGAAGCAGTAAGGGAAAAAGGTAAAGTAACATATAAGGGCAGTCCTATCAGTATTACACCAAACTTCTTACTAGACACTATAAAAGCCAGAAGATCCTGAGCAATTTAGAGCTAAGATGAAAGGATGGACTATTCAGAGACTACCCCATCCGAGGATCCATCCCATAATCAGCCACCAAACCCAGACACTATTGCATATACCAGCAAGATTTTGCTGAACGGACCATGATATAGTGAGCTCTTGTGAGGCTATGCCAGTGCCTAGCAAACACAGAAGTGGATACTCACAGTCAACTATTGGATGGAACACAGGGCCCCCAATGGAGGAGCTAGAGAAAGTACCTAAGGAGCTGAAGGGGGATGCAACCCTGTAGGTGGAACAACAATATGAACTACCCAGTACCCCCTGGGCTCGTGTCTCTAGCTGCATATGTAGCAGAAAATGGTCTAATTGGCCATCACTGGGAAGAGAGACCCCTTGGTCTTGCAAACTTTATATGACCCAGCACAAGAGAAGGTCTGGGCCAAGTAGTGGGAGTGGGTGGGTAGGGGAGCAGGGGCGGGGGGTATAGGGAACTTTCGGGATAGCATTTGAAATGTAAATAAAGAAAATAATAATAAAAAAAAAGACTTGTGATCAGCATGTAGAAGAATGCAGTGAGGCTCCATTCATAACTCCTTGCACAAAGCTCAAGTCCAAGTGGATCAAAGACCTCCATATAAAACCAGATACACTGAAACCGATAGAAGAGAAAGTGGTGAAGAGCCTCAAACACATGGGCACAGTGGAAATATCCTGAACAGAACACCAACAGCTTAGACTCTAAGATCAAGAATCAACAAATGGGACCTTATAAAATTGTAAAGATTCTGTAAGGCAAAGGACACTGTCAATAGGACAAAACTGCAACCAACAGATTGGGAAAAGATCTCTACTAATTCTACATCTGATAGAGGGCTAATATTCAATAAATTAACATCCAAAAGAACTCAAGAAGTTAAACTCCAGAGACCCAAATAACCCTGTTAAAAAATGGGTATAAACTAAACAAGATTTTTCAACTGAGGAACGTCAAATGGCCGAGAAGCACCTAAAGAAAAGTTCAACATCCTTAGTCATCAGGGAAATGCAAATCAAAACAGCCCAGAGATTCCACCTCACACCAGTCAGAAAGGCTAAGATCAAAAATTCAGGTGATAGCTGATGCTGGTGAGGATGTGAAGAAAGAGGAATACTCCATTGCTGGTGGGATTGCAAGCTGGTACAACTACTCTGAAAATCAGTCTGGCAGTTCCTCAGATAATTGGACATAGTACTCCTGGGCATATACCCAAAAGATACTCCAACATATAACAAGTATAAATGCTCCTCTATGTTCATAGTAGCCTTATTTATAATAGCTGGCAGTCAGAAAGAACCCAGATGTCCTTCAATAGAGGAATGGATTCTGAAAGTGTGTTATATTCACACAATGGAGTACTACTCAGCTATTAAAAACAATGATTTAATGAAATTCGCAGGCAAATGGGTTGAACTAGAATTAATATCCTGAGTGAGGTAACCCAATCACAAAAGCACACACATGGTATGCAATCTTTGAGACGTGGATCTTAGCCCATAAACTCTAAATACCTAAGACAGAATTCACAGACCACATGAAGCTCAAGAAGAAGGAAGACCAAAGTGTGGATGCTTCAGTCCTTCTTAGAATGGGGGAAACAAAATAATCACAGGAGCAAATACAAAGTGTGGAGCAGAGACTGAAGGAAGGCCATCCATAGACTGCCCCACCTGGGGATCCATCCCATACAATTACCTAACCCAGACACTATTGCAGATGCCCAGAAGTGCTTGCTGACAGGAGCCTGATACAGCTGTTTTCTGAGAGTCTCTGCCAGAGTCTGACAAATACAGAGGAGGATGCTGACAGTCAACAGTTGGACTAAGCATGAGGTTCCCAATGGAGGAGTTAGAGAAAAGACTGATGGAGCTGAAGGGGTTTGCAACCCCATAGGAAGAACAACAGTATCAACCAACCAGACCACCAAGATCTCCCAGGGACCAAACCACCAATCAAAGTGTACATACACATGGGTCCAGCTGCATATGTAGCTGAGGATGGCCTTGTTGGGCATCAATGGAAGGAGAGGCCCTTGGTCCTGTTAATGCTCAATGCCCCAGTATAGGGGAATGCCAGGGGGAGGAGGCAGGAATGGGTGGGTGGGTGGGGGATGCCCTCATAGAAGCAGGCAGGAGGGGGATGAAATAGGGGGTTTCCCAGTAGGGGGGAACTGAGAAAGGTGATAATATTTGAAATGTAAATAAGGAAAGTATTTAATAAGAGAAAAGAAAAAGAAATTGATAAGGTGATTCCAAGATTGAGAAGGAAATTCTATCGCAATAACAAAATAGTTAGATAAAGACCTACTAAAGGCCTAATAAAACCTTTAAAATTGAGTCATGAGCAAGGTGCTATTGGTGTAATTGTAGACAGAAACATAAAAGAAATGGCACAGAAAATTATTTAAGACACAGGCAGACACCTCAACATATAGACCCTTTGTGTTTTAGAAAATCTGTCCCCCAAATTAAAATGTAGGAAATAATTCCAAGTAGTACTAAACAATCACATATCTATATGTAAAAATTATTTATACTTTTCTTGTGTGTGATATATAAAAAATATTCTGGGCTATATAGTGTCATACAAAACCCCAAGTCCTAAAACTTGGGGAAGAAAACAAGAATAGTTCTATGAATTTGGATTTTACAAAATTGTTTTGCATGAATGGCCATAATATCCCTCATGAAAATGCACTTTGATTAACACAATTCAATAAAATGTAAAACTTCTTCTGGTCAAAAGGTAGTTTTTAGAGCCAAAATTCACACTTTAAAACAAGTAGATATTGTGGAACTTTGGGGATTGCATTTGAAATGTAAATAAAGAAAATAATAATAAAAAAAATAAAAAGAAAAAAAATAAAACAAAAAACAAAAAAACAAGTAGATAATATTGTAAATTACACATATGACAAAGTCACATCCCAAATATATAACTTCCAATAAATTAGGAAAAATATACCATTTTAACTACATACTAATAAAGGAAAAGTAAGTAAAGTTATATGAAATAAGCAACTCACAATAATTTGATGTCTTTAGTCATTATAGAGTTAAAAATTAAAGCTGTCATTCAATAATTCTCTACACTAGATCACTAAGATGAAAGACAGTCGGACATGTGTCATTAGCAATGAAGAGATAAATGCTAACATATTGCTGGTGCAAAAGGAAAATGCTATGACTATTTTGGAAAGAGTATGATGGTTATTAAGAATAAAATTGATGTAGTCATATCAAATTTTCTCCCATCGGAATTCTTGTTAATGGATCAAGAGAAATGAACGCTCATGATTCTGTATAGATTCTATACATACTACACAAGTATAATTAGGGCAACAATAATAACTGAATTATGAAAATATTCTAAATGTCCATCAATGAGCAAATAAAGAGCAATTTGATGGAACGTTACTCTCCAGTGAGAGGGGTGAAACATTGCACATGCAACAATATAAATTAGTCTCAAAACCGATATTCTGAAAAAATGTGAGACACAATATATGTACATATTTATGCCTGTATATAAGCGCACACACAAATAAACAGTATAACAGTACATTTTAAATTTTCCAAAGATAAAATTAATATTGATTTTATGGGAAAAGGCTTATGATGACCACAAAACACCATTGATCAAATTGACCTGAGATCACAGAATACTTTTTCTACCAACTTACAGTTTATGTACTTTCCAAACACACACACACACACACACACACACACACACACACACACACAGAGTCACACACATTTACACACACACATTCACATTCACACTGACACACATAAATCACCAACTCATATGCAATGAAGATGTTATCATGTGACCCCAAAACTCCATTCCAAAATATTAATTCTAGGAAATTGAATAATGTTTCTGCAAACGTTTGAACATGATTATTCACAAAAGCCTTATGAGTAGCTAAAGTTTAAATTATGCAAATGTAGATTAACAGGGGAAATAAACAGTGTATGACATATCCACAAAAGGGAGTACTACTTAGAAGATATACATAGAAAATTAAGCACTAGTATGTTGTGGTTTTCTTACTATTAAATTCAGTCAAAATTTATAAAATATTTTTTATTCATGGAAGCTAATTATGGGTAAAGGGAATTAGGAGTCTTTAACTATAAAGTATATAGGGAAACAATAGGGAAATAAATAATAATAATAAATAGGTATGTTGTGTCTTAATGCTTTTAAAAACTGGTCATATTAGTCTATTGGAAACTAGTCAGATTAGTTCATTTTTTTGGATTGCACATAATCCCATCGAGTATATGTACAACACTTTTATCCATATATCTGTCCTAGACACTAAGCTGTTTTCATTTCCTGACTATTGTGAACTATGATGCTATCTGCATGGATGTCCGAGTATCACTGCGATTAGCTAATTGACTATTCTACAAGAGGAAAAGGAGTGTTCATCCAGTATAAAATAAAATTTGACTTTTTCCCCACTTCCTATTTGGGGACACATTTTCTCTGTAATAAAAATTTGTAATGGGTTTGAGAGATGGCTCAGCAGTTAAAAGTGCTTGGGGCTCTATCTTGAGACAGTGAGTTCAGTTCCTAGAACCCCACTGGGGACTCACAAAGGCCTGTACCTCCAATTCCAAAGGATCTCATATCCTCTTTTAGCCTCTTCAGGCATCTGTATACAAATCTGTGGTGTACATATACTCTCACAGAGATACATAGACACACTTATAAATTAATAAACATTGAAAAATGGAACTCAATTTTAAGGTCTCAGCAGAAATTAATTCTTGTGAATTCATTAATCTGAAGCTAACATTAGTAGGAAATTAGTAGAATCATAAATAAGTAGTCATTTCTTCCTAACAGTTAGTCAGTAGTTGCTGCTACTATTTTTCTTAGAGCACAACACCACGACTGGCCTATAATGAGAACCTTGGGATTGAAGCCAACACAGGGGAAAGTGTCAAGTGACAGCAAGATGGCAAGCATTGGCTTCAGAATGCATTTCTCTTTCTGAGGCTGGCATAGCTTTAAGACTCCCAGTACTTGAAGCTTTTACTTAAGTAGCTGTTATACTTACAACTACAAGAACTGTTCTTTGATTTGAATTTCATGTTGTATCTTGACAGTATCAATCAGTAACTCATTATTATTTAGCTGTTCAAATATTTTCTATCTCCTTGATATGACTCATCAACTTTTATTCTCTTTTCCAAGCATGCTACCTTTGACATTGTAGTTTGCATCCACATTTCCTTCATGCCTAAGATGACTTATTCTCTCTTGATTTATTTTATTGCTGGTCTTCATTAGCATGAGGGCGCTGTTTCTGCTTTGCTTCTAGGTTGCTATAATGAAACACTGACCAGACCAAACTGATGGAGAATATTCCTCAGTTGAGATTTTCTTTTCCAAGGTATGTCTGGGTCAAGTTGTCAAAAACTATGACAGACATTAAATTCAATATTTTATATGACATTTGCAAATTATAATCTATAGTAATTTTGACTATAAATATAAGTATATTGCTTTGTAGCTTTGTAGGTATTTTAGAGAGAGGCAATTGTTGATAACTTTTATTTTGCAATATGTAAAGAATTTGATAAAGTGTGCCTTGGGGTGCAAATCTTTTTGCAGATGAGATTGTACCTTTGATGTATAAATTCAATTATTATGTGCTTAGAGGTATTTATTTTGCTACTTTCCATTATGAATTCCCGTTCTGACCTGAGTTTTAGTTTTCTGTGATGATTTCTTTCATTTGGATCAACTTTGCTTTTTATTGCTGTTCTAATCTTAATATGTAATATCTCTATTTTCTCCTTTAGTTTTTAATGATTCTTTTAAAATATTTTTCCAACATTTTATTATTAAAAATTTTAGTCTACTGGAAATCAAAGAATTCTGAGTAAATATATACCTACTTATTACATTTTTTCAAGTAACAATTCCTGTTTTCCACATTGTCTATTTGATACTTTTCATTAACTAAATGAAAAACCCTACCAGGGTTAATATCTGGATTGCCTGGCATCTTAAAATTTATGCAATAATTTAAGAAGATTAAAAATCTTGTTTTTATTAACAAATTTTCCATAAAGCATGAGGACACTTTTCTGCTTTGGTTCTCTGTTGCTATGATAAAACACTGACCAAAACCAATGTTGGAAGGAAGGTGTATATCAGCTTGCACTACTTATTATGGTCTGTCTTTGAAGGAATCCAAGGCCACGCAGGAAAGTGTCTATTGGCTTGCTTTTGGAGGGCTGCATTTATCCTGACATCATCAAAATATGGTAGTAGTTATAAATAGAATCTCAGACAAGTGTCTGCTTACCTCTTAATCTTCTGTGAAGGACTGTTAACAATCTCATTACCATACATAGTTTTACTTATTATATTGCCATGAGAAAAGGTATTGGGTGAATTTCCCATAACAGTTCCAGCCTGTGATGCCAATTGAGTCTCATGTTATACTTAAAGAAAATAGCTATACCATGGGAGCAGCTGAGACAGGATCCTTCTGGTCTGCCATCTGCACCCACGAGCTGAGACTGTTCCACAGCCCACTGTGCACGGGTCCCACCAGGAGAGACCTGTTCTCCCAGGAGTGTTTTTACTCCTGGGCTCGGAGTTGAGACAGCCACTTTCTCTCCAATAACTGTGTGGAGTGGGGCTGGCCAGGAGCACACAGGACATAAGATCAGTGGAGCAGCTGGGACAGGTCTGCCATCTGCACCCAGAGCTTGGGCTGTTTCAGAGCCCTCTATACTCAAGTCCCACCAGGAGAAAGTTGGTCTCCCAGGAGTGCTGACACAAGCTTACAGACCCACAGGAGGAACAAGTTCCAGCCAGAGACAGCTAGAACATCTGACACCAGAGATTACCAGATGGTGATAGGCAAACACAAGAACCTTACCAACAGAAGCCAAGATTACTTGGTACCACCAGAACCAAGTTCTCCCACCACAGCAAGTCCTGGATGCCCCAACACACTGGAAAAGCAAGATGTGGATTTAAAATCATATCTCATGATACTGATAGACGATTTTAAAAAGGACATAAATAACTCCCTTAAAGAAATACAGGAGAACACATGTAACCAGGAAGAAGCCCTTGAAGAGGAAGCACAGAAAATAGCTACACCACAAAGAGGTCTTCATTCATTCTTTATTTTCTTCTCCTTTTCTTTTTGTTACCTTTAGGAATTTGAAGTCATCCTAGTCATGAGTAGCAATTGTTCATGCAGCAATTTAATAGAAATTACCAGTTCATCTAGGTAGGCGTTTCTCCCCAATTGAGTAATGACATTTTGTCTCCATTTTAAAAAGAAAATATTATATTATTCTACCTTAAAGCATAAGAAAAAACATAGTAACCCAATTCTCACAGAATGTAAAGCCTTTTGTCTTTATGAAGAGAAGAGTTGAATCTGATTTTGATTTAACTTAGTATTTCGGTGTGTCACAAGTTAACACCCTGAAGGATTATGGATAGCTTTTTCTAGATGATTGTTTAGATTCACCTATTGGAAAACGTAATAGGGATATAGAAGTTGGGGAATGTGGGGTATCATTTGTGAACCAAAGCCAAGTGCCCTCTGAAAAGAAGGAACAAACCTATAAGCCAATTAAATGTATAACTATGCTTTTGCCAGTAAAATACCCCATCATTGTTTGGTATTCACAGACATATATGCTGTTGAAGAACATTGAAAACAGAAACCCCACCAGCATTTTCCTCAGCAGAGAAGAGTTTGTCATTCTCCACCATGCCTGAAGCTCTAGGATGTTGCTTTTGTCCCTTCTTCTTATCTCTTCCAATTTTATATCTCTGTTCTCAATAGACTTCAGTGCCTGCTGCAATGAATACAAATATATATTCTACACTAATATTGTACAGCCCACCACTTGGCTGTTTGCCCTGCTCTGCCCAGGGGACTGTGTCTCAAGTGAAGCTATTCAGTAAACTATCATCATGTAATGGTAAAATGATAACAAACTGCAACAAATCCTGATGTTAGCCAGGAAGGTTCCAAGGACTAATCAAATGTTTCTTCCTCTAGTGCTGGAGTAGACTAATAGGAAGCATATTTACAGTGCACATTTGCTTCATTTCTAATGTAAAAAGTGAGGGGGATAGACAGTTTTGAAGAGTTTAAATAAAACAAGGAAATTGTTTATTAAAATATTCATCAACCAGGCATCACCACTGCACAATTATTTTATGGTTACTCTTTGATTTGAAGCAACACGTAGTATGTAGAACTGATTATGGGAATGTGTTCTTGAACACTTGGAGTTGGAAATGAGCAAAGAGAGAAAGACCGAGAAAATAATGTCACAATCAAGAAAAATAACTATATAGATTATAGGCCAGAGTAAAATAGACATATTCCAATAATTGAAAGAATTTCAATGTGCTAGAAACAACTTACAAAGAAATCTGCTGGGAGTGAGCTCATGAACAGCCAGTGGTCATTTCTCACACCCTGTCCTAGGTATTTATTTTTGAGTAATACAAAGGAAGGTACTAAGTAGTTTTAAGCACAACATGACTTGTATGTTCTTTGTAATTGGGGAATTATTGTGTTCAAATGTAATAAGAAAATCTGAGACTTCAGACAGAATGGTATGCTAGCAAATAGCAGGTTGAGGTCAGAAAGATGGAGAAAGATGCATGAAATATCTAGAAACACGTATTTTAAGGGCAAAGTGAGAGTCAGGAGTCAATTCAAGACAACTAGAGCAGTTGTAGGATAGAAACTGGTACTATTTGTTAAACATTACAAAGACTTTGATCACTTATTACAGACTCCCAAAGAGATGCTGGTCTTTTGAAATGTAACATGTCATGTGTGGAAGCTGAAAATTGGTTGAGATTCAGATAGAGGTGTAAGGGTTTCCAAATGTAGTGAAGAAAGTTGGTTAAATGTTGTGGTTCCAGCCTTCATTGTGTCTAGGCACAGGCTCTTTCAGCCCAGTACAAGAAAGTAGCACGGTAAGTCATATCATATACATTCAACATTGCTTGTTATTTTCCCTGTAATCCACATAATACAGCCATCATTTGCCTTGTGTAGCACTGAGCCAGATTAGGATAGACAGTGAGGTATGAAAGGCTACAAAAGCAACTTCTAAAGCAAAAAGTTTTGGTTGAAGAAAGAATGGAAACTATCAGCCATAACTGTCATGTAATAGAAAGAACATGCCGGAGAGTGTGATGACTATGCAAATGGCCCTTAAAAACTAAGTCCTTTCGATGTGGGCTATGGGGTTGCCAACCTTTCCCTCAGCTGACTTCTCCCCTTGAAAGTTCTTCCTCTTTTAATAAACAGCTTCTGTTTCGTCTACTATCCACATGTTCTAGTCAGTAATGGTTTGCATAAGCGAAGTCCTCCATAGAGTTGGGCATTTGGTCCCCAGTTGGTTGATCTGTTTGTGAAAGGGTTAAGTAATTTGGCCTTGGAAGGAGTCTGTCACCAGGGCAGTATTAGAAAAATTACACAGTCTGTCCTACTTCCATTTTGCTTTCTCTGTTTTCTGCTCACAGCTCAAAGTGCGAGATCTCAGCTTCCTGCTCCAGTGTCTGTGCTTGCTGCCCAGTCATTCCAGCCATTACGGACTCACATCCTCTGGAACTTTAAGTCAAAATAAAATGATTTCTTCTATAAGTTGCCTTAGTCATTGTGTTATTTTTTATTGCTGTAACACAACACCATGAGGAAACTTATTAAAGAAAGCATTTAATTTGGTTCCAGAGTGTAGAGTGTACTGCCATCATGGCGGGGAGACATGCAGCAGACATGCAGGCATAGTGCTAGAGCAATAGCTGAAAGCTTACATTTTTGTTTTGTTTTGTTTTTCGAGACAGGGTTTCTCTGTGTAGCCCTGGCTGTCCTGGAACTCANGAACTCAGAAATCTGCCTGCCTCTGCCTCCCGAGTGCTGGGATTAAAGGCGTGCGCCACCACGCCCGGCGAGAGCTTACATCTTAAGACACAACCACAAGGCAGAGAAAGCTCACTGGGAATGCTGTGGGCCTTTGAAATCACATAACTAACCCTTAATTGCATAACTCCTCTCATAAGGTCTCACCTCCTAATACTTCCCAAATAGTTCTACCTGCCGCGGACTAAGTATTAAAACATGGGAGCCTTTGGGGCCATTCTCATTCAAACCATCACAACCGTGGGCTTTTATCACAACAACAGAAAAGTAAATAATTCATCATCCAATTTGTGGAAGACAAGAACTGGAATCATATTAAGTGCCCACTGGATTTGATATCTGCCAATATCAATACTAAGTGAAAAATAATTTATGTTAGCATGAGAAATGAGGGAATTCAATGAGAAATGTCCATAGGAACAGTTACAAGACAAGGCCAGAAGGGACTCTGGAAGATACTTCTTGGAATGCTCTTTGGGATGAAAAATAATGTAATAACATCAAAAAATATGGTAAGGCACTACACAGCCTTTGTTTAAATAATAATGAATATTTAACTATAACATAAATAATGATCAAAATTTCCTCCCTGTACCTTAACAGTTATCCTGTCTGCCATTTGTGCTTCATATGTCGTATTACATTCAATCATTCACTTTTGTTTGGGTAAATATAAGAACCTTTATCAGATGGCACCACAGCTGCTTGTTACAGTTTGGAATTCATTGTTCACCCCCCCAGGCGAGCATATGTGAGGACGAATGTTTGCTAGCTTTCGCCTTTGCAGCTTGACTCCTTCCTCTTCTCTCTATCCATTTGTATTTGGAAGCTTAAGTCAATGTTAAAAAAACAAGAACATCCATGTTCCATGGCAACTGAGCTTGCAAACCTGCGAATTTCTGCTAATCTTTCAGAAAGACCAACCAGATACGCATAGTTACCTTGAAACTTTCTGAGAATGGAAGTGGAAACATAGAATGGTAAATACTTCTCACAATGAGAAATATGGAAGAAAATGGAGAAGCCAGGCAAGTCAAAAATACAAAGCTTGCCTAAACACAGGGCATCACCCCTTGGACACACAAAAGCTACAAAAGAGAAGAAACATGGAATATAGTTCAGTCTAAAGGAGACCAGACTGGCCAGGGAAGACTTTGAACTACTCTCACCAGTTACTGTACTGGAGAAAAGACATTAACAGTGCCGATCATGGATGCATGTTGAGAAACAGCAGTATTAGAGAAGGTTCAAATTAGACATTAGTTAGAGACACCTGGCCTTGTTCAGCTGTGAGAGCTAGTACTGTGTCACAGGCTCCGCTCTTCTACTTCTACATCTGGCTTTGCACTACAGTCTCAGAGCTGACAGGTAAGAAAGACAAACATGAAACAAAGGGAAGACGGTATGAATGGAATCTATCTGTACTTCTTTTCAGCATTCATGGAGGACTCCCGGTATCCAACTTTCTTTCTAAGAGGATCTGAAGAAAAATGGTGTCTTTGTAAGGGCACTTCACAACCACCATGCTTCTGATATTGATCCTGTTAGGGTTATCATTGATATGATGAAACACCATGACCAAAACCTTAGGGAGGAAGGCATTTTATCCCACTAACAGTTCCAAATAATAGCTGATCATCAAGAGCATCGAAGACAGGAATTCAAACAGGACAGGAGCCTGGAGGCAGGAGCTGATGTGAAGGCCATGGAGAGGTGCTGCTTATTGACTTGGTTTCCATGGCTTGCTTCACCTCTTCTCTTATAGAGCCCAGGACTACCAACCCAGGAGTGGCACCACCTACACTGGGTGCCCTACCATGAATCACTAATTAAGAAAACATCCCACAGGCTTTCATACAACCCTATCGCATGGAGACATTTTCTCAATTGAGGCTCCTTTCTTCTCTGATGACTCTAGCTTGTGTCAAGTTGACATAAAACTCGCATGTACAGATATGTATGAGCTGGAAGACTTCAGTGAGAGAAGAGGAGGAGACCTGGGTTCTATTGCTGCCCTCAACATAGCTGTACAGTATATAAGACTCCAACAGGTCCTAGCCTAGCATGAGACTTAAAGAATGCACACAGCCTTTATTTCCATAGTTTCATCTTGTGGATGTTTCTCTTCTGGCTAATCCCAAAGAGAGTTAAAGGACAACTTGGTGGGGATTTGGAGACATTACTTAGTTGAACCAAGTTTAAATGCTGCAAAAATGTTGGCATCTTCCAGCAACCATTATCTGGTATATAGTTTGATTTTTGTTGAAAAGAAAATCAGATTTTCCTTGCCAGAGTGTCTCACTGTAGAAGAAATGCCTGAAGGCTTCTGATGCCCTTGCCTTGACCTCTTATGTCTCACAAAAAACTTGTTGATAGAGGTTAAGAAGAGGCTAGGCAGGAGAATGGGGGTTAGGAAGACTGATGCTTGCACTGAATAAAGTACAACTGTGTTCTTCTTATTAAACTGAAGTCTCAATTCTGGAAAATTACCTTCCGTTTTTATTCATCTTAAAAAAAAACAGCTTATAAGTATTTACTAGCCTTCTTGCTTTATGAAATTACTTACTTCTATTTGCTCTTACTTCATTCTTTTATGATGTATTTAAAAATATTTAAAGAATTGTCTATAGTTGAATTAACTTTAGATTATAAGGATTCAAATGCCACTCATCTGTTTCAGCCTGCATTTCTTTCATTACCTGAAGTTCTACTGTTGGCAATTCTTTTTTTTTTTTTCTTTTATAAATTTATACTACTTCCTATGTATGAGCTGTTTAAATAAAGCACAAGCCAAGCCAATGAGTCATTATAATTTTAGTCAGAATCGATTTATATGTGGACTTTTTTTTCAGCTAACAAAATAAAACAGGGAAACAGAATAGATTGTCAGAAAGGATAACAGGCTTTATATAGAGAATCGATATAGTTTTAATAGATGCACATTTCCGTCAGCACAGATTTTGTCCCTGGAATATTGTCACATAGCTAGAGAGGGATTCACATCTTTGGATGCCATTGGCATCATTCCCTCCCTCACCACCAGCTTCATCCCCCATATCCCTGCTAATACTAAAGGGGAAATGTCACAGCTTTCCCTCCCGAGAATTTAAAGTAACAGATAAAACGGTGGTGCCCTGAGGTCTTTGTTGGGTCTCCTTAAAGGAAAGCTACTTCTTCCTGGTCAAGCAAGCACCTGGAATCTGAGTTCTGTCTCTGGCCCTGGGTGGAGATATGATACTCCGATGTGCTCCGAAGATTAAAACATTACATCCCATTCTCTCCTTCCTTAGGACTTACCCAGCTTGAGCCTGTCAATCACCTGGGCAGGAGATCACTGCTCATTATGGTGGATTCACCTGAAGACATACTAAAAAGGCAGAAAAGTTGTTCCTTAGCTGATGTAATGTACTTACCCAAAAGCCTCTTTCTTGATATAGCCTTGGCATGCTTTCTCTGTCATTTTGAACTTCTTCACTCTTTCTAATAACTACTTCTCTCCATTGTCCCATGAAGATGAACATGTCAGATACCTTGGAAGTTTTAACCCAAAATACACTATTCTTTTCCATCTCTTTTCATTTTGCCAAGATTTAAATATCTCACTCCAGTCAGAATGGCTAAGATTAAAAATTCAGGGGACAGCAGATGCTGGCGAGGTTGTGGAGAAA
>NC_034604.1:72541329-72570887 GCF_900095145.1 Mus pahari | reverse complement strand
GAGCTTGTGTCTCTAGCTGCATATGTAGCAAAAGATGGCCTAATCAGTCATCATTGGGAAGAGAGTCTCCTTGGTCTTGCAAACTTTATATGACCCAGCACAGGGGAAGGCCAGGGCCAAGAAGTGGGAGTGGGTAGGTAGGGGAGCAGGGGCAGGGGGAGGGTATGGGAAACTGTCGGGATAGCATTTGAAATGTAAATAAAGAAAATATCAAGAAAAACCCAAACAAACCTTACATGCTCCACTGTTTTCCTTCCAAACTCTACTAAAATGGATTCAAGCTTTCTTCTGAGTCTGTTTTTAAATTCTGTTATTAATGAGACTAAGAATTCCAAAGAGAGTCCCAGTTTCCCTAGTAGCAACATGCAATATCAACAGCACATGGCCTTTTCCTCAAAAGACATGCAGAAACAGAATTCCAGGATATTAGAAGGGCACTGTGATGGTTCATATTAGTTGTCAATTCAACACAATCTATAACTACCTGGGTTGGGATCTGTGACATACCTGTGAGTGATATTGATTCCATAATTTAAGTGAGAAGATCCACTCCGTGTGAGTGGTATCCCTGCATGCAATCTGAGGATGTAGATGGAGACAAGAAGCTGTGAAGCTGCAAGCGTTTATGTGTCTGTCTCTGCTTCCTGAATTGGCATGTGACATGACAAGTTGCTTCAAACTCTTGCTGCCTTGACTACCATGGCGGACTGAACCCAGGAACTCGGAGCAAGAACAGTTTTCTTCTTTCTTAAGTTGTTTTGTCAAGAATACTTTCATCACAGAAATAGGAAAACTGATTGTGACAGTCACCACCTAGGAGTGTGTGTGTGTGTGTGTGTGTGTGTGTGTGTGTGTGTGTGGTGGGTCTCAGCAACTACCACAGCCAGCAGAGTTGTGACGAGTGGGAATCTTGAAGGTAGTTCAGTTCAATACAACTCATTCACCAGTGTTAGTGGCAAGTTTGGGAGTCTGATGCTAAGCAGTTTATTTTAGCACAATTTTGTGAATTTTTTCCTCAATCCTATGTGTACAATAAAGCTAAGACATGGCAACATCCAACCTCTGTGTGAGAGGACATGCAGCTCTTTCCATAAAGATAGATTCTTCAGATTCCCAAGCTCATGGTAAGGGTCTGGAGGAAGATCCGGTGTGGTATTGGCCATGCAGATATGTCAAAGGTCACCAGGCTGTTAACTACATCTGCTTTTAGCATTCTGTGTAGAAAACAGGTCATACATCCCTCCATTTGAAGGGACAGCCCTGTGTGCTTAACATTCCTGGTTCCTCTGGTTCTGGGCTGAGAGTTTTTGTTCCACCAAAATCTATATGTTGAAACTTCAACTCTAGTGTGATAGAATTTGGAAATGGTGGTCTGAGAGTGTTTAAATGTCTGTTATCCTGTTAGTATATCTTAAGTTGATTAATACCACAGTCACCATTTAGTGAAAACACATTGTGTGACATCAAGGAAGTAGTGTAGTATTAATAAACTTGAAGGTCATTGGGAAGGTCATTGTCTAGATCCAACATCCTGTGTCTATTGAAACAAAGTAAGAAAGGGGAAGTACCACGACTGGCTTTCTTAGAATTCGAAAGGTTCAGATCTATTTGCTTGTCTTTTAGTTGTGTTTATTTTAATTTCTGAGTACAAGTGTTTTGGCCATGTGTGTCTTTGTGTTGTACAGGATCTGGTGCCTGGCGATCTGGCACTCCCATGGTACTTGACCAAAAGAATAGAACTTAACTCATAGATTTGTCCCTTGATAGAGATAGAGCCTTCTAAACTGCTTTAAATGTTATAAGATCATCAAGACATATGACTGTTCCCTCTCTTAAGAGTTAAATCAAATGGGCCTGTCGATCATGTGAGCAAGTAACCACCCCTAGGAAAGCTGTCTGCTGAAGATACTTCAAGAAATATGATTCAATTAAAGGAATGTTTAAAAAATATGTGAGGACCATCATTTTAATGGATTTATCTACCCCAGCAGAATCTTTTCCTCTTGTCTGTCTCTACTCCCTAAACATTTGATTATTCTTTTCCCCCTTACAACTACTGAACTGTGGTCCATTGCTGAACCTTCTTATTTCTGAATTTATAACTATGAAAGTATAACTTTCTCTTTTCCTCTGAATCTGCCAAGATATTTGGCTTTCCTACGCGTTTTTTTTCTTTCTCTCCAACTCCCCAAGAATTGTCCTAAGGTTTCTTCTGAGTCTGTTTTTAGACTCGTTTATTTATGAAATTAAAGACCTGCAAAACAGACCCTGTGTTCCCAGGCGACAATTCCAAAGCCTGCACCTCCCACATCTGCTTGGCTCACTCCAACCCAACAAGAGTTCTGTGGATTGCTATCACCTTTCAGACAGTGTGGGCAGTGTGGAAAATGATACTTCAATCATTAGAATACTGGATACATTGAATCAAGCTGGAATTTGAGTTTGGAAAAGTCAGATATTAATAGAACCTCTCTAATTTTATTAGCTTCAGTATTGAAATCAGTAAATTAAAAAAAGTCATTATTAAAGGATGAAGTATGCTTAACCAACAAATTTGAAGTAAGTAAACAAGTTTTCAGTGGGTAGCTGTTTACAATGAGAGAATATTAAAGTATTATATTAAATATTAACAGACTATAGACTAGAAGAATGTTTGAAAAGAAACTTGAAAACCAAAGTGATCTCTCAGATGTGACCCATCTGAAATTTGAAACCCATCTCCATATGTCTGATATGCTTCTCTCGTGCTTCCACTTGGAGTACTCCATACCTATTTTTCTACTTCTTTAAATTTAGTTGTCACCGTTATCAAAGTCCAGAATGAGAATACAGGTATCAGACTCACTACCGATTTCCTGGTCACATTAGCTGATTCCATGAAGAACGTGGAATAATTCCGGAGAGATGGTTTGTGGCTACAGGCAGAGTGGGAGAACAGTGAATGACAATTTCCCCCTTGTTCCTAGAGTATAGAGCCCCACCTTGCTCAGTTTGTGCTGTGTAAGTATCTCCAGTATCAAGAGAGCCCCCCCCCCCGTTTCTCTGATGAATAATATGAGCCACACAACAGAGGCGACACAGGTGATGTGAGCAAACATTTGTTCTGGATTCGATAAAAGCTCACGATATTGACCTCACTTTTGCGGGGGTTGGGGGGGCACTGCTATCTATGGTTCCCATTGGAGCTAGAGATTTCGGGGAGTCCCTTTATGCTCACTGAGTGATATGAGGAAAATGAAGTTCCCTTCAGGAATTTCAGTCTTATTAATAAAAAAAAATTAAGAACAAATATGGGTTAAAAGTTTTGAGATGGGTGGGTGGTCCTATCCCTCAACCGGGGGCCATACCTATCTACTGGAGATGATCTCTGCAGGTCCTATATCCACTTTGTTGGATATTTCAGCTAATGTAATCCCCATCGGGTCCTGGCAACCTCTTATTTCCATGGCATCTGGGATTTTCTAGTGTCTACCTCCAGTTCTCAACCCCCCACTGCAACATATTTCTATTTAATTTTCTGTCCATCTGTACTTCTCTCCTGTCTCTTCCCATATCTGATCCTGCCCCCTTTCCCCTTCCCCATCTTCTCTCCCTTCCAGGTCCCTCTCTCCTTCTAGTACCCATGATTGTTTTGTCTCCCTAAGCAGGATTGAAGCATTCATACTTTAGTCTTCCTTTTTCATAAACTTCATATGGTCTGTGAGTTGTATCATGGGTATTCTGAGTTTTAGGGCTAATAGCCACTTATCAGTAACCCAAAATTGTTCCTGTTTAAAGGAAACACAGAGACGAAAAATGGAGTAGAGATGGAAGGAAAGGCCATCCAGAGACCGCCTCACCATCCCACCTGCAGAACCAAATCCTGACACCTTTGCTGATGCCAAAAAGTTCTTGCTGACAGGAACCTGGTATAGCTGTCCCCCAAGAGGCTCTGCCAGCACCTGACCAAAACAGATGCAGATACTCACAGCCAACCATCAGACTGATCCAGAGACCCCAATGGAAGAACTAGGGGAAGGAATGAAGGAGCTGAAGGAGATTGCAACTTCATAGGAAGAACAATATCAACTAACTGGACCACCCAGAGCTCCCAGGGACTAAACCACAAAGCAAAGAGCACAAATGGGGGGGGGGAATCAATGACTCCAGCTACATATATAGCCAAGAATTACTTTATCTGGCATCAGTGGGAGGGGAGGCCCTTGGTTCTCTTGAGGCTTGATACCCAGCACAAGGGGTTCTAGAGTGGTAAGGTGGGAAAGGAGGGGTGGGGGGGCATCTTCGTAGAGGCAAAGGGGATTGGGGATAGGATGGGAGGTTTGCAGAGGGAAAATTGGCAAAAGGGACAACATTTGAAATATAAATAAATAAAATAACCAATAAAAAGAAGATTTAAAAACATCAGCTCCAAAGCAATTTTTATCATAGAGTTCAAAATAAACAAAAGCAACCTCCCACCTCCAGAAAAAAAACCTCAAGGCAGAAACACTGAAATCTCAGCAGCCGCCTAGAGGAGGAGAATGTGGAACAGAAGGAATAAAAGCCTTGTTGCTTGAGTGAAGCTGGCTAGGAGATTAGCCAGCCACATGAGGGTTAACAGACACAGGCAGGATGGGAGCTGAAGAGAGTTGAAGAGTCCACAGTTCCAGGGAATGTGTGCTTCAGCAGAATAGGCAGAGAAAATCCAAGCATCAAGCTTTTCTCAGAAATTCAGAAAAGTACACAGATTTATGAACCTGCATGGCTGAATGGCTGCTGTGCTATGGCCAGAATTCTGGGAAGGAAAGGTGCGTTATCTTATTAAAATGGTAACAATTCTATACCTTTATTCTCTATCTTTTACTTGGCTTAAAGTGAATCTGATTCCTATGAGTGGTCTCGTCTTCTCAAGTCCCTTAAACAAGTAATTGATCTGTCCACCCGGAATGTTATGTCTCTCCTCTGGCTAGCTGTTTTGTCAACTTGACCAGAAGGAAATGGCTTTCCTTTAGTGGACACTTACTTCTGCTCAGTCATTGTAACTCTTGTCTTAGAGGCAGGTATCATACTCAGAATTACTGCAGCCACAGTTTGATGCCAAGAACAGATTAACATATATTAAGTGTAAAAAAATATTGACATCACCTCATACCACTGGTATTAATAGTGATATACTATAGTCAGTTCTGAAAACATTCAGAGTTCTTTGGAGAGAAAAAAAAAAAAAACAGTTCCTTCTTGATATTCTCTGACCAGTTTTGATATTAGTAGTTATGCAGTTTGAACTTTGATTTCCTCCAAGGCTACACAGACATGTGCTCTGACTAGTGCAGGGGTGAGGGAGGGAGGGTGGGGCACCGCACATAATGGCTCCTCACCCTGGTAGGTAGTTACATTACATTTTGTCCTGAAGTTTCTGTTTGAGTTAAGTGAAGTAACTTGCAGATTCTAGGAATATCGTACAGAGTGTTTGCCTGAGTGACTTAGCGTCCCTTCCAGCTTTAAATGACCAATTTGACATTCTTGCCTAAAACCCTTTTAAATCTCAAAATGCTATCATTTTTTGACAGGCAGAGCATTTAGTTTATATTCTACTTCAGTTTATTCTGACAATTTATCCTGTGCATTATCCTAAATAGATGTTACTTGACAAATTTTCACTTGTGATAGAATTGATTGGAGAACATCCATCAGAGAGGTGGATGCTAGGAGGTTGGAATAGTCACAGGCTTGTAGCAATGCACACATTTCTGTGGAAGCAGCAAAGATATATTCAGCTGAGATGGCGTGATTAAAAAATTTCTGACCCTTGCTACTTACATTGCAGACATTTCAAAAATGCATATTTGTAGACCATGGAAATAGTTTTGACACATAATTTTACATCATATACTTTTCTACATCTTATTGGGTGTTTGTTTGTTTGTTTGTTTGTTTTCAGAATTGCTGAGTTAGGAATGTACAACTATGGGCAAAGGGAAAGACAGAAAAACTGCCCAGTTGAGTTGATCCAGGACAGTGTAGGGATAGCATGCCCAAATAACAGAGAGACCTCAATCTTTGACTTCAACTAGTTCAGCTATTTAGGTATTTAAGACATTCTAGATGTGTTATTATTGGCACTGGAGAGTCAGGGAAAAAAAAAACCCAATTACCTAAAACCTTTACACAACACACTCACAAAAATGTTGAAGGAAAACTGAAATTTTAAAATACAATAAAACCCTTTTTGAGATGTTGTATACTTAGTACAAGTGTTACTCAGAGGAAGTTTGTTTAACTGAGTGTGTTGCTTGGTGGTAGAGGGTTTCTGTGAGACCCCAGGAGTCTAATTTCTAGCACTACAAGACAATGAGATAAACTGAATACAAACAGAAAGAGTAAAAACACTTGAGCTAGCCACTGGAGACTAAAGATACCCCAAGGCTCTTGAAGGCTTCAGTAGTTCAATGGCCATCCAGACAAGGTTATGTCTTGTGATTTTGTCCAAATTAGAGGGGAGTAAAATAAATAGAAAGGGGAAAATCAAACAGACGAATACGTGTATCACTCCTACAGAGGTAAGAGTGCCGAAAAATCATAAAAAGCCTACTTTCAATGTCAATGTAAGTAACAAGGATCCTGTAATTGGCAGATTGGTAGAGTGGGGCAAGTGGAACTGCATAGCTCAGGACCTGCAAAGGAGACAAGCGTGTCGTGCATAATAGATGAATCAACAAGTATTTGAGTTCTGGAAATTTTTTGTGTCTATTTCATTTATTCCTCATCCAGGCCTTCCTGAAGGAACTCATCCTAGTTAACAAATGAGAAGAAGCCTCCAAGTAATCAAGAAACGTATTCAGTTTGAATCATGAATATGAAGTTCAAGATGTTAAGTTAATTTAAATATCTAATTCTGATTACATCTCTGACTTTCAGTGCTGCTTGGGAAGTATTCCACTGAGGGGATGTATTATCATGTGTCTGTAAATGGCATTCAAGGGCTTCCTCATGCTCTAATCTTATTATAGACAAGATACTCCTTATTTAGAGAACAGATAATTTGGCCAAATTCAAATACACAAAGAAAGGAGAGTCTGTCGTGTGTCCTGTTTAAGGATGAAGAATTCTCTCTGATTCCATTCCTGTCTCTTAACAACACAGCAGCCTCCCCCCTCAAAAAACCATAACCTTAATGTAAAATATATGTGAATATAATATTCACACAACCATAATCTTAGACAAAGATGACTGCTTTCTGTTCTGATTTCTGTTTGTTTAGCAGTCATTCTTCCCATATAGTCTATAAAACCAGGAAAACACTCGTGGTGAATCTTTGGCCCCTGTGAATATCACCATATACTGTTTTGTTGGTGCTGAGGATTCAACCAGAACATCATATATGGCAGGTATGTGCTTCATACACAGGCCTTGATTTTTGAAGTAAGATCTTGTGCGGTAATTCCAGCTGGTCCTAAACTCTGCACACCCCTCATTCTGTCCTCCAATGTTTGTGATCTTTTGGCCATACACTCTGCTTCCCGGATTTCAGAAATCCAAGTCTGTGCCACCACATCTATGTGGTTTTGTCCTTATTGCCCTCAGCTCCTCCCCCAACTTATTTTTCCTGTTCAATCCTCAACTCCAACACTGGGCACAGGCAAAATATTTCCCAAGAGACTTTACAGATCAGAATTTTCAAGTCACACAGTAAGGGTGATTTTCTAAGTGACTCACATAGATAACAAACAATCCAAAGACATATTCTTTTTTTTTCATTAATTGCTTTAAATCAGTGCTTCTCAACCTTTCTAATGCTGCGACCTTGTAGTGCAGTTCCTCATGTTATGGTGACCTCCGGCCATAAAATTACTTCACTGCTACCTCATAACTCTAATTTGACTTCTGTTATGAACCATAATGCAAATATCTGATATTCAGATGGTCTTAGTTGACCCCTAAGACTGTTGTTCCACCCCCAAAAGGGTAGTGACCCAGGGGTTGAGAACTGCTGCTCTAAACAGTTACTCTAAAGACATCTGAAACTGTGCTAAAAATATACAATGAAAGTTCTCCTTGCACTTACTTTGATTCTTAATGATCAATTATATTATGCACTGAAATTGGCTTAGCTTTACTCTATTTTGAAATTTATTTCATATTGTATCAAGTATCTCTCCCTATTTTGCAGTGCTTTTTGGATTAGTTTGTGCTCCACGTGTGAATTCTCAAAGCCCCAAGGAAAAAGAAACTCAGTGATGTATGTGTCTGTCTATCTATCTGTCTGTCTGTCTGTCTGTCTGTCTATCTGTCTGTCTGTCTGTCTGCCTGTCTATCTATCTATCTATCTGTCTGCTTTGCAACAAACAGAGGATGAAGTGAGTTATGTGAAAGTCAAAGGCCTTGGACAATTTGATTGACACTGCCATGCCTCAGACTTCATTTATGCAAAATGAGTAATATTTACCTTTTAGGTTCATTAAAAAGTGATGGAAGTTAACTTAAAGCAGCCATATCTCAGTGAAAATCTCATTTTATCATTTTTATTTACTGAGCACATTGTGTAGATTAATAAAGAAATCAGTGGCTTACTGATACACAATTCGAATAAACTAAAGTTCTAATTCTTAATCTGAACTACATTATTTCATAACCTGTAGTTCATAATCTTTGTTGTTCCAACTCTCAGAAGTTCCCCCATTTGCTTCTGAGTTCAGTGTGATCCTGTCTGAATCTCTAACTAGTAGATAAATGATGACACAGCCCCATCATCATTCATGTCATTTCACTTCCCAGTTTCCCACTCCTTCTCCTGCCTTCCAAACTGAATAAGGTGGTTGCTAAAGAACTCCACAATAGAGCCCTTCTCAACTCTTAATATAAAACAGATGCTGATTATAAAATCAGGAAGCAGGACTTCATTGTCAGCTGTTGTGAACTAGTGTTGTGATTCTAAATGAGGTCAGTTAGCCACCTGTGTGTGCATTGGTTTATATAGTTGCAAACCTAGCTTTACCAAACATAAAAATTATAGAGATCCAATGCAATAAGCACCTTTTGTTTGTGTATATGAAAATGCACCTAATATATAGGATGTGTAAATGTTAGACATTCTACAACACTCCAGATTATAATTTTATGACTATCTTGTTTTCAAGTGACCCTGCTCAATGTGCCATTCTTTAATTTCTGGATTAATTATTTCATGTAACTCATGAACTATTTAAAGTCTTTAGAGTTGATTGTGGACATTTACATAATATACACTAAATGTTTATATCTTGATTGAAGGCTTCAAGGTATACAATGTAAGCATAAGAATAGAGCTAAGGAAAATACTTCTTTGGGGACATAAACATGAAATCTTGGGACATACATTTGAAGTTTCAGTCTCTCTCTCTCTCTCTCTCTCTCTCTCTCTCTCTCTCTCTCTCTCTCTCTCTCTCTCNTGTGTGTGTGTGTGTATGTACACATGCATGTGCAGGTATGATGAAAATATGTGCACATGTTCGTAAAGGGCAGAGATCAGATTCAAATCTGGCTCCTTGGCTGTTTTCTACCTTGTTTATGAGACATAGTCTCTTATTGGTCTAGAGCTCACTAAGTAGGCTATGTTGGTTGACCAGTAAGCCCCATATCCTGGGATCCTCTTGATCATGACCGCACTCATCTTTGCACATGGGTACTGGAGATCATTCAGTTCTTTAAGCTTGTATAACAGGCACTTTTATGACTAAATCATTTCCCCAGTCTTACTCTCTGCCTGCTAAGGATGGAAATGATCTCTAATATTTTACTTCTATTAGAAATCTACAGTATTTTCTAACATATTAAAAATTATGTTTCCATCATTATCAACCTGGAATAGGTGACTCTTTTGATTTTCTACTCATCTGTGGAAAGGAAGGCCGAGTAAGGGGCACAGTTCATCATTAAATAGGGGAAGAAAGCTGACTTCAGGTAAGACTTAGAAAATCGCAGATGAAAAACAATTTATCAGAATGGCACAGAATAGCATGCATCTATTGAAGAGTCACCCTCTTAGCCACTAGGGGTCACAATTACACAGCACACTCACACGACACAGACCACTGATGGGCCAAAGAGGAAGGACCAGAAATTACCATTTGGAAATGGTTTTGAGCATTGTGAGCAGATAGCACACTGAAAGAGCGTCTGCCACATGCCTGCCAGCTCTAATTACACGTTAGCAGGAGGAAGACACCACGGCATGGAGACTTGCTCCAGGCCAGTGTTCCAGTCTTATTCCTTTCTGTTTCCAAGCAAGACACCAGTTAGAGCTAGATGTGAAAGAGCTTCTCCCACCTTTAGGGAGAGTTCTGATGGCCTCTATGCCAGAATGAGTCCACATTAAGGAACTTCTTCCCAAGGAAAGTAGGATTAAGGGAGGCAATATTTATGGTTGTCCGATGGAAGGCTTTAAAACTTATTTATTTCCCCAAAAGCAAAACGATGAAACTGCTCTCTCTTTCTCCCCGACCCACACAGTTTCGAACAGGGCCATGCAATTGTCTCTATGCTTTGCAAGTAAGCTGTTATTAATAAAAGCATGTTTTATAATTATGCATGTTGTCTATTGATCCTCAGTATCTTTTCATTTAATCGTTGGAGAGTGGTCCACACATGTCCCTCATGGTTCTAATGCCAGTCCTCCCCTGTTCCCTCTATCACTTTTGCTTTGGTTCAAGTACTCTCTCTTCTCAGTACATAGGGTGAAGAGACTCTCTGGAAGGAACTTCGATCCCATCTTCATCCGCCCCTTTCAGGGATTTTTCTGTTTTGTAAGACTTCAGCCTTTTGACATTTTTTTCTTTCTTTTCCACTAGCAAAAATTAACCTTTTTTATTCTCCAAATTGTGTGTGTGTGTGTGTGCACAAATGAATGAAACAAAAATTTTATCAGTAGCACAAGAGTTTGACAAGGAGATTTGCATATCAGATTTAATTGAACTTGTGGACTTGTGGTTGGAGTTGAAAATCTGTCTCTCTGTGTAGATGTAAAGAAAGACTTTTCTTCCCAGCAGATAGGCATAAGTGTAGGCAGACAGAGGTCAGTTTCCAGATATTACCAAGAAGTAAATAGACAGATCATAACTAAGTCTGTGCCACTTTCTTTCTTGTATTCTGTGCAACAATTCTTAGCTTGAACTTAATCAGTTGAGATGGTAACATTAATACAAACTACTGTCTTTAGGGAAGGCAGATGACCACAACACAGTGCAGACAGGAACTGTGCATTCACAGTCAGTGTGCCCAGTAGAATAAGGCCAGATGAACAAGATGCATGGGCTGATAGATAACTTATGTCTTAGTTTTATTTTTGGATTTTCTTTTTGAAGTTAAATTAAAATTATGTCAGTTTTCTAGTCCCTTTCCTCCCTCTACACCCTCCAATGCAGTCCCTCATTCTCTTTCAAATCCATGGCCTCTTTTTCTTTGATAGTTGTCACACACACACACACACACACACACACACACACACACACACACACACACCTTACTTGTCAATAACTTTTGGGCAAATATGGAAATTGTGTCCTATATACGTTTGTATGTTATTTATATTATGATTTGTATACGTTTAAGAAAAAAGAAGGTAATTGTCAGTTGAAAAGGGAGATAGACAAAAATGTCAAAAATTAAAGGTTCACAAAAATCCTGAAAAGGGCAGAAGATAATGGGACAGAAGTTACTTCTCAAAAGAGTTTGCTTAGGGTGGAGTTCTTCTTGGCATTTTTTCACAAAATACATTTTCTTTGTGGTTCCCTCCCTTCAAATTCTTCCCAGATCCTCCCACCTCCTTACCCGTGAAACTTCACATTCTCTTTCTCTCAAAAACTAACTAAATAAGCCCCCCCCAGATGAAATCAAAACAAATAAACAAAAGATCAATAAGACAAACAAACAAACAACAAGCCAAAGAAAAGGAAAACAAAACACAACAAAAGCCCACAAAACATGGAGCTTGTTTTGTGTTGGCAAGCTACTCCTGGGCAGAGGAGTGTGGTTGATGTATCCAGTGACACGCCACTGGAAAAAACTGATTTTCCCTTTGCCAGCAGGTTTTGTGGCAAATAGCTTCTTGTTTAGGGGTGGGGACCCACGTTCAGTTCCCTCTCTCAGTGCTGGTAACCCTTTGTACTTGAGGCTGTACAGGTCTTGTGCATGCTGACACAGTCTCAGTCATCTGTGTCCTGGAGTGTCTGAAAGACACTGTTTCCTCAGTCTTCCATTGCTTCTGGTTCTTATTCTCTTCCACCTCCTCTGCTGCATAGACCCCTGACCCATGAAGTTATGTGATCCAAAAGTCTAAATGTCTGCATATTGTCTAGTAATGGGTCTCTATGTAAATTCTCATCTACTACAGGAAGATACTTCTGATGAGAGCTGAGAGGCAAGGATCTATAGGTATAAAAGAAGGTCCATAGGCATCATTGCATGGCTTGTTCATATGTCAATAATAGTAGTAGGTTTTCTCTTAGGACATATGTCTCAGGTTCTTGGCTACTCTGGCACTGTCAACTATGGGCTCTATGTCATGGAGTATGATTTAAATCTAGTAAGGTTGGTTACTTTCATAATGTCTGGGCCACAAATGCCCCAGTGTATCTTGGAAGCAGGTCACAGTTTTAGGTTGCAGGGTTTGTAGCTAGGTGATACTGGTGATTGCCTTTTGTCTCTAGTACCATGCAAAGTACCGTCCAGCACCATAAGCATTAGGCAATAGGGGTGAGGCTTCTACTTTGTCACTGGTTTGATTTCTCCATGTTCAATGACACGAGTAAGTACTGTTTTTAGCAGTAGAGCCTTACCATCAGATTGTGAAGAGAAATCAGTAGCCTTAGCAATGACTTGTGATGTTGGAATAGGGGTCTTGGATGGGGATCATTTGGCCGGTGACTCAAAAATATGTAACCTATTCTTGGCACTGGAGGTTCTACTTGGTTTTATAAGATGTCTAGTTGTGGCATTTTATTTCCCATTATATGGTAACTCTATTTAAATATATTTCAAATATAAAAACATTTTAAGAATGTTCCACAGTAGTAGGGCTTCATATAGTTTTATTCTAAAGATCCTTCATGTTTCTTCTTCCTTTCCCTGTTCTCTCTTTACCATTTTCTCTCATCCTGCTACCCGTTTAATTATATTATTCTAGTTTATTCTTTATTTCTCCACAATAGAATATTCTATTTCCCCTTCTTTGGGATATCCTCTCCTCCCCCCGGTCCCTTGTTAGTTACCTAATCTCTGTGGTCATTCAGATTCTAACACACATATTGAAAGCTTCTGAATTAACATGTACATGAAAGAGGAAATATGCAATGTCTTTTGGGGTATGAGTTACCTGATTCAGGATGACTTTTCTGCCTCTATCCATTCATTTGCAAATTTTGAAATATTATTTTTGACATCTAAACAATATTCCATTATGTGAATGTACCCCATTTTCATTATCCACATTAGCTGAGTCAGAGGTTTCCAATTTGGCAGTTATGAGTAGAGCAGCAATGAACACAACTAAACGAGCATCTCTGTAGTAAGATGCAGAGTCCTTTGAACATATGCTCAAGAGTGGCATAGCTGGATCTTGAGGTACATAGTTCCCAGCTTCCTGAGGAACCACCAACATTGATTTCCATGTGGCCATACAGGCTTGTGCTCCACCAAAAATGAATACATATTCCCCTTTCTCTGCATTTTGGCCAGCCTGCGCCACCATTTGTTTTATTGATCTTGGTTATTCTGACCAGGGTAAGATGAAGTCTCATAGTTTTAATCTGCATTTTCCTGATGGGTGAGGATGTTGAGCATTTCTTTAAGTATTTTGCAACCATTTGTGTTTCATCTTTTGAGATGTTTCTCTTAGCTTTGTACTCATTACTTAAGCAGGTACTTATTTCTTGATGCTGAGGTCATTTTAGTTCTGTATATGTTATAGATACTAACCTTCTACAGACATATAATTAGTAAATACCTACCTTTTCCCATTCTTTATGCTGCCACTTTGCCTGAATGACAGTGTCCTTTGCCATACAGAAGCTTTCCAGCTTCTTGAGGTCCTTTTCATTAATTATTGATCTTAATCTCTGTACGGTCAGTGTTCTGTTTAGAAGTCCTTTCCTTGTGTCAGTGAGTTAAAGATTAATCTCTGCTTTCTCTTCTATCAGATTTAGCACACCTTGTCTTATGTTGAAGTCATTGACCTATCTGGAGTTGAGTTTTGTACAGGTACAGTTTGCATTCTTCTACTTGTAGCCATCCAGTTTGGCCAGCACACCATTTGCTGAAGTTGCTGTCTCTTTTCTAGTGTGTGTTTCTGGTGGCTATGTCCAAAAACAAAAACGAAAACAAAAAAACAAGCCCCCCAAACCAGATGTCTATAGGTGTGTAGCTTATGTGTAGGCCTTTAATTTGATGACATTGATCAACGTGTGTGTTTTATGCCAATGTCACCTTGTTTTCATTACTTTAGATTTGTATCACTGCCAGGGCTGGTCTTGCTGCCAGAAGTTCTTTTATGTATCAGAATTTTCAAGATTGTTTTAGACACTGTGTGTGTGTGTGTGTGTGTGTGTGTGTGCGTGTGTGTGTTTTGTTGTTGTTGTTCCCATTTGAAGTAGAAGATTGATTTTTTTTTTATTTCTGTGAAGAATTGTGTTGAAATTTTTATGGGGATTGCATTAAATTTGTAGATTGCTTCTGATGGATGGTCATTTTCCCAATATTAATTTTACTGATCTATGAGCATGAGGAATCTTTCAATCTTCTGATGTCTTCTTCAACTCCTTTCTTCAGTGTTAAAATGCTTATTATACAAGTCTTTCTTAAGATATTTTATTTAAGCTATTTAAGGCTATTTAAGGCTGGTTCCTTTCTCAGCATGTTTGCCACTTCAGAATAGGAAGGCTATTAATTTGTGTGTACTAATTTTGTATCTTACTATTTTGATGAAAACATTTATCACCTGTAGATAGTTCCCAATGGAGTCTTTAAGGAACCATCTAGCAATGAGATACTTTGACTTTTTCTTTTCTTATCCTCTTGATCTCCTTTAGTTGTCTCATTGCTCCAGATAAGACTTCAGTACTATATTGAATAAGTATGGAGAGAGTGGACATCTTTGTCTTATTCTTGATCTCATTTAAATAAATAAACATATATAAATTTCATTATAAATAAATAAATGTATTTAAATACTTCCTTTGTCAATTATTATAGTGAAAATGGAAAGATTTCTCCACTACATTATTCAAAGCATAATCAACTCTGACTTTATGTTTGTAAAAATCAGTAAGTTTCTGTGTTCTTGGACTTGAATGGATATAGAACAACCTTAGGCTTTAGAGGATATTTTCTCAAGTATGAAGAGTTTCCAGTCTTTTAAAGGGTGACAATACTGTTGACACAGTAATAGAATGGCCCTCAATGTTGAACCAAACATCTTGGTTTGTAAATTCAAGTGTCATAGTGTGTTAGAGACTTATGTATAAATGTGCAGTAATGTGACTACAAAGATTAAACCACTTCTCTGGATACATTAGCCATTTGGCACAAAATACACATGGATCAGAGCCTCAATTCCAAGTTACTAGATGCTTGAGCCATGCTTTTAAATCATTGAATAAAGCAGTGGGAGACAAAGAACCTATTCATATAGATAGCTGGGGGGAAGAAGACACAAAGAAAGGCACAATTAAGTGACTCTTCTCTCTCACATCAGCATAAAAAGCAACCCAAAGTAGATTATGAATTTATATCTTTTTAAAGTATAAATCAGATCTGGACAAAATATAAAAATTTGCAATCATTAATAACAAAATATGTTTCTGAAGTCCAAAACAATTAGAAGGCATAAAATAAGCAGATGATTGCATACAAAACGCAAGTACCACACAGCTCATATCAGCAAAGTTCAGCAGTAATTTCTGAAACTATGTATAACCAATAAAACATTTTACAAATTGAAAAGAAGTCAACAATGAAAGGAGAAAAATTTGTAAAAACAAGTTACAGATCAGGAAATGCTTGAAAACAGAAATCAAGATAAAAAATTCAGTTTACTATTTCATATGGCTTTATGGTAAACACAAAAACAGAAATGATGCCCATACAAAATTACGTGATCTGGCTTTCTTTCCCCAAAGTACTAAAGGAATTACAGTGAAATCTATGCCCTTGTATATTTGCTTGTGAATAAAAGAGGTATAACTTTTTTATTGTTTTCATTAGATATTTTCTTTATTTACATTTCAAATGTTATCTCCTTTCCTGGTTTTCCCTCTGAAAATCCCCTATCCCCTCCCCTGATCCCCTGCTCACCAACCCACCCACTCCTGCTTCCTGGCCCTGGCATTCCCCTATACTGGGGCATATATATAACCTTCACAGGACCAAGGACTTCTCCTCCCATTGATGACTGACTAGGCCATCCTCTGCTACATATGCCATGAGTCCTATAATGTTTTCTTTGGTGGTTTAGTCCCAGGGAGCTCTAGGGTTACTGGTTAGTTCATATTGTTGTTCCTCCTATGGGGCTGCAAACCCCTTCAGCTCCTTGGGTCCTTTTTCCATCTCCTTCTACCATATTTCTCTCTTCCAGATTTATAAGGGAAATTGCTACAATGAACTTCTTAGGGGAGATCATGGATTATTCAACAGCTGTACCCTTCAATCAAATAGGTTACTATGCCAATGAATATTTTTTTTGTAAAACTCACAAGAAAACAGTAAACTTGCTGAGTGTTGGAGAGCACGTTGTGAGAAAAGGGATAGCCTCAGATCCCAGCCTGCTCCACATTGCTCCCCAACTCTTTTAGATTCACTTAGCTTCCGAGAGCAAATGGCCATTTCTAGGTTGGCTTCAGTAATTAATCCTGTGCTTCAGGAGCCCGTGTTTCCGGGCAGCTTGCACTCCTAGACACAAGTATGTAGTCCCTGCAGGAAGCCAAGAAGCCCCAGAGTCAAGCACAATGAAAATCTCTCACTTTCATATACTTAAATGTGCCTGGAGTAGAAGGCTTGCCTGCCGTAAGAGCCGGTGATAGTGCCTTTACTTTCTGTAACTGCGGCTTCCTCCAGCTTGCCTCCCCCCACCTCAGGCACTGACATTCAAATTGACTTTTCCCATTTATACCAGTGGTTTCTGTCTTGTTCTTTTTTCACCATTGTCCACCGAGACCACCGCTGTGATTTTCTGCTGCTGCACAAGACAGAAGAAAGCATCCCAGAAAGTGATGTACCACTTAACTTCAGTCATTTTGCTAAAAGACACTCAAGTGTGGACAAAGTCGTCAGCGAAAATGAAGGAGAACTGCATGCTACTGTCAGAAATGTTTCCTCATCAGTGGTCCAATTTTCAGGAAGGCGACTAAAAAGTCACGTGCTCTCCGGCTTTCAGACAAGAAAGACATGCGCTGTAAGGTGTCTGAGCTCGGAGTGAAAGAGCATCCCTTAAAAAGAAAGAAAAGGTCTGCGAAGATGACTTCGCAGTGAGCCAGTCTTACTGCTCTTTCAGAGGACCAGAGGTTCGGTCCCAGCATCTACATTGGCTGCAGGACATGTTCTTCTGGCCTCTGAAAGCATGCATGAACGCACGAGCACACACACACACACACACACACACACACACACACACACACACACACGGTAAATCTTTAAAAAAATGGAAATTAAGAAAAAAGTAAGAAGTACGGACGAAGATAAAGCCTTGGTTGGAAACTTTAGGGTTTTGAAAGACAGTATCAAAATGACCCAGTGCCAGCCAAGGACATTGAAGTGTTTACCAGCTGCTTTCTTCTCATGTGTGTTCTAGGAAATGAAAGTGAGGACCTACGTGCAGGGTGGGATAAGGAAAAGAATGGGTTTGCGGTTGCTGACTATGAGAAGCATTAATGTCAGGAAAAGAATGCAAGTAAGAATAAGAGAGGAAGAAGGGAAAGCAAACCATTCAAGGGAGTGAGACAAAGAGAAACGAGAGGCTCAGAAGGAAGCAATTCCAGGTCTTTAAAGTTCACATATGTATTCACTTGCTTTGTGAGTGTGTGTGTGTGTGTGTGTGTGTATGTGTGTGTGTATGTGTGTGCTGTGTGTGTATGTGTGTGTATGTGTGTGCTGTGTGTGTATGTGTGTGTATGTGTATGTGTGTGTATGTGTCTGTATGTGTGTATGTGTGGGTATATGTGTGTGTGTGTGTGTGTCTATGTTTGTGTGTGTATGTGTGTGTGTGTGTGTGTGTGTGTGTGTGTGTGTGCGCGCACCTGGGCATATGAAAGTCACAGGGAAGCAGGAAGGACTTAGTTCTCATCTACTTTATCTGTTTCCAGAACTGAACTCAGGTCACCAGACTTGGCAACAAGAAGATCCTTCACCAACTGAGCCGTTTTGCCAGCCCACAGTTCATATTTCTTAAATGTTGCATTCCACAAAACAACAATTTCTAAGACACCAATAAATGCTATGAGGGAAAAGGAAAACAAAACCAATTCCAAACGAACAAAACCAACTCTGTGGTCAATTAAATGCCATGATTCTCAGAGCTTTTACTATGAGACTGTGTTGTCTGATTGCAAACAGAAATCTCTAACATGCTTCATTTAATATTGGAAATTGTTTTTACTGACAGAAAGTCTGCTAACATTGGGAAATAACTCCCTGGGAAATGGTAGTTGTCAGAACTCAGCAGCGTCTAGCTGTAACTTTGGACCACTTTCATCCTGTAGTGAACTTTTAAACTTTTGTTCTGGACAATAAAGGAGTTATCCAGAATGGTCTCAAATCTCATTTTCTTATGGTCTGCACAGGAGAATTCATGCCCAATCTTCACCTATGAACAGCAACCTAAATTGTCTGTTTACTCCATAGGCAGTGTTCACCTAGGTTCCACCTTAGGGGAGTGTTCTGTCAATGAGAAAAAAGCAAGCAACTGGGAGAGGGCTCAGAAGTCCTGGTTAATTCAGTAAAGAAATCCAGATGAAATACTGACACTCACTGAACTCTTCTACTTAGAGTGGTCACAGGACAACTGCAGCTAACGTCCTGTACACTGTAGGTTGTTTGTGAGGCTGGCATTTCTGTCTAGGTCCACACAAACACCCAAAATGTATGGAACCTCTGTAATGCCACTTCTTCTTCCCACATCCAGTTAAGAAATGCTAACTTGGGACTTCAAGTCTCAGTTTCAAATGCAAAGAGGTTAAAAAATAAAACAAACAAAACATCACCCCTGTCTTTATAACAAGAAAAGCTGGTTATAATGAAAGCCAATCAGTTTATAGATGACATATCAGAAATGAGAAGTTGCAGAGAAAACAGAGACAAAATAGAGAAAGAAGAAGGGAGGGAAGGGAGGGAGAGAGGGAGGGAGGGAGGGAGGGAGGGAGGGAGGGAGGGGGAGGGAGAGAGAGAGAGAGAGAGAGAGAGAGAGAGAGAGAGAGAGAGAGAGAGAGAGAGATGAAGGGATGTTGAAGCTAGGACCTGCTTAGATAGAAGAAACAGGGATCTGAAACGCTTAATGGAAGTTTTGGGAAATTGCTGGAGGCCATATTTAAATGAGAAACTCCTGGGATCGCAGTCTTGGATATGTAGCCTTTCGTTTAGGACTAGGAACCCACCAGATTTAGAAGAACAGATCCTAGGAAGAGCCTGTGTGGCTCTGATAGGAAGCAGAAGGGAAAGACTGTTCAGAGCCTTCTACACCAGTCTCTTACACGGTGGCTCATGGCCACATGTGGGGCTTGGAAATGGAATCACTGCTGAATACACAATAACGAAATATTAATTCAAATCAAATGCATAATGAATCTAACATGTTTCTGGCAGAGCTTGCCTACATTGCATCACATGGTTTTACTGTAGTCTTGACTCTAAACATACAGTATGCATACTGTGAGCTGCCCAGCCCCTCCACCACCCAGTACCAAAAATGCTGCCTGAACCAACTTGGCTCAGAATGGAGACAAACTGAACTTCAGTGTTTTTATGCATATGCAAAGTTTTCTGCTCTCACACAAATGTACCAGTCAATTATAGAGAAAACAAAGTTTTAATATTTTCCTGCAATTCTCACCACCAAGAGTTTAGGGTGTAGTATGTTAAATGATTATTTTCTTCTTGAGTGTGTTTGTTACATGTGGATGTATTTGTTTGTGTACATGCATGCTTGATGTGGTCCAGCAAGCCTGTGGAACCTGCCTAACCTTAACTTCTCAGTGCTGGGATTACAGGCACACGTTACTATGTCTGGGTTTTTACATGAGTGCTAGGGACTCTTGGCTCCTCATGCTTGTAGAATAGATGCTTTCCTGCATCATCTCCACCATCAAATCATAAAGCAAAATACAAGAAGATTCTTAAATAAAGAAAAACACATATAGCTTAAAAAGCTAAACCAAGAGTCGGAAATAGATTTAGTTGTGGTACGGATTTTGAAATCACCAGAAAGAGAATTTAAAAATACCATTAATAATGTTCAATGCTCAGCTAAAAGTGAAATCTGTAAGAACATAGAGATGATGTAAGCAGAAAATTTAGCAATGAAGATGTGTACAAGCAGGTGCTAGAAGTTGAGCACTGTAACAGGAAGGAAGGCTGCTTTGTGAGTGCTTCATCAACAGCAGAGCCACCCAATGAGGGAGTTAGTGGAGGTGAGGAGATAGTAGCATGAAGTGTCCACACAGAAACTCGGAGTACAGAAAGAAGAGAAAACAACAAAACACAATATATGAAAATTAATTTTGTCCCTCAAAATGTGAAAGAGAGGGAATTATTACTGAGGACCTTCAACTTGCTTGTATTTCTGTGCTATTTCTACAGATATGTACTTATATGTACTTATGTGTATATTGTACAGAGCACCAATAAGAAGAGATAAACCACTACAATTATATTTTTTTAAATGATAAAGATAATTCTTTAGGTGGAAGGAAAATTAGTTAGGGCTATATGATGAATCTACTCAAAGATAGAGATACTAATGGATAAATAATAAATGAGGTTCAAATAAGAATTGTTAGTTATCTAAGAGAAAATATTTAGAATAGTAGTAATAACAATGTATTGAGTCATTATATTATAGGAAGAAACTGCTTTTGTAAGGTAGGTTTCTTCATGGGCAACAGTAAAATGTGGACTTTGGTAGTTTAAAATGTATATTTTATTTTGTTTGTTATATTTATATATTTTTTTAAAAAATGAGTTAGTAAATGGATGAAAACCTAGCCACTAAGACAAAGGCTAACCACTGAACTACCATCTGTACATCCAGGGAGAGTGACAATCAGTTTTCTCTAATGGAAAGACACTGAAAAAAAAAATCAAACAGTACAGGGGAAGCCTCATGTTCAAGAGTAGTTGATCAACATATGGTGGACTTCACAGTTTTTTGTGTGCTTTTATTTGATACGGTTTTTAAAATCTGTTTGGGTGTTGTTTTTTATAGGTTTGGCGGGGGGTTATTGTTGTATCCGGATTTCTGCTTCTTCATTCTTTTTTTCTTCTTAGAAAAAAATCTTAAAACATGGTGTAAGGAAGGGGAGATGATCTGGAAGGAGTTGAGGAGGGGAAATATGATCAAAATGTTTTTATAAAATAAAAATATAATAATAATAATAATAATAATAATAATAATAATAATAATAATAATAATAAAACAAGTTCAAGCTGAGCTTGGTCTACATAGTGAGCAATGTCTCAATCACAACACAACACAAGTGTCACAGAGCTGAGGAGTTGTACCAGAGGGCAAAGTGCTTTCCGTGTTAGTGTGAGGACCTCGGTTTGAATCCCCAGGACCCATGTAAGGGATGGATACAGAGCTGCATTCTTGTAACTCTGGTGCTGTGGATGCAGACACAGGCAGATCATGGGGGACCAATTATCAGCTGAACAGCAGCACTGATAACAGCTCTAAAATGTGTGCAGAGTAAACCCAGCCAACGGATATGGAAGAACTCTATGAGGATATCAAAGATACTTAAAAAAGAAATTGAAGAAGACACTAAAAGATGAAAAGACCTCACACGCTCATATATACATAGAGTTAATACTATGCAAATGCCTATATTACTGGAATAAATCTACAGAGTTGATGCAATCTCCATTAAAATCCCAATGCTACTTTTTGCTGAGCTAGAAAAATAATATGTCAATTTGAGGCCGAGCAAACCCCAATGGTGATGACAAAGGATTACGTATCATGTAACTTATATAAAATATAATTAAAAGAACATATTGTGTGTTTATATACATGTGTGAATATTGCCATTCCTACTGAACCCATAGCAGACACAGATAATTGGCGTTATATTTTTTTCTTGCTAAGCCTAGACAGGTCTTTTTTATAAGTACTGTGATTTAGGCACCTAATACTAATCAATCAGAACTGACATTTAAGATAAAATCTACTTGCAAACATAAAATTACATTACTGTACAAACCAGAAGTCAGAGACTGCAAGAATTTAAAGAATATTCCAGTTACTTATCGAGACAGATAGTTAATGGAAAATTCAGAGCTAATGGCTAATAGCTAACATTTATCTAGCTCCTCAATCTATCAGTCACTCTTCTGAAAGCTCCATGTGTGGGAATTCATTTAATCCTCAAAACATTCACAAGAGATACTAGTTATTACAATTCTTGGTTTTATAGATGAGGCAAGCATAGTACAGCGATGCAATCGGTCGGCTTGGGATTTGGATCGAGACATCCTTGACCTACCTGTAATCCACACTTGTGACCAAGATGTTAAATTGCTTATATACTATAAACAAAAGTAAGAAATTCTGGCCTTAAAATAATTCAATAATTTCAAAAGACCCTAATAATAATTTTTGTATGGACTCAATATTTTATCTTTTAACATCTTCTGGGCAATGACGCATTTTTCTGGATCTTCAAGTGACATCATTTTTAAAACCACTGTGGTGGAAGCTTTCAGTAACTTTTAGGGATGGCAGCAACTGCATCACCATAACAACTGAGAACTCAGTTAATTTTTCGGAGCTTTTCAGTGCTCTGATTCACATTGCTGCCGAGGCAGTGTTAGAGGAGATCGATGGTGAAAACTTTGGGCCAGAATCCAGATGATGCACAGTATGACAGTCAAAGTGAATATTATCAGACTCTTCTCAGGAAATACAATGGTGTTATTGCTGATGTAAAGAATTCTCTTCAGCTCAATCCAAATAATTATACTGTTACCGCAGGAAAAGGATATGTGAAGAGTATGGAAAGGAACAAATAAACAAACGAGAACCCATGCATCTGCTCTGCAATGTTTTGGAAAAGGACAAAATTAGTGCAGATGTAAATTTCATTATCTGCATTGAAAGATGTCAAGATACGAAGAATGGATCAGAATCCGTGAGGTACCCGAATCTTAGATGACTCTGTAAAATATCAAATACAGCTGGTATCGAATGGAATACGAAGTAATAATCATTACACAGGTGGTCAAGAACCAGAAGAACGATGTACATGTGGAATTTTCAGGAAAAAAAAAAGGTTGTCTGCTTTGGTGGAACATGTTTCCATGGAGGATTACAGCTTCAAATTGAGATTTCCTCTCCCTGTCATACCAGAAAAGAGCGTGTCTAACATGCTCCCAACAAAGACTGAAATTAAAATAAAAAATTCAGAGGCTGTGATGGAGGGGCCAGGAGAGGAGTCCACAGAGATGCAGCTTAGTGCAGTCTTGAAGACTCTGCACCCACGTCTCACTATACAAGATGCTGGGATGCACCGGTGAGATCAAAGATGAGGAGAAAGCTGGGCTGGAGGGTGTTGCAGCTTTTACCAGGTTGTTCCAGCATGTCTGTTCACATGGTTCTGATGAAGGGGAACATGCTATGAGCAAATCACTTTCACAATCTGGAAGACAGTCTTGAGTACCAACTAGTTTGATGTAGGTAAAAGAAGGGTTGAGATCGATCCTCTTGATGCTGTGGAATGGGAACGATACTAGGTAAATTAATTTGCTTAAAACTGTCTCAGACTACTTGAGGCTTTCTTTAAAAAACAACAGTAATCTTTAGGTTTTTAATAAATGTTTATTATGAATTACACAAACACACACACACACACACATGCACGCACACACACACACACACACACATGCACGAATGCATGCACGCAAGCGTGCGTGCACTCACATGCACACACACAATGCATTTTGATCACTGTCACCCTTCCTCCTCTCAGAATCTCTCAACTCCTTTTCCATTCCCTATCCTTCCTACAATTTCCTTCTCACCATTCATGTCATCTGTTTGGGGACTCAGAATTTAACCAGGGTCATTTGTTATGACAATGGATATTTATTTATAGGTATAGAGCTATCCTCTGGAATATGGTAGACCCATAAGTGGGGTATGTAACTGAAGAAAATATCTGTCCATCCCCTAGAATCCATCAGTAATGGTATTTCATAAGGATAGGGTTGGAGCTGTGAGCCTTTCTCTGATTCATGCATGCAAATGAAAATTCACAGGCCTGCTCTTGTCCATTGCAAGCAGCCCCACCTGTTGTAAAATCACATTTTAATTGTCTGTCATACCCGGAAGATAGTACTTCACAGCTATTCTTCTTATCTCCTAGCTCAATGCTAACATTGTTTCTCTCTCCTCTTCCTTGATGTTTTCTGGGACTTGCATGTATAAACATCTTCCCTGGGGATAAACACGGAACCAATCCTTACTCTCTGAGCCTTGAGTAGCCATGAATCATTAAATCACTCTCTCTGACACTATCACACAATCTATTCACTGTTTTATCTCCTATTATATATAGTGAAAATAATGGCTATAAATTTTCATCATTGTATTTAAATAAACAATACCCTTGTCCTGCATTGACTGTTGGGACAACTAGAGCCAAAGCTTAAGCCTCTGGGGGAGGGGGGCTCTCCTCCCACTGAAGCCTAATCCCAAAATGGCTATCTAAACTCAAGAGGCATTTAGAACACCAAATAGATATGGCTGGAAAAAACCCACCTTTCTTTGATGAGTCACAGTAAAGATATAAAATCTACAAAATAAATTACTAGAGTTAATATAAGAGATGCCAATGCACATGCAAAGGCAAGCATATCAGAACAACCCCCCCCCAAAGACCTTTCAACAACAACCGTAAAAGTAAGAAAAGAAGGAGATAATGTGTTGCAGTCTCTGAATTTTAATAATTGAAAACCAGAAATGCTATATGCAATAGTAATATCTTTTAAAATTGATGGATGAACAAGCATATTTCAGGACAAACACAAATTAAGGCAGTTTATGACCATCAAGCCAGTACTTAAAAGAAGAATTCATGAAAGAAGAATGATAGACTTCTGCACAAGAATCCGTGAGTGGATGCATTCCTTATGGAAAGGAACATGCAAACAAAGTAGAGTTGGAGAGTTAGGAAACTGACCTGTGCAATACAGCAAGCAAGCAAACTCACAAAACTTAAGGGAGAAGGAAAAGAAATACCAACAATCTAGGAAAAACATTATTAATCCTAGTTATTTTTAACTGTCAACTTGATAGAACCTAAAGTCTTCTGGGAAGGAGACTGAGGGTTGCCCAGGTCAGAAGATCAGAATAGCCTGTGGGCATATGTATGAGGAATTGTCATGATTATTAATTGATATAAGAGAGCCCAGCCCACTATGAGTTCCCAGGGAATGTGGTCCTGGGCCATCTAAGAAAGCTATGTAAGCATGGGTCTGTGAGCAAAGTAGAAAGTAGCATTCCTCCACGATTTCTGTTTAATGTTCTGCAGGATTCCTGTTCTGACTTTATCAGTGATGGATGTAAGGTGACCTTATCTTTTCTTATCTATTGGTCAGATGATTTATCACAGCATCAGTAAAGAAACTAGAATTATCTTCTATAATAACCTTACATGTAAATAGCCTCAATTTACTACTAAAATATGAAATATGTAGACTAGTACCCTGGATTAAAAAATGTAAATCAAGTCTATGTTATCTCTAAGAAATACAGTTAGTTAGTATAGGTATATAAAAACTAAATATCAAATGATGCAAGAAAAAAATCTACTAAGTAAATTGAAGCTGCAAATAGGCAGTCATAGCTAGCTCTATACCTGTTCAAGTAGACTTCCGATCTGAACTAATTAGAAAAAGTATCATAGAACACTGCATATTAATAAAGGAAGCCACCTATCAAGAAGATATATCAAATGAATAAATGTATTTGTATGCAGAACATTGAGTCAATGATTTCATAAAACAAACACTAAAGTGTTCAAAAATCCCTATAGATCCTTACATAAAACATAAGCCTGGGATATCAGTCATCCACTCTCATATTTAGACCAATCTTTCAAACTAAACACGAGCAAAGAGCCTAGAGATTTAAAGTACACCATGGATCAACTGTACTTAACAGATATATACAAAATATTCTTTACAAGAGATAGGAAATAACGAATGTTCACAGTGGTACATGAAATCTCCACTACCAATCAGAAGCATCTGAAGCAAGCCACAAATTGAGCCTTAACAAATGAGAGAGAGAGAGAGAGAGAGAGAGAGAGAGAGAGAGAGAGAGAGAGAGAGAGAGAGAGAGAGAGAGAGAGAGAGAGAGAGAGAGAGAGACCTTATACCTTATCAGATGACAATGGAATAAAAGTAGAAATCAACTACAAGGGAAACTACAGAAAGAAAATACTTGAAGACTGAGAAATACATTTTTGAAGGAACTGTGCCTCTGAAGAAGCAAAGAGGAAATTAAAAAATTACTAGTGTCAACTGCAACCTTTGGGATATAACCAGTGCAACCCTAGGACTCCTTTAGTCAGTATAATCCTAAGAATAGCCTTTATAACTAAAAGCACAAATATTTAAGAATAAAATTCAGCTGATTTCAAATAATCAACCTGACAGTGCATCTCAAGTCTCTAAAACAAAACAAAACAAACAAACAATCCAAAAAATAAAAATAAAAAGACAGCAATCCAAAACCCATTAGATATCAAAAAATCAGCATCAGGCAAGAGATTTATAAAATAAAGAACTATACACAACATTAACTAAAGAGATGGCTGCTTAGAAAATTCAATATAAATGATAAATTTATTCCCAAAAAGACAAAATAAAGAATGATAATTAATTTATAACTAATTAGTAAATAATAAAGTCGTGACAAGTGGGTGTTATGATAGCAGATTCTACTGCAATCTAGAACATCATTAGAGAATACTTTGAAAACATACACTTCAAGAGGATGGAAAACTAGAAGACATAAATGAATTTTAAATCCAGATGACCTACCAAAATGAAAACCAGAAGATCAAAATTGTAATCAAAATTCTCCCCACAAACAAAAGGCCATGACCAGATGGAGTCACTGATGAATTTGTTTCAGACTTCCAAGGAAAGTCTAATATCAGCCTTCAGTTTGTTCCAAAGAATACAAAAGAAAGAAACACCACCAAATTCTTTCAATAAAAGTAGTGTTTACTTCGATTAAATCAAGATAAAAGCACAAATGATTTTTTTTTCATGATGCAAAAAGACACAAAAGTCTCAACAAACTTGCAAATCAAGTTAAAAACACATTAAGAAGATCATACATTACCACTAGGTGGACTTCCTTCTGGAGATGCATGGTTAGTTCAACACTCATAAATCAATACGTGTAATATACCACACAAAGGAACTCAAGAACAGGAATCACAAGATCGTCTCAACAGATGCAGAAAAAGTGTCTGGCAATGGGCTGCCCTCTGCAAAGTGACAGACGGGCCACCTTGGAGAGAAGAGCAATCCACTGACCAGGGAGAAGGAGAGCTGGTTTCTGTAAGGACTCTTCACGCCTACATTCTACTGTCTTTGGTATAGGAAGTTACTGTGGAGGAACACAAACCCAGCCGCCAAACTTTTAATCTACAATCTGTCTTGCCTAGAAAATAGCTAGGGCAATGGTGGTACAGAATTTGTGGGAGTAACCAACCAATATCTGATATGACTTAAGGCCCACTCCACTAGATGAAACTCATACCAGAACTGATTGGGTAACTGAGGACCAGAGACTAGAGAGCACACAGACCTAAGGTGAATCCAAGCAGTACTGGTCTAAAAATTGAAGTATCATTAACATGACAACTAAGGATATGTAAATAAGTATCTTATTTACTTATTCAGAAACATCTCCTCTGGCCACAGATGGGAACAGATACAGACACCCACAGACAGCCATTATGTGGAGAAAGAGTCTAAATGGGAGGTCTTTATCACATTTCTCACTCTAGAGATCATGGAACCCCATGGAAGAGAATATAGAAAGAGTTTAAGAGCCAGAGGGGACGGAGGACACCAGGAGAATGAGGCCCTCTGAATCAACCAAGCAGGGTACATATGAGATCAAAAGACATTATGCAGAAGGCAAGCTCTTGGTACACTGTGCCCTAAATGGGTTGCCTCAATCAAATCCTTCTTCCGGGGCCCAAAGAACTTCATAGAAGAGGAAGCAGAAAATATGTAAGAGCCAAAGAGGATGGAGGACACCAGGAGACCAAGGCTCTCCAAAACAACTGAGCAAAGCCCCTCCGAACTCATGGAGATTGCAGTAGTACGCACAAGGCCTGCACGGATCTGCACGGGTCCTCTGCGGATATATTACGGTTTCCAGTTTAGTGCTTTTATGGGATTCCCGAGTGTGTGAACCAGAGGTGGAAAAATTAAACATTAATTAAACAAAACTGACAATCAACAACTGGACTACTGAAAGAGATGAGTGGTACCCAAAGAAAAACCTTAACGATGTTCAGAATCTCTAATCCTTAGGGAAGTAAAAATTATAACTGTTTTGAGATACCACTTCATGACAGTTAAAATGGATATGGTAAAGAAGTTTGATAGCAATTATTGAAGGCATGAGGAGAAAGCCCCTAGTCTTTATTCACTACTGGTCAGAGTGAAAATTAGTACAAATGATATGGAAACTGTTGTAGATGTCTATCTGAAAATTAAGACGTAACTATCACATTACCCTGTAATACCACACCTTGGCATTTGCCCAAAGAATTCTCCAGTCTGTCACAGAGACACTCACTAATTTTGCAATGTTTATTGTTGCTATATCCACAATAGCAGGGAAACAGAACCAACTTAGATGTCCATCTATAGATAATGGATTATCAGAATGTGTTGTACATAATCAACAAAATAATATTCACCTGCAAAAAATGAAATGATGAAATGTATAGGCAAATGATGGACTATAAAACATAATGGTAAATAAGGTGACCCAAACCCAGAAAGACAAAAAACAGAAAACAAGCAAACAGAATGCATGTTGTCCCTCACAGGCAGATCCTAGCCTATAATTTTATATGAACATATGTAAGTGTATATATTCCTGTGTGAGTCTGTGTGCGTGTGTGTGTGCGTGTGTGTGTGTGTGTGCATGTGTGTGTGTGTGCATGTAAAGAAGGTCAGGAAAGGGTAGTATTGGGTGATAAGGAAGGGAGGGGTAGGTAGGCACCAGGACATATGGGACATGGAAGAGGAACCTGATGTGGGTGGGGGATGATAGGTGTAGTGGGTATGATGGGATAGATGATGTGGGT
>NC_034604.1:72530298-72539689 GCF_900095145.1 Mus pahari | reverse complement strand
GTATGATGGGATAGATGATGTGGGTGGGGGATGATAGGTGTAGTGGGTATGATGGGATAGATGATGTGGGTATCAGGATGATAGGTGTAGGGGGTGGGGGGAGGTCAGATGAGGGCCGGTTAGAACCCAAACACACTTTCAGTATTTACTTAAAAATATTAACGAAAGGAAATGTCAAGACACAAAACTGTGAATTTTATTAACTTGAGACTATTATTTAGTCAAAGTAACCTAATAACCATAATTAATGCAGAAAACGTGCCTGTTCCTCTTTTCCTAATAGTGAGACCATTTTCCAATTCAGTTAAGCTGGGATAAGCTCATTTGCTCTGTTGTGTAGGTGCAGACCAAGGAAGGCTTCATTCTCATGCAGAGAATAAAACAAATTTTCCAGGCAATCCTTGAAGTCTAGGAACTTTACATTTTTTCACTTCTGATATAAAATGGACACTAAACTAATGCCTTATAATCACAATTTCAAAAATCATATGCTTGTCCTGCGGTTTATTAAACAAGTCACAGAGTAAGCCAGATCCTTACCCTTATGAAGAACAAGTCTGGGGTAACTTAGGTGCAGAAAGGTGCACACACGATCAGGGATATGGCGCTTTTTTTATTGACGAAAACAGAGCCACACTGGCTCTGAAAAAAATGTCATTAAAGCGAAGTCTTTGCATGGCTGTGCAGGACCAGAGGGATGATTTCTTTTGCTCCTAATTTCTACAGGTTGACTTCATGGTTTTTCTTTCTTTCTTTTTTTTTTTTTCAATTTTTATTAGATATTTTCTTCATTTACATTTCAAATGCCATCCCGAATGTCCCCTATACCCTCCCCCTGCCCTGCTCCCCTGCCCACCCACTCCCACTTCTTGGCCCTGTACTGGGTCATATAAAGTTTGCAAGACCAAGGGGCCTCTCTTCCCAATGATGGCCGACTGGGCCATCTTCTCCTACATATGCAGCTAGAGACACGAGCTCAGGGGGTACTGGTTGGTTCATATTGTTGTTCCACCTATAGGGTTGCAGACCCCTTCAGCTCCTTGGGTACTTTTTCTAGCTCCTTCACTGGGGGCCCTGTGTTCCATCCAATAGATGACTGTGAGCATCCACTTCTGTATTTTCCAGACACTGGGTTCTTAATCCCATGCCTTGGACTGAACAGAACTGTGGTGGTTGAATGTACCACAAAAGCTTCCTCACTTTAAGGCAGGTGAGAAAGAGAGGGCAAAGAAGGAACTGGAGACCAGGCATAACTTTCACACCATGTCCTCAATGAGCTAACTCCATCAACTATGTACCATATCCTACATTTTCAGGACCCCATTGGAATCAAACATTTCATACATATACCTCTAAAGGAAATCTCACATTTAAAATATGGTACAAGGAAAAGCCTGTCTCTTCTAACACATGAATAAACAATCTACATGTGCACCCATATGTGAAAGAACTAAGCAATGAGGATATCACAAATTTGAAAAGTATCTGAAATAATGTAGTACCCATTTCTAAATGAGAATCATATGGCTACATCTATGCATATGACTGTTGTCCTGAAATTTTATGAGGCACAATACAAGGCAGACAAGAATACATTGTAACTGCCTTCACCAAGTAATTACAACTCCATAGCAACTTTGCCTGACTTATTCCCCTTCTATTTTGATTTCCATCCCAATTGGTGATGACCTTACTAATGAATGTAAGTACTTTTATCTGGATGATTCACTTTAGAAAAACAAAACCAACCTGCTTCTAGATCATGATTTCAAATATATTATGTGTTAAGAGTATAGAGGCTTTACACACACACACACACACACACACACACACACACACACACACACACACGCACATGACTATTGCATAAGACTAATAGAATTGACTGACATTTTGATTTAAGAAGTTTCTTAGGTAAATTGGTGTTACAAAATTTAAAAATTATTAGAGTAATTCATATTTCTGTTGATGTGCTTCTCAAATTCAAACATTGTAAAATCCTTTTGCTGCCACTGAAACTGAAAAGTTTTGAATATAGGACATTGTATGTGTCATTTTCCAAAATATTATACACTCAAACTTTACTGGTATAAATTGAGAATCTTGGTGGATTTGTGTGTCAGCTGAAATTTGTTATATCCATTTGTCTCAAAGAATTTGAAGATATGCACACACATATATTTTTTCAGATATATACAAAACAATCCGAAATGTTATTAGATTCATTACAAAAGTAGGCATCCAATAAATATCTTTTTATTGAAAGAAATAACAGAGTGCTATCTTGTAATGGTCACACCAGGATCACTTTGATGAATCACTGCTAGAGTGGGTGCAGGTAAAAGAAGCTGAGGAAAATGAAATAAGCATTAAGTTACTTTTCCCAACATAAAGGCAGAATAGCACCAAGACAACAGAACACCAATAAAAATGAACATTTATAACCAAATCCAATAGCCAGATGCTCACAGAACTCAGAGTAAGTTACAATACAACACAACTCAATACAGTATAATACAAGATAAATAGGAGCAAATCACCCAATGTGTAAATATTTGAGATATTTGAGTGACTGGAGATCAGAAAACAGAAAGGAACAGGAATGCAACCAACTACACAGAAGCCATTTTCAGAATCATTTTGTTTTATCTTTTACATATCTGAGACGGTACCTCCATTCTATAACTGACTTTACAGACCTAGCATGAGGCTTGGTACTCAGGCATAGCTCAGTGCTTGGTTTAATGCTCAACCATGGTTGTGCTTATTTTCTTTAAAACTTTGGATAAACAAGTTCCACGTTTCCAGTTTTCACTGTTTCCAGTTAGCTCCCAAGTCTTGGAAATGGCGGCCTCCTAAATGTTAGTTTATCAAGTCCCCGTGTCACGAGGCCGGAGTCTTTTGCTCTATTAACATCTAATCAGGGAGGATAGATTTCATTTCGTGTCACTGTGGTTTGGAAGATTGAGAATATTAGATTATTCAGTTGAGATAAAGATTAGAATATACTTAGTAAATCAAGGACAGAGGGATTCATTCAAGACTTACTGGGTGGAGGCTACCAAGATTAATTGCAGGCCTTACTTGGTGAGAGCCTGGGGCTTCTCAGAAATTATTTCTCATGGTTAGGCTGATAAAGGGATTGCACGGAGCTCAGATGGTACATCATGCTATTTTTTTTCAAGGCATATGGTCTTTGTTTTACTACTTGATTAACATAATGATTGTGCACATTAACATAATGATTATGTTTTCAAAAATACTTTGCAGGGAATCCATCTATAAATATAAGGTTCAGAAAACAATATCAAGACCACAACAGTGGAGATCAGAAGGAAATAAGACCAACTGAGTTACAGATCAAGACTTTACAGACTGCAACTCTGTGGCTGAGTTACTGATGGGAATGTGCTATAATTTGTTCATTCAAATTGCATGAGTATACTAATAAGGAAAATAGATTAATTGATTAATGGGCTAAGCTGAAGTCACTTTAGTGACATAAGGCAGCACTAAAATCCAGTTCTCTGGATTCCAAGTCAGTCCTGTCATGATGTTTCCTAAACTGGTGATGTTATACTGAACTGGAAATATATCCAAATGAGACCAGACTTTAAAATCATCACTGGGTCTAGGGAGATGGCTCCATAGGTTAAATGCCTGATACACAGGCATGAAAACATGTGTTGATTTCTACACCCACAGAAAGGTTAGGAGTGGCAGGACATATGTAGATGGTAGAGACAGAGCCCAGAGACTTGCTGGACAGCCTGGCTAGGTAAAACAGTGTTCTCCACAGCCAGTGAATGTCTCAAAACACAACAACAACAACAAAAAAGGTGCAGAAGAGATTGAGGAAGACATCATGTCTTAGTTTAGGGTTTTATTGGTGAACAGACACCATGACCAAGGCAAGTCTTGTAAAGACTTGGGGCTGGCTTACCAGTTCAGAGGTTCAGTCCATTATCATCAAGGTGGGAACATGGCAGCATCCAGGCAGGCACGGTGCAGACAGAGCTGGGAGTTCTACATCTTCTTCTGAAAGTTGCTAGTAGAAGACTAACTTTCAGGCAGCTAGGAGTAGGGTCTTAAAGCACATGCTCACTGTGGAACACCTACTCCAACAGAGCCACACCTACTCCAAAAAGACCACACCTCCAAATGGTGCCACTTCCTGGGCCAAGCATATACAAACATATCCCAATGTCATACACTGGCCTCCAAACATACTGTCACAAGAGAGCATAATTGTACATATGTGTACATCAGAAGGAAGGAGGGAGGAAGGGACAGAGCATGGGAGGGAAGAATGGAGTGGACAAAGAAAGAAGGGAGGGTTCTGGGAGAAGAACATAGAGGAGGAAGAAAGCAAAGGAAAATCATCACTGGCTCTTTGAAAAGAAGTTGAGTGAAGGTAAGGTTCAGGCATCATAACCAGAAAAAGATGTGAAGACATCATTACGAATATCTCAGTCTTCCAAATCATGATAAGATGGATGAGCTGCACTGGAGTCTGCCTTCACTTTAATTATTGTCTTTCATTATTGAGCAATTCAGACCACTGACCTTCTCTAGATTAAGATATTTCCAAGATATGGTAGCAAGGTCTAACTATTTTTAAACCTGGTCTTGTTATTTTGTCATATCAATTAGTGACAACAACCAATCTTCATAATTTTTCTTTCATTATTTTACATATCATCTTTTCTATATGACTTAAGTTTCTGCCTAGTGAGTTAGACAGCTGAATAATTATACAGTTAGTTGAACCAAGATAGTATATCAATTTACAGAACAGTGAGTGAACTATATCTGTTAAATTAAAAATACTTGAAAGTTTGAAGCCCATTTGATTAAGTGAAAAACTTGCTACTATTTAGATCTATAAGACATGTGGCCCCATGCAAGAGTGACAATTTTTCCATTCAGTTATATTTACATACTAGGGCTAGCCTTCTTTATAGAGAAGAGCTGGAAATGCCAAATTTGCCACACATTACACTAAGCTGGGAAGCTGTCAACAAGCAATGCTACTTTGTCCATACAGCAGACCAATTAAATCAGAATTTATTGAGGTAGCACCCCGCAATCAGAATTTAAAAACACTACAGGTGAAGTAGATTTCCTAAAAATCTCCTTAAGTGGTAATACATTTAGCCTTTCTTATTTTTACTGAACACTTGCAATATGAGTGTTTCTTTTTTGTTGTTGTTGTTTGTTTGTTTGTTTTTCGAGACAGGGTTTCTCTGTATAGCCCTGGCTGTCCTGGAGCTCACTCTGTAGACCAGGCTGGCCTCGAACTCAGAAATCCACCTGCCTCTGCCTCCCAAGAACTGGGATTAAAGGCGTGCACCACCACCGCCCGGCACAATATGAGTGTTTCTAATTTCACGCTATTTGTGAAAATGTGTTCAGTTTTCTATTGGCTCAATTTTGGACAATGTCTTATACATGTGTTCAACTTGTCCTTAGTATGATAATGCAGACTAACCAAACCAGTGACTCCCCAGACTCATCTATAGTCTTATTTGTCTTATTTCTATCTCATTCTTTCCCACTCCACCTTATTTGGCAAAATCTCCTATTTGTATTTCTATTTCCACCAGGATTAAATACAGTGTGTGTGTGTGTGTGTGTGTGTGTGTGTGTGTGTGTGTGTGTGTTGCCAAATTAGCTACATTTCCTGGATGGCAAGTCAAAAAGATTCTACTTCACATCTGCACCACCTTAGGGCTACCTTTACAGCACACCACCACAAGACTTCACCCTCATGTGGGAGTGATGGACTGAACTTAGGTCCCCATGCCTGCATACAGATTAAGCTGTATTCCGGCCCTCCCAAACATTTTATGTCACACCTTGAGACCAGGCATCCAGGCTTTGTCCTTATCAGCCCTGTGCAATGTGACCATAGTAACCTTAAACTTGATTTCTTGGTTTGACTTTAGCAATCATGCAGTGCTGCGATTCATCGCCCCCTTTGACATTGAAATTGCTTTCTTTTTTATTTTAGAATTTTATGCAATGTATTTTAATAACATTCACCTCTCTCCACACACTCCTCCCAGATATAGGGCTCCTTCCCTACTCACCCAGTGTTGGGTTCTCTCCTCCTCCTCTCTCCCGTTTTTCTCTTCAGGTTGATTTTTTATGGTTTGTACACTTTTGGATGTGAGGCTTTCTATTGAAGTGTGCCTAAAGGAGAGAGAGAGAAAGTGAGTATTTATTAAGAAGATGCTTTCTTGTCTTGTATTTACAATAAAGTCAACTCTTCACCTTAGAAAACAGAACTGTCATCCTCCTGTTCTCTTTTGGAAGTTGTAAAATGACAATTCAGTCCAAGTCAAAGGTACTTCTTTAAGATTCAACAATACTATGAGTAGAGAGGAACTAGTTTAACTGATAGCTTTGAAGAAAGCAGAGAATAAATTGCAGTCCTCAATGGCTACTTCTAACAAGTTTGCCTCTGAGGGTTCTTATTCTACAGCTTGGACAATCTAAGAAGGTAGTCTTGAAAGTTGCTCATTCCACCATGTCACATTTCGAAAGCTCTTATTTATAGGAGTTTAAACATCACAGGGAAAGTAGTATATACCAGTGGGAGAAGAGAGTGTCTAAAACTTTTTAATCTATTAATGGTGACTCTAGGTAAAGTAGAACAGTGGGGTAGTTTTGAAGCCACTGCTGAAGTTGATAATACTTCATGTTTTGGCCAGTGCTGTAATTATCAGGTCTTATAGGCAAAATACAAAGTACTCTTTTGTGAATCCATTGTAAATAGTGCTTCAAGTTATGGCTAGGAATATGGGCTGCAGATGTCAAGATTTTTTCCTTTATAAAGATTGTAAGGTGACAGGCCCTTAGTGAATTGGACTAAGATTACCACGAGAAGCAGGAAGAGCAGGAAAGGAGGCAACAGGTTCAGTATAATTAATTTAATATTGAATTAGTGACTAAATTTCTTATTGTCTAATGTTCTTGATACCTAAACATGACCTTAGCTGTGCCAAGATAAAACATATGATAGGCACCTCTGGTGATTTGTGTAGGCTTGCCCCCACAGACTCATGTGTTTGAATGCTTGGCCCATGTGGAGTGGCATTATTAGAAGGTGTGGCCTTCTTGGAGCAGCTGTGGCCTTGTTGGAGGCAGGTTTTGAGGTCTCACATGTAAGCTCATGCTATGTTATATGTGGAATTCCAGTCTCCTCCTGGCTGTCTTCTGATCAAGGTGGAGAATTCTCAGTGACTCCAGCATCATGTCTGCCTACATAATGCCATGATTCCTGCCATAATAATAGACTGAACCTCTGAAACTGTAAGCCAGATACAATTAAATGTTTGCCTTTATAAGAGTTGCTTTGGTCATGGAGTCTCTTCACAGTGATGAGACCCTGACTAAGACAGCATCCAAGTGGATGTATCCACTTTCATTCTCCATGGCAGGATTTTGTTTAGTTTGAACTTGTACAGGTCTTATGAGTGCTGTAATAATTTCTCTTTGCTGCATGTGTATTCATCTGTTGCACTTGGATGATGCTGTTTCATTGAAGTCAGCAACCATGTCTGACTCTTTCCTTGTTGCCTATAACCTATCTACTCTCAGATTCTTGGTAACACTAGCAATATCAGGTATGGATTTGGTCTCATAGAGTCAGACTTAAATAAGAAAATGGATGATTACTCCCCTAACATTTATGACAATATTGCATTAGTCGTTCTTGCATCAGGTCTTTTTTTTTTTTTTTTTTTAGGTGTAGGATTCAAGGTTGAGTATTATTGATGATTCTCTTCCTTCTACAGTAAACACCGAAAACACTAGTCAGTAAGGGTGAAGCTTCTAGCTGGTGACCAGTTCAATTTCTTTATATTTGATGACATAAGGAGGTTTTGTCTTCAGCAACAGGCCCTTAGCATCAGGTTATATAGACTAATCAATATCCTCGACAATAGCCTATGAGACTTGAATGTTCAATGGGCCTCTTGGGCCAATGACTCAACAAAATGTATCCTATTCCTGGCATAAGAGATTTTACTTGGTAGAATAATATTTCTAATTGGTGTATTCTCTTCCCCCATTGTATGGTGACTCCATGGGAATTCCTTATATTTATGTATCTACTTTAGGATGCTTATATGGTAATAGGTTTCTATATGACTTTTCAAGAGGCCTTTAGTGTTATTACTTTCCCAATATTCCTTCCTTTACCATGCTCTCTCATTAAATTTTTAATAGAACATATCAAGTAATAATTACACTTCTAAGACTTTGAATCTTACCTGAAGATCTTCAGCTTTAGAATTTTAGGCGATTGCACTTAAAACCTCAAAGACTGAAACAGTGACCAGCTTCCAAGCATACTTGACTATCAAAAACTGAATCAGAAGATAATATTACACCTTTTTTTTCTTTTGGAGAGATAGATTGTATTGAGTCATTATCTTGTCGTCTGAAACAAGTCATGCACTCAGCTTAAGTATACTAACAGATGACATGGATAAAAAAAAAAAGATATTTGGCAGAGTCATATCCAAAACATGCAGCCCTCTAAGTAGTTTAAGCATATATAGGATGTCTTATTTGATATTTTATCCACTTTATCTTAATTAGGATCAAATAAAAATTATTATATTTTAAAAAATTAATTAGAGCTTGTCTTATGATGAATGGGATCAAGGTGATAAGAAGCCAGCTTTTTTTTTTACTTAGTAAAACTTTAATTTTAAAAAATATTTCTTTAAATTATTTTTTCAGTGTTGTGATCAAACCTAGAATCTCACATATTAGTCAAGCACTGTACCAAGACAAATCTCTAACCCAACTTTTATTGTTTGACACTTTCATAGGTTTACATAAAACATTTAGTTTTTTTCCCCATTCCTCATTTCCCTCTCCCACTAGAACCCTTCTTCTTAGCAAGTCCCTCCTCCTACTTTCATTTTTCTCTGTGTTTGTCACACTGAGTTTAGTTAAGAATCATTTTTCTATGTATGGTGGGGGGGTATTGTTATTCAGTGGAGCAAGAGCAATTTACCCACGGTTACATCACTGTACTGGCTAGTTTTGTGTCAACTTGACTCAGCTGGTGTTATCACAGAGAAGGGAGCTTCAGTTGGGGAAATGCCTCCATGAGATCCAGCTGTAAGGCATTTTCTCAATTAGTGATCAAGTGCAGAGGTCCCCTAGTGGGTGGTGCCATCTTTGGGCTGGTAGTCTTGGGTTCTATAAGAGAGTAGGCTGAGGCAAGCCAGTAAAGAACATCCCTCCATGGCTTCTGCATCAGCTCCTGCTTTCTGATCTGCTTGAGTTCCAGTCCTGCATCCTTTGGTGATCAACAGCAGTATGGAAATGTAAGCTGAATAAACTCTTTCCTCCCCAACTTGCTTCTTGG
>NC_034604.1:72525267-72530166 GCF_900095145.1 Mus pahari | reverse complement strand
CCTTCTCCCACTCATGATGCAGAGGTGATGAGCCTAACCTACTACAGGGTTAGTTAAGATAATCTCAGCTGAGTGCAGCAGCAGTTATGCTTGTCCAGATGACATCTTTTTATTGCACATCACTCCAATATGAGCACTTACATATTGTTTCTACCAGACATAGTGCATGAGGTTTCCTGTAACTTAGAGTGAGTGAGAGAGCAAGCCATTTTAGGACCAAATATTTCACCATCATTCTTGGCTCTGGGCCAGTTATGGTTTTTTCTGCTCATTGGCCATTACCCACTACAGGAATGGGTTTCTTTGCTTAAGTCTGGGAAAAACACAAATTTATGGGTCTAAACATGAGCATTTAGAAGACAGTTTAACAACATGATTATTCAGCTGAACAAAGATATTATGATTCCTTTAGGGTCATGGACCATACATAAGCACATGTTTATTTTACATTGAAAGACTACTTAAAACAGATAGAACTGCAGGCTTGTGAGCCACAAGAAATGACTGTTATAAAACAAACAAACAAACAAAAAAACAAAAACACAAACCTTTGACTTCCAAACTCCAGTGAGTGGAGAATACTAGAATATTGTCCCAGTAAATAGTCCAGCCCTGACTGTATAAGCAGCAAGTCCAATGTAACTGTGTTAGCACAAACTGTTTCCATAAATAGACATAGGTAATAGGATGAATAAGTATTTACCCCATCTTCAAGATACTTGTAATGAAAATAGGGAAAGAAGGATTAAGCTGGGATATAGGAGAAACATGTAAGTCCTGCTGAACATTTGCTGATGTCTATGGTAGATGTCACAGAATATCATCATCATGTTGCAATGCTTGAAAGTTATTTCACTGATGATGATTATTCCATCCAATAAAATTGTGGTTGAAAATAACAAAATAATTTTGACAAACAAAATGAGGGTAAAGATAATAATAGACCAAACTAACTTATAAACCCAGAGGTAATAATTATGATGTACTAGTATGATTGAAACTAAGTTGTGCAATCAGGCTAAAATTCTGATTATGCATGCTTTAGTTACTCTTCTGTTGTAAAAAAGCTATGTGGTTAGTTTTCATTAAGGGTCTAACCCATAGTCGATCAGCCATGCCTAGTAGACAACACCTCATTCAGAAGGTATAGGCAGCAAAATTATACTTAGTGCCTTATGATAAAGGAAAGAAGAGAACATAATTTTGAGAGGTGTTTCCAGAGGGAGTTAGGGGAATAATGGGTCAGTGAATATGATTAAAATGCATTTTATAAATCATCAAATTTTATATTAAAAATTTTAAATAATATCTATCAAAATAGAGCACTAGACTATTTCTCAATGTTACAGGCTACAGTGTCTGCATTATACAGTGTTATCTATGGAATTTATTTATTTATTAGATATTTTCTTTATTTACATTTCAAATGCTATCCCGAAAGTTCCCTATACCCTCCCCCCCTGCCCCTGCTCCCCTACCCACCCACTCCCACTTCTTGGCCCTGGCATTCCCCTGTGCTGGGTCATATAAAGTTTGCAAGACCAAGGGGCCTCTCTTCCCAATGATGGCCGATTAGGCCATCTTCTGCTACATATGCAGCTAGAGACACAAGCTCAGGGGGTACTGGTTAGTTCATATTGTTTTTGCACCTACAGGGTTGCAGCCCCCTACAACTCCTTGGGTACTTTCTCTAGCTCCTCCATTGGGGACCCTGTGTTCCATCCAATAGCTGACTGTGAGCATCCGCTTCTGTGTTTGCCAGGCACTGGCATAGCCTCACAAGAGACTGCTATATCAGGGTCCCTTCAGCAAAATCTTGCTGGCATCTATGGAATTTATAGCTTAAAGCAAAATACACATACATGATTCCAGGTTATGGGAAGTTGTGCACATTTAAAAAGATTTAGAAGATTTTTGATTATGTCTTCATGATTGTCAAATTTCCCAGTTTCTTTTAAATTTCTGATTTTATTAATTTGGGTCTTCTCCTTCTTTTGATTAACTTGCCTAAGGGTTTACTATTTTGCTTATTCTCTCAAAGAACCTACTCTGTTTTATTAGTTCTTTTTATTATTTTCCATTCCCATTTCACTAATTTCAGCCTTTTGTCTTGTTATTTCTCTTCTTCTGCTTTTTATTGTTTGTCTCCCCACCCCACCCCCGGGTACCTTAAGGTCCATTATCTGAGTTCTCTTTGATTTTTTTTTTTTTATACGCACTTAGTGTGATAAACCTTTCTTTTAGAACCACCTTCACTTTATCCCATAGCTTCTGATAGGTTATATTTCACTTTCATATAACTCTAGGATTTAATTTTTTTCCATCTTGGTTTCTACCAGGATCCATTTTACTGTGTCATTTAGTTTCTGTAATTTCTCACATTTTATGTCTTATGATTTGTCCTGCTGTAGATTTCAAATTTATCCCTTGGTGGCCAGGTAGGATAAAGGTCTATAGTTTTACTTTCCGATTTTTTTTTGAGACTTGCTTTGTGTCAAACATGAGATCTACTTTGGAGAAGGTTCCATGGGTTGCTGGGAGGGGCATGAATTATTTGTTTGGGTGGAATGTTCTATATGTTGGCTCTGTCCATGCTCTTTAATGTCAATGTTTCTTTGATGGTTGGCATACAGTTGATCTCTAAAGTGGTGAGAGTGGAGTGTTAAAGTCACCCACTGTTCCTGATTTAGCATTCATTTAAAATCTGTTAAGTGTTTGCGTCATCAAGTTGGATGGACCTATATTTAGAACATACATATTTAGAAATGTAATTTCCTCCTGATGGAATGTTTCCTTGCTCAGTAAGTCTTCTGAAAAGAATTTGGGTTGAATTTATTTAATCAGATATTAATATAAGAATGACTACTTGTTTTCTGGACCCATTTTCTTAGAGTATATTTTTCTCTCCTTTGACCTAAGGTTGTATTTATCTTTGGCAGAAGGGTGTTTTGAAGTCAGCAAAAAGAAAATCATTGTTTCTAATCCAATCTACTTGTCTGCATTTTAGATGGGTGAATTGAGATTATTAATATTACAGCTATGACTGGCAGGTCTGTATTGCTACCTGCCATTTAGTTGATTTTGTAACATTTGGGAATTGCTTGTCTTTTTGTTGTTGTTGTTTAATGAATATAATAGCATAATTTTTCCCTCCAATAGTACATTATGTGTGCTCTGAATTACTCTTTTTATACTAACTTTAGGTAGCTTTGTTGTCGTGAATCTTCTAGTCTGCTTTCTTTCTTTCTTTCTTTCTTTCTTTCTTTCTTTCTTTCTTTCTTTCTTTCTTTCTTTCTTTCTTACCATATTTTATTGTCAATCATAAATGATATTTTTTTGCTTTGGATATTAGAATGAGTCAGTAGTGGTGATAGTTCAGAGTCTGAAACACATCAGTACAAGCCTCCTTTCTTTTCTTGTTTTGGATTGAAACAGCAGGAGTTATTCTGTTGGGACTGCCATTGTATATAACTTTGTCTTTCCCTGATGCAGGTTTTCTTTGTTATGTGAGTTGGATACGTTTAATATAATATAGCATGGGGAGCCCCTTTTCTGGTCCTATCCTGGTATGCTTTTTTTATTTGGATGGGCTGCTTGCTCTCTAAATTTTGAAAACTTTCTTTAATAATTTGATGAAAAATATTTTCTACCTGCCCCTACTGGTGTTTCAGGAGCCACATATGCAGCAGTAGGTGGCAGAGAGGAGAGAGGCTATGTCTACACTCAGTTCTGACCTATAAAGCCTGAGACAACCAACACTCTGACGCTAGGCAGGCTCAGATGGGTTCCCCAGACAGGGAGCAAGCCAGAGACTAGGAAAACCCTGCCTAGGACTCTTAGACCATGGGCAGGAGTTAGCCCGAGACAGGTAACCCTAGCCAGGCCCACTTGGGCAGGCCAGGCAAGGACTGAGCCCAAATTGACCACCAGAACAGGCACCATGGGCCCTAGATAGGTAGTTAGCCTGAGATGACCACCAGTCTGGCGACTTGAATGCCTGTGGAAGCACACCAGGCTCCAGATGACCACTACCCGGTTCCGTAATGCGCAAGCAGGGCACAGTATTCCTGAGATCACTCCTGAGGCAACCCCAGACACTCAGAGACCCTGGGCTCCATCAAGAGGAACAAGTAAGTGATAACAGCAGGAGAGTTGGTCTCCAGGCTCAGGAAAGTTGGAGAGCTGTCCCTGCCCCTCACTTGCTGGAGCACTCATGAGTGCAGGCTACCTTTCCTGGGTAGCCCAGTAGAGCTGACCCTGATGGTGAGGGTATGTGTGAGCCAGCCCTGATAGATTGATCACAGGAGAGCTGACCCAACAATTTGTCTGCCATGTTCCCAGTAATAAGACTCAAACTCAAAATATATTTATAAATACCTTGGCCATATATATAGGTTCTTCTCTGAGTAAATCCTAATGAAAAGTAACCCAGTTATTTTAACCTACATTCTGCCCTGTGACTCAGGTACCATGGTACCATTCGTTCATGTTCTCAAATATTCCTGGGCAGACCTGCCTTGTCTGGCTCTATCCCAGAATCCTTTCTCTCTACTGGATGTTCCACCTCTATTTCCTGCTTAAGCCATAGGCATAGGCTTTTTAATCCATGTAATACACAAGGTATTCTCTCTACAATGGTAGACTAAAAAGAGGAAGTAAAGATCTATAACCAGATTTCCTGAACCATGTCAGCCTTTAGGCTTTGGGAGATATAACAGCAAGAGAAACAGTTACTAGAAAAAGAAAGGGGGCTCTTGTCTTCTTGTCCTTGCTCTGTCTTTTTGTCTCTTACCCTCTTTTTCCTCATTCCCCTCCCCCTCCCTCCTCCATGTGCTCATAGACAGCCTCTTCTCTCTCTCTCTCTCTCTCTCTCTCTCTCTCTCTCTCTCTCTCTCTCTC
>NC_034604.1:72489342-72525122 GCF_900095145.1 Mus pahari | reverse complement strand
GCCTGTGATTAGACAGTGGGAAAGAAAGGAGGGCAGAGAATTATAGAGACAGGGAGAGAGAGAGAGAGAGAGAGAGAGAGAGAGAGAGAGAGAGAGAGAGAGAAACAGAGAGAACTGAGAGAAACAGGGAGAGAGAACATCAGGGGAGAGTGTTGGCCTGCTACTGTCGCTTCCTTTATTTTTTTATACATGGTAAATATCAGTAGGGGAAGAGGGGAACATGGCGGACACCTAAGACTCTGGAATTACTGAAAGATAAGGAAAAACAGTACTGGAGAGTGGGAGTGAAGTGGAGATAATATGAAAATGAAGTTATTGGACTGAATATTAATTTTTGTCTCTTTGGTAGGTTCTCCTTTATCATGTTCTGGGATGTTCTCTGTTGATTTTCATCAACCTTGTTCTTCTCATGTGTTTTTTCACCTTCCTTTGTATTTGGACCTTATTGGCTATGCTCTGTTGTGGATGCCTAAGGCAGGCTCCATCTAGCCAAAGTTTCTGTGTTTGTATTCCTAGACAGTGGTTGTGTGGTAGTCAAAGGCTGTATAGCCCTGTGCTTGGCTGACAGCTTTGGCTTTCCTTGTTGGAAATGACAACAAGGTGGCCCTGACAGTAGTGGCTGGGAACATGTTCTGTAAAACTCTTACCAGTACTGTTTTTCCATGGAGAAGGAAGTCTTGTAACCCAATTTACCTGGGGTAAATTTCTGCTCTTGTGGTGGTAGCTGCATTTGGTTACAGGGATAGTCCCAAATCACATCCGATTTTCTGGAAGTTTGTGAGTCCGACATTAAGAGAAGCTTATTGCAATGTTGACCGGCATCTCTGTAGAGCTGGAGGAGTACCGAGCAGCAGGATAAGATCTTCCAATACTCTTTATTCCTCAAATTGTAATCAGCCACTTGTTCCAACATGGCTTCTAGTTGGCTATTTTGCCCTTAATGAAGAGTTTCAAAGTCAGTGTCTGATAGTGTGGTTTGTAACGTGGATATTAAACATCCTTGTCCTTAAATAGTACTTCTAATTCTTGAGACACTACAAGTCCTTCCTTATGTGTCTAAATCAGGAATTATCCTCTCCCTTCCTTTTCATTGACATGTAAATCTTTTTGGATAGGATTTGCATTTTAATTAAGCTGCTAATACTTTGGAGTTAATGAGTTTAATCTAAGACTTTCTTCTTGACAGGGAAGTGCAAGACTAGCTGAAGTCCTTTTGATCATTTGGGAAAATATAAGGCATCTGTGTGTTACATAAAAATGTAAGAAAGGCACCTATTAGGGACAGAAATAGGATTTATCCTAGCTATCTACAGAGGACTGTTGAATGCCATTAGTCATTTTTCTTTTCTTTCACATATTTTAATTCTTCAAGATCTCATTCTTGCTCAGAGGGACTCAGTAATTCCCACTCCATCAAGAAAAAGTTGCCTGTGTTTTATATGATCTTAATGATGTCTGCACTAATCAATTCAGGGACTTCATGTATGGAAAGCATGAAACAATCAATATCCTGAAAATATGGTATATGCAAACAACAGATTTTTATTTAGCTATAAAATTATTAAATTTTACAAGAAAATGAATAGATATGAAAACTATACTGACTAATACTTCTCAGCCCCAGAAAGACAAACAGTGTATCCTCTCTCATATGAAGATCTTAGCTTTGAATTTTTGGATTTGTATATTTAATTTGAAGTGTTTGTAAAGGCCAGGAAGTAAGAAAGGATCATGGAAAAAGGGAAAAAGGCTGTAAGAGTGGTAGTGGATGGATAATAGAACACAAATTAAATGAAAGTAGAGAGGAAAGAATTAAGCAGAAGTATAGGTTATGAAAGGGCTACACAGAAATCTATTTTCTAAGTCTATTAAAACCCACAATTAAAGATTAAAAAAAAAAGTTTAATTGTACATACCCTTCATTTACCCAGTACCCAAAGTTTCTTAAATGAAAATGCTAGTAACAGTTGTCGGATAACCCTCTATGAGCTGTTGTCGGATAACCCTCTATGAGCTGTAGATGGATACCCCTCTATGAGCTGTTGAGCAGGGACAACCTAGAGGCCTCCAAACAAAACAGGCGATTGTTATTGCACTTGGTTGCCCACCAGAAGTCGATGAATTGTAAGACCTGCGGCTGAATATACCACAATAGATGTAGTACCCAGAAAAACCAAGGGCGGAAATGTCCTCACTACTGGCCAATCCTCACAGTCCTGGAAAAGTGTTATACAAAAGTCTGATGGAGAAAAGTCACCAGCAGACTTGGACAACTTTGAGCGCTATGAACTTTAATAACAATTGGTTAGGCAAGATTTACTCACTGGTGCAGTATAAGCATTTCTGTTATGGAGGTAACTAACAGCTTCCTGGTTGTATTTATGTTCCAATCTAGAAGGAGGAACTTTGTATAAATGGAACTGGTCAAGAGTTCTTGGTTTGAGATTTCATAGGCCTTGAGCTCAAAGATACCACTCTTGCGCTAAATGAATGTAGTATCAAATTTCTTTCTAAGGACTTATATTTACACCCATAGATTAGTGCTACTCCAAGCAATAATCAGGGAAGCTTGTTTTCGAAGTGGGTAGCCTATTTAGAACTTCGTGCAGAGACCCAAAGCTTGTTGAAGTGCTAAGAATAAGAACTGTAAAGTTCTCATCTCTAAAGAGTATATCTATTTTGTACCACCCCCTCCAAAGAAGGGATGTTGTGGAAGTGGTGGCAAAAAGACTGTAAGAGCCAGAAGATGAGGAAGAGCTGCCTGCAAAATATTGGACACATCACCATTTCATCCTGCATGGATAAGGAGCTCATGAGGAATTATGGGTCGTTAATGGTTGCTGAAGCAAAGGGTATCATTCTCTCAGTGGAGTTGCTATTGTTAAACTGGTCAAGTTCCAGTAAATAACCCACTATGCATGCTCTGGCAAGCAGGCATAATTAACTCAACAAACCATACATATACCCAAAGTGGCATGAAGTTAGTACAGCAGCTTTCTAGGAGGAAGAGTTTCAGTGGGCAAGGAATAAGAGAGAATAACAAGGGATACAAATGAATTAATTATATACATGTATCACATTGTCAAAAAATTAAAAAGGGAGAAAGAATAATAAATGAATATCCCAAGCTAAGAAAGAATTCCATAAACCCAAGTAAAATATGTCACATTTGTTAGAAAAATTGGTCATTCTCCAAATTATATAAATGAATATATATGACACAGATTGATGTGTCTGATCAAGAAGAAAATAATATTTACTAAAGTTGCTGATAGAAAAGTAAAGTGACCTCTTTATACATTGTTTTACTATAGTTGTCTGTCATTGATGTCAGTAATGGATGTGCATCAAAATAATTAAACAAAGGAGGTAGCCAGGTGCTCAGATTTGTAGAAAGTGGAAGATTTATTAGGTTCTAAGTTGCATGATTTTCTGCATTGTAACTCTTACTTAACTGATTTCAAAATTATTATTTCTATCATGATATTTTGTCTTTCTATGTACAGAAGTGTTATAGACAATTGCTTTGTGAATACTTTTGCAAGGACAATAAACATGCTGTCGATCCAATTTCACTGCAGTTTGGCTTCATTATTAGTAGGTGACAGAGGATTTTATTTTTAGCACAAAATAATTTATCCTTTATTTTCTTAAATAATCCTTGAGACAACTAATAACAGCTTTTTCACAACAATCAAAGTAAGATTTGCAAACAAACCTTATCTTTTCTCTTCCCTGATTAATAGATAATTCGTCTTAAAAACTTATTAAAACTATTCTGAACCCAAATTACCACCCACTCACTTAGTTTCTAGAAACATCTTGTATCCCAATAATAAATTATTCTTTTTGTAAACAAGTTTGCTTGGCTTAGTAAATAAAAAGCTAGTGCTCCAAAATAAATTTGAATGCCAGATAAAAAAATAATTTTTTTGGTGTCTAAACCATCTAAAATACTTAGAATAGTCTTGAGTTTAAAAAGTCATTATTCAGCTAAATGTGTAGTTTTGACTGGTTGTGTTTTAGTCTGGTAGTGCCCATCACTATTTTTTGGAAACAAAGTACTCCTAAAGTGATTTTTCTGGGTTTAAAAAAATTAGAGCAGTTTTTTTTTTTTTGCGGGGGGGGGATAAAATAAGGAGTCTGACAACTGAGCATAGAAAGAACCAGTTGATTCTGTGATGCTATATACTGACCTCTCAAAACCAGGCATTATCTTTACTTTCAAAAGAAATGTCTATCATTTTTAACATGGACTGAGGTCATTCAGCAAAATGTGAGACCTAAGACCTTCATTTTATGTACAGATTTCCTATAGAATCTAACAAGCTCTGGCCAAACTATTAATGCCACACAAATAGTGGTTAAGATTGAAACTTGGAGCTTATATCCATAATTAGTTCTCTCTGTCTCTGTTTCTTTATCTGTGCCTCTGTCTTGTCTCTGTTTTTCTCTGTCTCTGTCTCTCTCCCTAGTCTAGAGTTTGTTTCTAAACTGCATTTGAGAGTTTTTGAAAGCGGAGAAGCCCTAGAGGATCTCCCAGTTCTATAACAGTATTATAATATCAAGAAGGGAAGAGGTCTGGGGAGGTGTGGAAAACAAAGGCCCAAGGAAAGGTCTGAGAGAAATCCTAATATTTCCACTAAACACTTCAAACTTACCCACTTCAGCCTCTGTAGGCAGAAATCACATACCAAAGGAAAATGTTTTACAATTGTAATTACATATAATAGGAAGAATGTATTTTGCCTTCATTCTGCTCCCATGGTGAATCAATTTAATTTTTAAATACAAGAGACATAATTGATTTTAGCCCTAGATTAGTGCTGGAAATGATCTATATGTGTTCTCACTAATGGAACAAGAGAATTGGTGCTCCTTGGAGATTTAGTCAAACCTGTTCGTGCAACAATTACCAGAGCCTGACAGGTTAGTGTGTGAGGAGAGAAATGAGGGAGGGAAACACCCCACTGGTTAACAGTTGAGGAAAATAATTAATATTATATCTTCCAAGTTAATTATGGATTAGGCACAAATATATCATAGTCTCGGAAGCCACAGAGAGTTGCAGCTGCCTCAAGGAGCCTTATTCTGTTCACAAGAAAATGGACCTTCTATGAATTTCCAGGCAATCATGAGCCTAGAAGGGACTGGCAATGAAGGGGAGAGATTAGGGGCAGGCTTATTTTCTCTGGGAATGACAGACCCCTTTCTTATCTGGCAATGGGTCTTCCATCTGTTTTACCAGCCATCCATGTAGTTTATGGCTAAATGGGACAGTAGTAGCTCAAGGCAAAGCTATGAAATAGTATTTATACTTTGTCATTTCATCATCAAAACCAGCCCTCCAGCGCAACTTCAGAATTCAATTCTTACTCTTACTGAGTTGTCAACTAATCCTCCCTAAAGCAGGATTAGTAGCTGGGATCTTAGCTGCTAAGACTATAAATCACAGGTGTATTTGCATTTTAATCAATGAGTCCAAGGAGACAGATTTGGCAAGGGCCCATAACTAGCAAGGTAGTGCAGAGACCTAGGATCTAATACATACCTCCCTATTTGGCAGCTCAGTAGTTTTTAAGTTGTAAAGTAGGTTGATAGCCACCTCACAAAATTATTGTGATAATTAAGAAATGCTATGGTATTTTGTGATGTCTCTAGCATGGGAATCAGCATTTGTTAGCATATCTCATGGTGAGGAAAATTCCTCAAGTCTTAACAGGAAAGGTGTGACAGTGATGAAACTGTGACCATCAAGGCCCACAGAACTTAGTGGGGATTCGGTTCCTCTGTAAAAGAAGAGTGATATCTAAGACTATGTTTCTGCAAAGCAACAGTGCAGTCTTTAGTGGCACACAAGAAGAGGAGCACACAAGAAGACAAGCATACAAGAAGAGGAACACACAAGAAGAGGAGCACATAAGAGCACACAAGAATCATCCCATTTCATCATGAATGGTGAAGTTTCAAAGAACCTATTTAAATATGACTAACTCTAGAATACAAATTGAATTGTGCCGGACATTACAGTGTGCAGGTAAGAATAACGAGGGAGATGATCCAATACACTTTTATTTATTTTTGTAGGAACATGGAATAAGGAAAATATTGAAGTTGTAGTAAATTTTTTCAATTTTTACTGGTCCCCCCAAATTATTCTCAAGTCATGTCTTCTGTGTCACTGTATGATATGCTCAAACTCCTCATAGGCTGGTGTGTGTAATGAAATTTCACAGTCAACTAGTCTCATGCTTTGCCACCTCTAACGTCTCATATTGTCCTTTATATGACTTTCCATCCATCAAAATATGTTGTCTAACAAATGTTCTGAGACATGGAACATATTTCTGTTTGTGCTTATGTCTGAGCTTGTTCTTTTGTAACAGTTTGCACAGGTGTGTGTGTGTGTGTGTGTGTGTGTGTGTGTGTGTGTATGAGTGTCTATACAGTTGTCTCAGTTTCAAAATAGACTATCATTAGGAATAATATGGCTTGCTTTCAGTAATAATGAACATATTATGCATGAGAAAATTTATGTAGTGCTAAAGCTATATTGAGACCTGGTAAGTAGTTACGTAACTGATCTACCTATAAACTATGCATTGTACATTCAATATTCAAATCATGCAATCAACACTAAGAAAGTTTCAAAAATGATATTCATGAATATCACTCTAACCTTTAGGAAAATTTGAAGTCCTTAGTAAAATAAAAAACAAACAAACCCAAAATTAGTGTTCATATTTAATTCACTTACACAGGTTCCTTCAATACAAAACAATAATGCCAGAGACTCATTAGTTTTATTTTCTTATATATAAATAATTTCTAAGAAGTTCAAAAACTCTATAGTTTTGAAAATTCTAAAACTAAATTACGAGCATAATGATGAACCTATTTGTGAGTAGAGAGAAAAAAAGGCCACTTCTCATGAATTGGAAGCAACTAACTTGCTAAAGAACCCAAATTTCTCACCTTTCCAACCCAGACAGATGGATAACAAACTTTACTTACAGGACAGCACTGTATCTTTAAGAGCTTAGAACTGAAATGAAAATGGAGATTATATGTGAATAAATCAACATTTTTCATGTTAATGATGGGAAATTTGAAATCTTGGATAAGTCAACCATATAATTCCTTGTCAAAAGTATAATACAAACCCTTAGATCTATAAGCTCATTACTAAAATAAATTTAATTAAGTTGGAGAGATAACTATAATAAACATATCAAATTTTCATTTAAAGAAAGCAGAGACTTCTTAATACCTGAGAAAACTAACAGTGGCTTCACATCTTAGATTATTTATGTACACAGCCTTTTCCTCTGAATTGAAACATGTCTTCCTTAATGAAGAAAGAAGACATGTAAAACCAGAAGCTAATGAAATGTACAAGGCTCAGGAGGCTCAGAAACTTACAGGATTCATGATCTCTTGGGGTTAGAAATGCAGTTAGTAATTGTTGGGAAGGAGAAACTTTTTTATTTTTTTTTTACTGTATATTTTGTTTATTTTTTTTTCCAGTTTTCCTTCCAGAAACCCCCTATCCCATACTCCCTCCCTGGGCATCTATGGGGGTGTCACTTATGCTACTTGCAGCTGTGGCAGACAGCCCCAGCATGCACCTTTTGTATACTGTTACCCATGCTGGCTCAGGCTTTTGTTGATATAGTTTATCTTGAGACACACATTTCTGTAAGTAACCTATCACCCACAAATCTCTCGACTACAATAATCTCCTTGTTTAAGCAAGTAAGAATTGAATGGAATAATTTCTTTGGTCCTTAACCTCTGACATATTTTAACTAAATAGATGCTTACCCTTGTCTTCCAAGGAAAAGTTATACAACACTATTGATACCTGAACAGGGGCAAAAGAAAGAACCAAAACTTATCTGGAGAGCAAAAGTTGCCCTAGGATGGAGATAAGACATGTAATAAGGACTCAGCAATCTCAGGTTGTATCATATGCATTGTGAACTTTTGGGTTAGTATTCACTTTTTAGTGAGTACATACCATGTGTGCTCTTTTGTGACTAAGTTACCTCACTCAGGATATTTTCTAGTTCCATCCATTTGCCTGGGCATTTCATGAAATCATTGTTTTTAATTGCTGCATAGTACTCCATTCTGTACATGTACCACATTTTCTGTATCTATTCTTCTGTTGAAGGACATCTGGATTGTTTCCAGATTCTGGCTATTATAAATAAGGCTGCTATGAACATAGTGGAGCATGCGTCCTTGTTATATGTTGGAGCATCTTTTAGGAATATGCCCAGGAGTGCTCACAATGCATATGATACAACCTACAGACCATATGGAGCATAGAAGCAAGGAAGATCATGGGGTGGATGCTTCAGTCCTGCAATGAGGGGGAAACAGGTTGATTGTGGGAGATGGAAGGAGAAGGAGATAAGAGACGGAGAAAGGAGGAAGAGGAAATAAGAGTGGCAGTATCAGAATCTGGAGGAGATGTGAGAGAGGTACAGAGAGTCAGGAAATTGAATAAAAATAGGTTGCAGGGGGATGAGGAGCTGGGGCTAGCCTCTGGAGGGTCCCAGACACCAGAGAAAAGTGGGGCTCCCAGGATCCAATGGGATTGACTTTAGCAGTAATGCACAGAGAAGAGGGAGATAGAACCTGTGGAGGCCACCTCCAGTAGATAGGCATGGCCCCTGGTAGAGGGATGGAGCCACCCACCCATCACATAGTTTTGTTTTGTTTTGTTTTTTTAACTAAGAATTGTTCCTGTCCAAAAGAAGAACAGGGAAAAAATGGAAAAGAGACTGAAGAAAGGGCCAACTAGGGAATGGCCCCACCTGGGGATCCATCTAAGGGATGTTCAGTTGGGGTTTTGTTTTTTAATTAATTTATTTTTTTAAATCAACACTGTTGCTGTGGTCAAGAGGGGCTTGAGGACAGGAACCAAGTGTGGCAGTTCCTGGGGAGGTGTGGCCAGCAACTGACCAATGTAGAGGCAGATGCTTGGAGCCAACCATCAGCTTAAACTCAGGGAACCTGGTGGGGGAGCTGGTGGAAGGACTGGAGGAGCAGAGGATTGCAACCCCGTTGGAAGAACAACATGGCCTGGCCTGACCTCCCCATGGTCAATGTGTGATTCAGCATGGGGTGAGTAGCTTAATAACAGCATTGTAGACATGAGGATGAGAACCAGGTGCTACTCTGAATCTGAAGTTCTTGAAACATAGAAGGGTTTGTTGCTGTTTCTCTTAAAACTAAGGCATGCTGGTTTAGTAAATTAGAAGTTGCAGATTCTCCTCAAATAACTATGACTTAATCAGCACTGAGTAGGTGTCCAGTACCAGGCTTGGTTTCCCTCTTGTGATGTGTCTTAAGTCCAGTGAGAGAACAATTGGTTACCCAAGGTAGGCATGCCACTACTATACCCTTAGGGTCATTGAGCCGTGCTAATCATTGATGTGGTTCATGGGCATCACAGCTCGTAAGACTTAATTTCCTATTTCCTTTGGAAGATTGGATGGTACTTTCTGGTACCCTGAAAGCTAGTCCTCAGAGAGGGGCATTCAAGTCAGCTACAGGTCAGGTCTGGGCTCTGTTCCTGAAGTATGTGTGGTAACTTTAGGAATGGAGACTTATTTTCCACCTCTGGCTGGGGTAACCATCTGAATATATACATAGATATATGCACCCAATGACAATTCGTGAGGAAAGGAGGTTATAGATTAGAAAGAGAATAGGGAGGCTTATATAAGAGGGTGTTGAGGGAGGAAAGAGACATATAGTAATTATATGATAATCTCATTTTATTTAACCATCTATATGCTTACAAAAATGAAATGTGTTGTTTCATTAAAAATGAAACAAATCAGGAAAAAACAAAACCTCATAAGGAATGAGATAACCCCTCACACCCTGGCCTCTGTAAAACATTAGGATAGATGGGATCAATCTGAGGATCCCGGAAGCAGAGGCATGTATTAGTATGTGTACTCATCCCTCCTCGAGAAAAAGGCTGCATAACATAAGACATATGAAAGAAATAAGCCCCCAAGAGGCCGGATAACACAAGCCATTAGAAAGATTTGATTATTGCCAGCTGAATTCCCCGTGAATGTCACAATCTGGAGGACAAGAAAGGATGGATAGGCTTTACTGAGGGAGCTGTTCTGTGAGTTTGATACTCATCAGATCAGACAGTCGTCAAAGAGGGGACATTCAGGTGATTTCCAGCTCAGATCTATCAGATCTAGGCTCTCTCTCTCTCTCTCTCTCTCTCTCTCTCTCTCTCTCTCTCTCTCTCTCTCTCTCTCATCCAACTTGTGACATTGGTGGGGAACTCAGCTGGCAATAATCAAATACACCCAATGGCTTGTGTTCACAGTAGAGTTGTTAAGCATGAGGTTGACAGGACTGGAGAGAAGCCTTAGTGGTAACCTGCTCTTCACGGGAAAATGGTTCCATTTCCAGCACCTCCTTGTGGTTCACAACCATCTGTAATTCCAGTGCCATTCAGACAACCCTATGCCCTCTTCTGCTCTTTGAGGACACCGTATACACATTGTGCACTTGCATACTTGTGGGTAAAATACCACTATATATAAAATAAAACAAGACAAATGAATGTCTTTACAAATAAAGAAAACATTACGCAACATGGTTGATTCAGTAAGGATCACTGGACTGAGATAGAGCTTTGATGCTTTTTATGACCTCTGTTACATGATATTAGTGAATTAGAAGAGGATCTAGCAGATTTGAATGGTTCAGGATGGATCTTAAATTAGACTTGTGATATGCAAAAAATAAATAAAACATTCATGGGCCATGTAGGAGGGAATTATATGAAAGTGACTCATTGGATCATTCAAAGGCAAATTTAGCAATATTTGTGGCAAGCTGTAGTTTCTAAGGAAAGAAGTTTAACACAGAGAAAAATGCCACTCTACTGAGCATTTAAAGGCTCTAAACCTGTTTAAGTCCACAGAAAACATAAATGCTAAAATAATGCAGGTGAAAATATTAAACTTTCCCTAGAAGAAGGTAGCCATTCCTCCAGCATATTTGTTGTCTACTCATCTCCTTTGCACAAATGTGTGCAGGTGATGGAATTTTTTAAATGGCCTCAGTCCCTTTCAGAAGCAAGATGTAGCCTATGGCAAGGCAAAGGTTTGGTCCTGGCCTGAGGTTTGTCAGAACCAGTAGTGTGGATGGCCAGAGTGCAAGCCGGCAACCCATCAAATTGAAGATATCTTTGATGACCCACAGTGGCAGCAGCATCCCCGACTGAGAAGGCAGAATGACTGATGGAAAATGACTGGCCTTTAGGGGCTAGATGGGTTAGTATCTTCCATCTACACTACTTTCTTTGGATGAAAACCAGATGCACGTGATGAGATCTATTGATGAACTTTCTTTTTTATATTTATAAAACCAACTGGTACTCTCTTGGAGTGGATATCAATAAGCTTTCCAAAAGAAAGTCTACTTTCTATAAAACATTTTTATTATTGAGTAGGAGAGATGGCTTAGTGCTTAAGAGCATGCACTGCTCTTCCAGAGGACCAAGTTCTATACCCAGCCATCATATCAAGTGGCTTACAATAACCTGAAATTCTAGAGCCATGGGGTTATGAATACCTTTTGCTTCTGCAGGTACATGCATTCATGTACAGATAACCCCCTACCTACCTACACCTCTCTATACATAATTAAAAATCATAAAAAGCTTTAAGTTTTTTCATCATCTGGTGCTCAACTTTAGGTACTTTTTTCAATTTGTAAGTAAATTTGGAAGAATAGTAAAAATAGCAGTTGGAGGGAGTGACAAAGTCATCACATGTGTATGTGAGGCTCCTCTTGTCCTTAAAAACCATAAAGCAACTGTCAGCGGTATTGGTTCGTGCAAGATCTAATGATAAACCTCATTGCTGAACATACTCCATATTTTAGCTATAAGACAGAAAAAAATTATTGTGTCTGAGTCAGAGGACCATGGTGGCTGACTTTACTTATTCCTCTGACTCCCAATGTAGATTTTTGCTGTTTTTAAAACTGATAGTACTCTCAAAAGAATATTCAGGTTATTAGACCACAAAGACATCGAACAGGTTATCAGCACTATGGCTTACTACAACCTATCATGATTGTAGTGCAAATAACTAATGCAAAATATCCATTTTCTAGAACTCAAGTATCATAAACAAAAAGACTTTTTTCTTTCTTCTAACAGTGCATACCATGTTTTACCGGGAAATTCAATTATATCTATAAGAACAAAATGGTAACATGTCATTTGAGATAATTCAACAACTTCAGGTTTCAATGAAATATGATACCTAACAAAATAAAATATGTCAGTCTGCTTTAACAAACCCTACTCATGCCCAGTGACACATTGCTTTGAACGGCAGAAAGTCAAGGTCACAATAGATGAACTCTTTCCTCAAAACTTGGACTATTCCATGCTTAGTTCATTTTAGACACCATCAACACTTTGATCATCATTTCCAATATCATCCATCAAGACTTCATCATCAACTGCCAGGACCAAATGTGTCTGCTTCTTTGATATTGTCATTTCTAGCTACTTTCATTTACTATAGCATAGCCTCCTTACACCATCAAAACACATTGCTTCTATCATCTATTCCCAGCAATCTGTTCTAATCCCCTTTAAGCACCAACTCTCATTTTTCAGATTTATTTTTATCTTTTTCTCTGTGCCTATTTTGTTTGTTTGTTTGTTTTGCCTCTTTTACCTTTATTCATATTCATGGTGGCAATGGCAAGCACAGAGGTGGAAGTGTGGTGACTTCTTGCTGATGGTGGCTGGGACCCCTGTTTGAGAGCTCATCCTTGGATAGGTAGATTGAAAGTACTAATGGCAGTATATCTAAAGTATATCATATAGTTCCTAGAGCTTTCTGGTAAACCACAAATATACAAGATTCATAGGCGACAAATGGTGTTCTGGTGTCCCTGTCTTCCACTAGAATGATAAAATCCAATGGACCACCTTTACTTTCATAGCTGGGCCAGTAATAAAGACAATTGGTCCCTAGTAGGCAATGGATACTTCCTGTGGACTTGCCCCACATTCTTTGCACCTAGATCCCTCCACTGTAGTACATGATAGATGGCTTCTACAGTGCCAAAGGAACCACATAGGATGCTGGAAGACAATTATCACAAACAGTCATGCTTGGTTGTGGGGTGAGTATACTGCAATATCAACATGTCAAGCAAGATGGGGTTTCTGGTTCAGTATTTACACAACTATTATGGGTGTAAGAAATGCTTTCTAATTAAAGCATGCTCCATAGGAAGGAGTCAAACTTGGTACTCAACTTAGGACAAAAAACTGTTGCTGAGGAGGTCATAGGACCTGGTTGGAAGGACATTGATATAATTTTAGGAAATGAATGTTATATGTTTGTTAAATTGCTTTCTAAAGATTTGTGCCTAACATAGTTATCAAACTCACTTAGTTGGTCATTGAAGGGCACTTCTTTTTAGTGTCAGTGTTTAGTACAGGGTCTTATAACAAGTCAACTAGGAATGGATGGTAATATAATGGCATGGTAATATAATGCTCAATCATAAATAGAACAAAACAGTCAGACACTTTTTAACATCATAAAAGAGAGGGCAGAAATAAAAGAGAACAGCCGACAGAAGGGATGGACAGTTGTATAACTGTTCCCTCCTGATTGAAACATTCACTGCTGAAATAAAGAGGAAAGGCTACACTTGTGTAATGAAAGCTACAGGTTCTGGAAGCTCTGTAAGTCCCCCAATTCAAAGTTTTCCCCACAAGTTTAGGGAAAAAAAATCAATTGTCAGCAGGGGGCAGAGACTCAGCAAGCTAGGCAGAGAGCTCTGGGATGCAGCTTTGGGGGGGGGGGGTTGTTACTCTGCCGGGATGAGGTGTTTGGTGATGCTCATACTTTCTAAGTAATTTTCCACCTGGGCTCCTATAGGAAACCACAAGGAACTGACTGATTCACTAGGCAAGACTTGGGTAGAATTCTTTCTTGGTCTTTAATCAGTGCTCTATCTCAGGTGAATACATGTTTGTTCACATTTCATCAAGAAAGGTCACATAACATCTGAGTCATAAATTAATTACAACAGGATGACTTTTTCAAAGCATGGCAAGGCAATGGTAATTCAGCAAAAGAACACTGAATTATGGGTAAAGAGAAAGAATATATAGGTCTTTTCTGCTCATTTGTCTCTTTTGTTTGCATTAGTTTTCTGGAGGAGAATATTTAAACTCCAGGTCAGTACTGAGTGATGGTTCTTTCCTTTGTCTCAATCTTCCAAAGAGAATGTTATATTCTTGAAAAATAAGAGATTCTGGTGGTTTGAATGACCTCTTTTGGTCCTATGTTTGAACATCTGGTCCCTAGTTGATGGAAGTGTTTGGGAGAGAGGTCTTATTGGAAGTGAATCACTGGGGCAGGCTTTGAAAAGCTCGTGCTGCTCTGGGCTGCTTTGTCTTCATGGCCTTGTCTCTAGATGTGAGCTCTCAGCTACTGTTCCAGCACTACCTCAGTCAGGGTTTCTATTCCTGCACAAACATCATGGCCAAGAAGCAAGTCTGGGAGGAAAGGGTTTATTCCAGCTTACACTTTCATGTTGCTGTTCATCACCAAAGGAAGTCAGGACTGGAACTCAAGCAGGTCAGGAAGCAGTAGCTGATGCAGAGGCCATGGAGGGATGTTGCTTACTGGCTTGCTTCCCCTTGGCTTGCTCAGCTTGCTTTCTTATAGAACCCAAGACTACTGGCCCAGGGATGGCACCACCCACAATGGGCTAGGCCCTCCCCCCTTGCTCACTAATTGAGGAAATGCCTTACAGTTGGATCTCATGGAGGCATTTCCTCACCTGAAGTCCCTCTCTCTGTGAGAACTCTGGCTTGTTCCAAGTTGACACACAAAACCAGCTAGTCCAAGCACCATGCCTGCCTGCCTGTTTTCATGCTCTCTGCCATGATGGTCATGAGTTTAATCCTCTGCCACTATGAGCCCAAATTAAACATTTTCTTTTATAAGCTGCCTTGGTCATGGTGTTTTATCACAGCTGCAGAAAAGTAACTAAGACAGAACCTTATCATAATTCTCTACTGCTCTTAATAGCACCATTCAGATAACAAATGATCAGTGAATGCCGGTTGAAGCAAAACTTTATGTCCATGTAGGATTGTGTGTCAAAAAAGGCAGACATTGTACCAGGATTGTGCTAAAGATAAAAGCCAAATTATTGGCTCCAAAAACACCTGAATGACTAGATTGATTATTTCAAATCATAATGAGACTATTTTTGTCCCAGACATTGGGCTTAGGGTGTATTGTAAATGATATATTCATTAGAAACACAAAAAAATGATATGCTCATATTACAGGCAAGGAAAATTTCGCATACAATGATTAAACAACTGGGCTAGAGTGATACAGTAAGTGATCTTTGGTCATGAATTTTGTTATCTGCTGTTTTATTGCAATGACAATACAGATACTTTATAGCAATTCCAAGAAAGTCCTGGCCAAGACCTTAACTCATTGTAAACCCTCCATTGTATCAGTATCTCCATAACAACGGAGACATATTCTAACATGATTATTTCAGCAAGAGTTTAACAAGGGAGCATTGCATTACACTTAAGTAGTAAGTAAAGTATGATTTTGAACATAACACGTGCCCTGAGGTTAGTTAGTTACTGCTCTCACAAAGGTGAGGGTTCTAAGAGAAGACATATTTGCTGAGCTACAAAGACAAAGCAGCCTTATAGAGTGCAGCTTCCTCCAGGTAGCCCTCACACACCTCTGGAGCCAACCAGAGACCAAACCCACATCTCCCATTGTGCAGCTTCCTCCAGGCAGCCCTCACACACATCTGGATCCAACCAGAGACTAAACCCAAATCTCCCATTGTTCTCTCCGCTGGATGAATACAAGAAGAGGTGATGGAATAAATCAGGTTACCAGAGAAATTTGAAATAGAGAGCAGTAGGGTTATACGGTACCTATCAAACAAAATAAGTAAAATCTAGAATTGTGTTTTGTTATTTGAAGTTAATATAGGCAGAAAAATCCATAAGGTAGAACTTATTTTGGCTAACTAAAATACAGAATATTTATAGTTATAAAACAAACAAACTATTCTCTGAAAACATTCAGTTTAATCATAATTTTTTTTGGTTTGTGTTTTAATTTATTTTTATGTGTGGTGTGCAGGTCTATTTCCTCTTTTTCTCAAATATTAGTAAACGTGTGAATATTTTCTAAGTTTAACTGTTTTAAATCTTGTAATCAAGATATCTCAACGACCAAGTGTTTCTTTTCTGTCATTTTATGGGTAATAAAGACACTTGAAGTCACTTGGTTCAGAAAAACAAAAAGAAAGCACATGGATAGGAAAGGTATGGAGCAGGGAAATGACAAAGAAGAAAGCTCTGTTGTTCTCTAGCAGTGGAAAGAGGCAATCTGTATCTAGAACTAAGGGTAAGACCTTAGCGGCCAATAGAGGGCAACTTATCATTAGCAGACTATTAGCCAGTTTATATACTATGCCCCAATAATTACTAAGTGACTTTCTCCTTATCATTATAAGGACTTTCTGCCTTTAGAGAAACAAGCTTTTTTTTTTTTTTTATTTGAAAAGTTAATTCCCCTGTGAGATTTCCCCAGCCAGCTAAGAAATCTAAGTAACCATGAATTTATGTTTTGATGAATATGGCGTCTGCACAGGCAATTGTATTAAGGAGTAGCTTCAAATTGCCTCAGTTACTTCTTAGAATTCTTTATATCATCCCATCTCTCTCATAAAACACTGTTTTCAGAAATGCTTTTCATTATCAGCAAGTTAAAGGGGAAGTGGACACAAAATTCCACTCCTAACCAAGAAGGTATTTATGCCCGATACCTGCTAAGAAAGAGCAACATCAGTTTCCTACAATAGAATGTCACTGAGAATATAGTCACACTCAGGGCACGTTTCCATGCCCAGTAATAATAGTTCACCAAACAGATGGTATGGGATATTTTCATTTCCTTTTTGTTTGTTTGTTTGTATTTTGTTGTTGTTTTGTTTGAGAGAGAGAGAGAGAGAGAGAGAGCATGAAGTTGGTGGATAGTGTGGGCTACTTTCTACCTGTGCATACTGTGGAGGAGAGAGGGTTTCCTTCCTGGTTAGTTTGTCTTTCCTTGTATATATATTTGAAATAAGATGAGGTATCTTTGTGTAAAGTGTACACAGAATAGCTAGCCACCGATCTTAGCCACTTCAGTAGATCCTTACTCTGGAGATGATGTGACACATGCCGAGTCAGAATTTTCAGGATCCTGGGGCCAAGAGAGTTCTGATTTGACCTTAAGACTATTCACCCAGGTGGTATAGTTTCTCCCGCTTGGTATAATCCAGGTGAAGTTAACCAGTACTGTCATCACCACCCATCTTTGTGTTTTAGGTCCTACCCTGGGCAGTGATTTGCCAGTCACCAACCGTTACGGTTTTCCTCTAAATGTCAATACCTATATGACTTAAGAGGACAATTTTTTTTTAGCAAAATAGAAAATAACATATTAATCATGTAATAATAATATATTTTATATAATACATAAGTATATACTTAATCTTTTCATAAGAGATGATTCTACTAGAAATATCTTTAGCTGTTAAAGTCTTGGTACCTCTTTTGCAATCAGTTTTTCTAGTTAAAGCTGAATGAGAGCTGTGTGCACATCAGCTGCCTTACGACTTTTTCTCCAACGCTGGGCTTAGATCATGGGCCCTGATGTGCTGCTAAGTGCTCTGCCACAGAGCTGCGTTCCCAGCGTAATAACCAAATGCTCCACCAGAGACTCACCTACGTCTTGGAGACTTATTTTAACTATCAAAGTGACTATCTTTGTCAAAGTGGGTTCTTGTCTGTTTTTTGTGCCTTTCGGTAGTTTTAATTTAATTATGACTTATTTTGTTTTCTCCCAGTGAGGACAAAGCACTGTTTAGAAATGGTTAAGCATGTAAAGCTTTCCTGGAAGTGTCTGCTAATATTGGTTTTTATATCACACACAGAGACTTGCCAAAATTGCCAGGGCTGGTACTTTTAACACACACACCATGCACACACAACATACCTCCCACTCTACCACTCTACACACACATATTACACACACACACACACACACACACACACACACACACACATCTGCTTGAAATATACATGGTCCAGACTCGAAGTGATCCTGTACTTAATGATAACTCCCTTTGTGGTACAGCTGGAGGAAGCTCATACTATGCTGTCTAAAGTACAGGGTCTAAGGGAAGCCTTGCATTTATGATATCCAAAGCCATGTAAATAGACTACATTTTATATGTAAACTCCAGCTCAAAGTAAGGCAACTCTTAGACACTCAAATATAAAACTGGCTGACTTACTCAATGGCCCATGTATGTTACAGTTCCCCTGTTTCTACACGCAAGTAAATAATTTGTTTTTCATTGAAGCACTCTATCAGATGGGAAACAGTAGTGACTCTTTCTTATCACTTGTGATATTTTTGGGTTACACAAGCACATTGGTGAATAGACTTCATCTCTCAGGCTTAACTAATGCTAAACCCATCAGTCTACAGTGAATCAAGGAAGGAAAGAGAAAGGGGAGATGATATAATTATACATTAATTCAAATTAAGTCATTGTTTAATATGTTAAATTGTATAACTGTACTGGCTAATATTGTGTCAACTTGACACAGCTGGAGTTATCACAGAAAAGGAGCTTTAGTTGAGGAAATGCCTACATGAGATCCAGCTGTCAAGTATTTTCTCAATTAGTGATCAAGGGAGAAAGACCCCTTGTGGGTGGGACCATCCCTGGGCTGGTAGTCTTGGGTTCTATAAGAGAGCAAGCTGAGCAAGCCAGGGGAAGCAAGCCAGTAAAGAACATCCCTCCATGGCTTCTGCATGAGCTCCTGTTTTCTGACCTGCTTGAATTCCAGTCCTGCATCCTTTGGTGATCAACAGCAGTATGGAAATGTAAGCCGAATAAACCCTTTCCTCCCCAACTTGCTTCTTGTTCATGGTCTTTGTGCAGGAATAGAAACCCTGACTAAGACAATAACATACCATAAAAATCTCTATCTGGCCTATACTTGAAACTGGCCCAAATCCCAAACGATTTGTGGTCTTGTGACAATCACTTCAATACAAAACCCAGGAGCAAAGTACCCTTCCCTGCTCCAGTCAGAACGATTGTCAAACACAGTATCCACATGAGAAGCTTAAAGTAGAGAACACATCTCCTTCCCAACTCACTTATTCCAGAAGCATTAGTTAAAAACACACTCACACAGGCTTCTGAACTGGGGCTCCCAATTTGGAAAAGAACAGAACACACACCCGGTCTGCAGGCTCTACGTCAGGACGGTAAAATTCATCGTTTATAAAAATTGGAAGTGGGAACTGCAAAGCCCAAGGGTATTTCAAAGGTGTCCAAATTTTCTTAGGAACATATCTGGCGAGCAGAGGAGAAAACACAACCTTTGGGCCCGAGAGTCTCTGTCACATGGGTCTGCAGAGAGCCCCAAGGGCTCCTCGTTCTGGTCCTTTGGAGTAAAGTCTGAAGCCCAGAGAGGCCCCAGCAGTGATCTTAAGACATATCCAAGGGTCTCCTGTCTTTAATGTTTTTTGTTTTTTAAATTTTGTTTTCATTACTTTTTTTTTTTTTTAATAGTTCAATCATTACCCCCTTCTGGAGCACCCTCCCACAGTTCCTCATCCCATTCCTCCTCCCCTCTGTCTCCAAGAGGCTGTTCCACCCACCAGGCTTTCCAACACCCTGGGGTCTCAAGTCTATCTCAAGGGTTAGGCAGTCACAGTCAGTCTTCTGTCACTGAGGCCAGACCTGGCACTCCTCTGCTGTGTGTGTATCGGGGCTGGGGGTGCGGGGTGGGGGGTAGGGGGTAGGGGGTGGGGGGCGGGGGGAGGGTTTGGTGGCTCAAACAATATGCTGCCTTGTTGGTGGCTCAGTGTCTGAGAAACCTCAGGGGGCTGGGTTAGTTGGGACTGCTGGTCTTCCTATGGGGTCTCCTTCCTCTTCAGCTTCTTCCAGCCTTTCCCTAATTCGACCACTACTGTTTCAACTTCAGTCCGTTGGCTGGGTGTGTCTCTGCTTGTCTCATTCAGCTGCTTGTTGGGCCTCTCAGACACCGTAGTTTTCTCCCCTCTCCTGTCTTATTCTTGTTCTTTGGTCAAATCCTCAAATCATTCTACTGGCTCTCATGAAAAAAAAAAAAAAAAACATTTTTTAACCAAGTCATCCAAATCCTAATATTAATTTATTTAACTTTACCCATTAGTTCATATCCATCAGCCACTTAATGTTTTAATACTCAGCCCACATTTATTACAACACTTCATTGAACATCAGAACATTATAACAGTACTTTGGGGCATATGAAAGTTAATATCCTAACAGTGGTAGTGTTTAGTGTTTGTAGATTACCAAGAATTAGGAGGATAATTAAGTTTAAGCATTGTGTGTCACATGATTTACCACTAAAATAAACACGATTGGCCCATAACTTTCTTCTCATTAACATAATTCCTCTGGCTGCTTAGAAGGTAAAAGTTGTAACATTGCTGCTTGTTTCTGAGGCTTCCTGAAACCCAGCAGCTTCTCTGTAGTACGTGCTCATTGGCTGTCTGTTGCTCAGACTCTGAACTCTTTGCTTCCCACATTATTATACAATGGACCTTATTCTAGTTTATATTATGCAATGACCCTCACCCTATCTCCTATTATATGATGATTCTTACCAGACTTTTTATTATATGTTGATCCTTATCACATCTCGAATTATACAGCGATCCTTAGCTTGATACATTCCTTGCAGGCTGCAAAGTATCAGCAACGATCACGACTCTGCTCTTTCTGCTTTTGAAGGTGGTGATGCCCCTTATTTAGGTAGCAGACAAGTTCAGGGACTGGAGAGATTGTTGAGTGGTTCAGAATATATACTGCCCCTGCAGAGGACCCAAGGGCGAGGTTCCCAGCACTGTGCCCAGTGGGTTAAAACTGCTTACTCCAGTTGTCGGAAAACCTCGAATCCTCTTCTGGATGCTGTGGTCACTGTACTCTTAGGCATAAACCTAGAGATTTCCACAGACTTTAACACAGAAAGGGAAACATGCAGTTTTCATTTTAATAGCATCTTATAATGATGTGTATTACATGACATTCAACAGATTACTTAAGCTTCTATTTTGGTCAGTATGTTGTTGTCAACTTGATAAACTCCTTTGCTTAGAGTGATCTGGATTCTTGCAAATGTATTACATGAATTGGGATCTTCTGTTCAATCCATTTCAGCAAATGAGTTATCTTATTTTCTGAATGTGTGAAATATCTAATGATTATGCAACCATGTGCTGGATTTTCATCCCCTCAAGCAATTGAGATTGATCACAGCAGGGACAAAGACACCAGTTTCTCAGAAGCCAGAAAGATTTTGTTTGTGAACAGAGAAAGTAATGCAATCTGAGCCAGAGTTATCAAAATGTGTGAGAAGAGATCACAGGCACAGAGAAGCTCTCTACCTACACAAATAAGTATGTTTACCTCCAAGGTATTGGAGGAAGCAGCGTTGTTTTCCTGGTACAATTTAATTTCTTAATATTGAGGACTGTATTTTTTTCTTAAAGATTCATGTCATTGTCAATTGATGTAAATCATTCAGAAGTATGCCATGTGGTAGGAACCAGGAACTGGGCATTATAAAGCAAAGCCAGAATATACCAGCCGACGTAGAAGGAGAAGTACTTGAGGACAGAAGGACAGATCCTAAAAGTCACAACTGAAAATGATTTGGAGACAGCCTTCACGTGGACTATCACCTTCACAATTTTCTTTAGCTCACCACTTCCGCCATTTTTGATGTCCTTTCTCTGTTCCTTAAAGGTGAATTTGATACAAATAATGCAAACAGGGTTTGTTTAGAGTAAATGAAGGCCCAAATTAGCTGGTGTAATTTTGTAGCAAAATGTAAGAGTGTGAAAATGAGTCAGATTATTATTACACTGCAATTCACTGGAATTAGCTGTAAAAATAAATATCACAGGCACAGGCATAATTGCATACAAGTGACACTATAAGGTGGTCACTTCATGTCGCTTGAGCTTTATAGTTCAATTACACACATGTACACACACACACACACACACACACACACACACACAAAGTGAAATTAAACTAGTTGGAACTTAAGTGAAAATCAAATTTATGTCTACTTATCAGAAAGAGTCTCATGAGAGATGGAAGAGCTGTATTTCTTTTATTTCTGAGACGATTATATAATTACATCACCTGTTACTTTCCCTTCCTCACTATAAATCCTCCCATGAGCTTCTACTTGCTCTATTTTATATTAATGTATGTCCTCTTTTTAATTATATATGCAAATGTTATGCATATATGTGTATATACATGTATATATACAGGTTTATGCATTTATATTCCTAAATGTAACCTGCAGACATTGTCTTTCAGGGCTGATCGTTTGGAATCAGAGTACCCGTTGGTGTGCCGTGGAAGACGATTGCACCCAGTCTCATCAGTGCCTGAGGTTCTTTGGGTAAGTTTGGAGTCTCATGGTCTTTTCTCTGACCACTTTGGCGTGTGTATTAGGAGAGCTATTGGTCAAATTTGGAAAACCATACTTCTTTTATTTTTGCCCTAAAATATTTTTTAAGTTTATTTTCATATTTTTGCAAAAAACCCTACCAGGGATTTTATAACATAATAATATATTTAGAAAGGAATAGCACATATTCACTTATTTTCTTTCATATATATATATATATATACACATATATATATATGTGTGTGTGTGTGTGTGTGTGTGTGTGTGCATAATATGTATATACTTTAGCCAACCCCTCATACTATAACACTTTATAAACTCACTAAAAACAAAGCCAGGACTGTAAGCATATGTATACGTGCACATATATAATATGTATATAAATAGTAGATAATACTCTTCTTGTACTTCCCAGTCTAGTGTTAAGTTCATACTTCTCTGACTTTAGCTTTTCCAGTACTGGTACTAAAAATATGTGCCATAGTAAATGGATCATTCATATAATGTCAGTGGGTTTATTGTTTTATCTATTGTATGGTATTATTATTATTTCTTTTTATTAAAATATTTTCTAAAAGAATATATCCTGTTTATGGTTTTCTCTCCCTTACTCTTCATAATTCATCCACATCTCCTCTCCCATCTGAGTCTACTCTCTTTCTGAATCTCACTAGAGAACAGTAGAGGGAAAATTAGGTAACGACAGGCTCCTAAGGGATAACTAAGTACAGCAAAATATAACACATTGGAATATGGAAAGGGATCTAAACCGAAAGAGAAGAGTCTATGAGAAAAGCACAAGAAAAAGATATAGATACAGAGATCCACTTATTTGCACATTCTGAAAGTCCACAAAACCACTAAGGATATGTAGGGTAAAAAGACCTTAAAACTGTAGACTATCACATATAATACATACACACACATATATATATTATTGTAAATACATGTACATATAATAATACATATAATATATTATATAATATAAACATAATATATAACATAATATATACAATATAATGTGTATAAATATATAATGCAAATATATGTATGTAATATATAGTGCATATATAAATGTAAACATATATAATATAAATAAATAAGGCCTTTGGGAACTTAGGATCTATTTATCTAACAACTACCTATGTATCATCTAATAAATAATTAAAAAGCCTTGACACAACATTATGAGACAAGGAAAAAGACTACGTTTAAGGGTAGGCAGCATACCCTGCAGCAGATGACCAAAGAAAGTGAACTCAGCAACAACCTCAGAGTTTCTGAAGGCTTCATAGTGTGTAGGGGATATTTCTCTTTCCATAAATACTATCATATTAATTTTATTACATTAATTTTATTAATTGTATCATAATTAATTTTATTAATTCTTTTTTGGTGTTCACCTCTCTCTTTCTCCCATACAGGTTAGGTTTTATGGGGTTCCTGGGTGCACACACAAGTCAGTTCTGTGTCTTGTGACTTTTCTGGGCTCCTTTGCTCCTGTTTGTTTGTTTTGTCCAATTCCAGTTGTTAGATTTTTTCTTTTGCTTGATATTATTATGTTTTAATGTATTGTATTTCGTGATTATCCTATAGAAGCCTGTTTGTTTTCTAATGAGAGACAGAACGAAGGTGGATCTGGATGGAAGGGATGACAAGGAGGGGCCGGCAGAGTAGAGGGGGGGAACGAAAATGGAAGACATTTTGTGAAAATAAATAACCTATTTGCAATAAATGGAAAATGAATGAAAATATAAAACCATGAATAAAGAATAAAAAGTAAGATAAAAGAAACAAACCAACAAGTAGAAAAGGTCCTGACACTGCATTACGGGACAAGGAACCTCCAAAGATGCCAGTAAGTTCACTTTTTCCTGGCCTTCTACTGTGGGCATGCTGCCTACACTTCAGACTTTCTCTAGCCAGACTTCCTTAGAGAAAATAAAATTTCAATTTCAAGTGGTTGACAACTGGTGATGACTTCTTGGTTAGGAATGGGGGAACATACCTACTTCTCCAGGACCCCATCTGATGCAAATCCATGCAGGCCCTGCTCAGGCAGCCTCAGCATCTGTGAGGTCATATGTGTGTCGATCTTGTTGATGTAGAGGGCCTTGTATTTGGTGTCTTCCATTCCCTCTGGCGCTTACACTCCTTTTGCCCCCTCTTCCTCAGGATTCCATGAACGCTGAGGAGAGAGATTTGATAGGGACATTCCATTTACTGCTGTGTCCCAAGGTCCATCATTTTCTGCATATTGTATTGGTGTGGTTCTCTGTATTTGTTTCTCTTTGCTGTAGGAGGAAGGTATTCATCTAGGAGTAGAGCAGAATGTGATTGAGACTCATTTTGTTGTACAGTCTTTTAGTAGAGCAGTAGTATTTGGCTATATCCTAGTCCCTGGTTTATCTAGTTTCAGGTTCTTGGTCAACCAAACAGCATCCAGTATGGGATTCATTTTGCGGTATGAGTCTAAGTCAGATCAGACTTTGGTGGGTTACTCCCACGAGTACCAACCATTTGTACCACCATTGCATTTGTGTTTCTTGCAAACAGGACACCACTGGAAATGGGTTTTGGGCTGTGTTGGTGTTCACATTTCTCTCTTGGTAGGCTGCAGAGTACCTTTCTATGCCAAGCTAGTATGATCCATAGAGATGAAGACACCCGCCTACTTCTCTATATTAAATGAGTTGTGTGGGTATTGTCTTCAGCAATAGAGCCTTGCCATCAGTTTGTAGAGAGCTACCTATAGTCTTGGCTACAGCTTGGATTGTTTGGGGGCTCCCATAAGACCTTTTTGGCCAACAACTCAAATATAACCCATTCCTGTTACAGGAAGCATAATTTTATAACAAGAGATATCTAACTGTGGCTCTGTCTACTCCATTATTTGGTGATTTCATTTAGATTGTCTTCAAATATATATATATATATATATATATATATATATATATATATATATATATATATATATGTGCATATATATATTGTCTTCAAATATATGTATGTATATATATACATATAGATAGATATAAATATAGATTTATTTGAAGCTTCTATTGTACTAGGTGTCCATATTACCCCTCAAATGGCCCTGATTTTAGCTGTCTCTCACTTGATTATCCAATTCCCTCCATCAATACCCTCTTTCCCCCTTGTACTGGCTGGTTTTGTGCGTCAGTGTGTCAACTTGACACAGGCTGGAGTTATCACGGAGAAAGAAGCTTCAGTTGGGGAAATGCCTCCACGAGATCCAGCTGTAAGGCATTTTATCAATTAGTGATCAAGGGGGAAAGGCCTCTTGTGGGTGGGACCATCTCTGGGCTGGTAGTCTTGGGTTCTATAAGAGAGCAAGCTGAGCAAGACAGGGGAAGCAAGCTAGTAAAAAACATCCCTCCATGGCGTCTGCATCAACTCCTGTTTTCTGACCTGCTTGAGTTCCAGTCCTGACTTCCTTAGTGATGAACAGCAGTATGGAAGTGTAAGCTGAATAAACCCTTTCCTCCCCAAGTTGCTTCTTGGTCATGATGTTTGTGCAGGAATAGAAACCCTGACTAAGACACCCCCATTCCTATTCAATCTATATCCATCCATAACTATCTGTTCTATTTACCTATTTATGTCTCCTAAGATCTATCACACACACACAGGCACACATACACACGTGTGCACATGCACACACACACACACACACACACACACACACACACCGCCCAGTCCCTTACTCTATACCTATCCTTTATGGTGCTATGGATTTTAGCTAAAACCATATTTTTTCCAATGAAGTTATTTACTAAAGCTTCTGTATATTTTTATTTTTCACTTACTTTTTACATATAACTTGGAACATTTAAAGGGATGGCATTGACCTCTGATCTATGCTGACCCAGTGTTTACAGAGAATATCAATTTAATTGAACTCTGGAAAGCCTGGGTTTCTAGACTCCTGAAGTCTCATATATGAAGTTTAAAAATATCTTTATTTCACATTGGTATTTAAATAATAGTCTACTGAACATTAGCATTAACAATTTCCCTGTAAATTTGTAATGTGTAATTTGATCTTAGTTTGATTTTTACTGCCAGTTAAAATGAATCAGTCTGACATTTGATTCTTACAAGTGATTGGCTCTCATTATGGAAAGGTTAACTATTTCCTCCTTCTTGGTATCACAACTATTTCCATGCTAATCTTCTTTATTCTCTACCTTATATTGACTATTCTATTTCATAGCATTTAATACTTTAACTGTGAGACTTTTAAAATGTTTTATTCTTAAAAATATTTGTTATTTTTCATTTGGAATGTTTCTTTTTATAAGATAAATGCATTTTTAATTTTCTTCTATGTCATACTATATTTTAAAGTATTGACATTAATTTTTCAAATATTGACATTTTAAGCCATAGGAGGATTCTGTTTTTCTAAAAATTCCTTTATGATTTTTTCATGAATTCTTTATATTGTGGAGACTAATTTACTTAATATTTAAGTTTATTACTTTTCTCTACTCTATAGACACTACTACATTACTAACAGATCGACTTTCGGTCTAAATTTTCATGCTCAGAACGTGTTATACTCCTATTAGCTCCTGTTACCCTAAAATGCCTGGGACAGTTTCACATACACAAAGAAGAGTGTGGCCCCCCAGTCTCCATGGTAATCCTCTAGTAGCATAGCAGAGGTAGAGTACAGAGACTGTTCTAAAAGCTAGGATCCCTGGTACCTTAACTGTAATTCAGCTCAAGGATTTATTTTTTAATTAATTAATTTAATTAATTAATTAATTAATTTTTGCCTGTGTTGACTTATGTGTGATGCTATCTTGGAGAGAACCCTGTAACCCTACAATATCACATAAAAGTTATTAAGTCTTGCTTTGTCTTTATATACAACTATTGCTGGTGTTTGTAAGTAGCTGTGTTTAGGAGTTTGTTCTGTCTATGTGCACGGAGCATCCCCGATTAGTCTGTAAATGTATCAGCATCACTTCTACCATCTTAGATAGTACATAGCTCAATGTGAGGCAGTCAGGAAGTAATACGTGTTTTCAGTATGGTATAAAAACAAATACCATACTCCCTGCTACCGTAGTAACTCGCTAGTAAGAATGAACTTGATCATCTCAGTGGCTTGTTTTTATGAGTGGTCATAGTTAACACTCACAAACAGTCACATTTGATTTATGTCAAATCAAATATGCAGAAATACTAATGAACGGGCAGGTCCCACACTACTACAAATGGTTAGGACTGGCTCAGGTCATAAGCAAGACACTCCACATTCTAAGTGGGACATCTTGAATGTGGAATTTAGAAAACAAAGTGTCTTATGTAAAACAATAGGCCCAACTAGGTCAGGAGAGAGATGGGATTTATTTTCAATGTTGACAGGGAATTCCAGTGTTACCATTTCATGTAATGCTAACAGGGTACCAGAAGTTTAGTCTGCTTGTGTAACTGCAGCAAGCATCCCGCTGTGGATGTACAATGAGACCGCCTGGGTTTCCAGAGAAACAGCTCATAAAGGAGCATGCAGTTATGGCCTCGCATGAAAAGTAATGTACGGTGCAAAAGATAACGGAGAAGAGAACCATGTGATCTGCATGCGTTCCTGGGTTTATAGCCAATCTCGTGCAGTATTAAAACCTGAGCACACTTAATTGAATGTCTCATGTTGAGTACAGTGATGAATAAGGCTCATGAAATGGTTAGTGCTGAGAACTGAACACCGAAGGCACTGGATTCCATTTCGAATACCATCTATGATTCACAGCTGAGATCTGGAGAGCAGGTTCAGGTTTCTAGTCATACCTCCTCTAACGTCTTGGGACAAAATTTCCAAGTTTCTTCTATGTATCAGCCCCCCTTTACATCTGTGGATACTTCATGTGATCTTTTGTGTGTGAAGAGACAAACAAGAGTCAAATCCTCAAATTCATCAGAAACTGTGGGACAGCACTCCAGCGTTCAGATTGGCATCTGCTGGGGAGTAAGCTAAGCATGTGTCTCTCTTGGAAGGGAAACTTATACTTCATAGATCTTATTTGTTAAAGAAATGGTGCAATATAGTTATTTGTCCTTCAGAGGACCATGTGTATCATTTTTTTAAAACAACTTCATCAGTGCAAACTATTTATTTCAAATACTTAAATACAAACATAAAGGCTTCCTGGGAACTGAACAAGTGCACACTTTCCTGCTAATCACCCACTGAAATGCTTCAAACTCATTCATTAAAAGATAAAAGATTCATTTATACAAGCTATATTACTTGATAGAAATTGTGCTGATCTTTTTTTTTTCTTAATTTAGACATAGCTTGGTTCCTCTTCTCCAAGAATTTTCCACCAAATTTAGAACTTAACACATTCACATGAAGAGATTCTTAGCACTCTATAGTAATTTAGGAAAAGTGCTTCATAAGTAGGGCATTCAGTAATCAAAGGTAGAATCAAAATTATGTGATCAAAAATTACTTAGTACTTGCTTTGTGTAGAACAATGAAATAAAGGCTGCAGATGATATAAAGGAATATACAACCGGGAATCTATACTTTCCCTGGGTCTTACTGCTACAAGTGCACTCTCCTAGCTATTATGTAAATACCCAAATTGCTCTAAGTGCTTTTAGAAATAAAATCTTTTCTCCCATAAAGGCAAAGAATAATCCCCTTTTCTGTAAAGCGCTCAGCAATTTCAAAAGCACTTTTATATTCACAGCAGACCTATAAAATAAGTAGGGCAGGTGTTCTTTACATGCACGCATTTTCCACCTTAGGAGCTGGGGCATAAAGAGGTGCCAGCTTTCCCAAAGACACAGCTAACCAGTGATAAAAGAGCAGAACGCGAAGCAGCCCAACTTCTAACATGATGTTTTACCAGCAGTTTATGAAGGGAACTGTACAAGGGTTCCCTTGTAGAGACAGCTATGGAAGATTGACAGTCAACTTCTCTCCACGCTGCTCTTCAGGGCATCCTGCAAACCTTTGATTGACCTTCAGATCTAGTTAGATCTTATCACACTTGTAAAGCAGTTTCAGGTAAACTCAAGTTCCACTTAGGATTCTGAAATGGACTAGGATTTTCCCAAGGAAAGGAAATGGCAACTCCTCTTTTGTTGAACATTTATCTTTGTGTTGTTTTTAAAGTATCATTTTTATGGTATGCATAGAAGATATGCTTCTTCCAGGGAGGCAGTGCTAATGAGTCTATTCTAGTTTGTTTTTTTTTTCAACCATTAGAGAAAGCAACAGAGAGGTGTAGAATTAGGCCAAAGAAAATACTGTTTGTTTGATTTTATTCTGACCTGCTATTTACATTTGTTACTTATATTTATTTTGCTAATACAACCCCAGGAATGATGCCATCAGATACACAGTGGCCATTAGCTACTTAGGAGTATAATGGAAAAAGATTTAACTATAACCTATACAACATACATACGACAAAAGCATAGTCTGGAACTTGGGATGCCTGTGTAAACACATGAGAGCATTGCTAGGGTCCTGGTTATGGCTGTATTTGTTCCCTACAACTTATAACCTCATGCTCATTGTAATCCACCTTCTTGCAGAAATAACTGTTAATCCACTGGGATTTTCAATTGGTTCTCAATATAGGATTTAAAGAAAACTGAAGCATATACTATATACTGTTTAGTTACTGTTCTTGTGGGTTTGGAGAGTCTCTTATTTCAGTGAGTACAATTATTTTGAAATTCATTCTTAGTTTTATTTGTATCAATAGTTTGTATCTGTGACTGTCTTCATCAGTGACCTGATATACAACAACATTTTTATATCCTCCTGGTGGACTATTGAGTGCTTTCCAATTTGGGACTATTACAAATAAAGAGGCTATGAGTATTCTTGAATACTCATTTGAATAGGCAAATGTTTTCATTGGGGTAAATATCTAGAAACAGACTGTTTAGATTCTATAGTGGTGATGCATCCTCCTTTCTTAGGGTTGACTATTCTTATTCATAATTTTTTTTCAGAATTCTGCTGTTCTGTATCGTAAGTTAGAGTTTTGCATAAATACGCAAGTAACTGTGGTGGGTAGGATTGTGGAAAAATTGAAATTGTAGGAGTTTGATGCTACTGTTTGAGCTTCACAATAGGAAATGCAGAGTGCAGTTTTACTTTCTCCATCCAGTATTCTGAACATTCTTAAACGTAAGTAAAAAACAATAGATTTCACTGCCCTCAGCTATCTGGTTCATATTTTGAAAGCCATAAGATGTGACCTCACCTGCGATACTTTGGGGTGAAAAGTGAAAACACCTACTGATGCGATTTGCTGTCAGACATCACCATTCAAACCTGTTATATCAACATCACTTTACTATTGTTTCAAGGAAATCCTTGCCCAGGAAGTTAAGGCAAATTTGTTAAGTAAATCAACAAATAACTTCACTGTTGGTTTGAGATATTAAGAAGCCAAACTTAGGCAGTTTGTTCGCCTTAGCAAAAAGCTTCTCAAATGAACAGTGAGTTTATTTGCCTGTCTCAACAGCTTGCTTAGTAAAGTCCAGTTTGTTTACTGGGGCTTTAGTACCCTCATCTCACTATGTGGAACAGTTCCCCACTCCCCACATCTTATACATTGTGTCTTTATGACCTTTACTCCAGCTCAGAGTCCCACATTGAGAGAATCTTTTTCTGTCGCTTTGTATTTGCAACTTGATCTGAAACAATGTTTGCAGCTATCTCTACCTCTTCTCTCTGAGACAGTAATGATTTAATTTTGTGTTCTCCTCCATGAAGTTCATGAAATGTACATCACTTTGCCTAATCAACAGATAATTTGTAAGAAACTTCATAGCTTTTTTTTTTTATAGTTAGTTATATTTTCCTAGAATACCATCCATTATATCTAGGTCTTTTACATTTCTTTGCATAGAGCTGAGAGTAAATGTTTATATGATGACAATCTCTTTATTTGGTTCATGCTAGAAAAATTGTAATATGGCACCTGGAGATGAAGTAGTCACATGAGGGAGGGGTGGTGGGGGTAGGAGACAGACAAATTCAGTGAACTAAGGTCAGTATGACACTGAAGGGGAAGAAACTTCAGAAAACACTGGAGCAGCTGCCTTAGACTAGAAGTGTCCCAATTCCAAGATGCCTCACTAAGGAGAATTAAAAATGAAGAAATGGTATTCTGTCCTTTCCAACCAATTATCCAAATCTCTCCATCAAAGATGCCTGTATCTGCCTTTATTTTTCAGACTGCTTACAGTTTCAGGTTTTGCTTTCTTTAGCCCCTAAGAGTACTTGAACACATTATTTTATAATATTAAAAATGTAAATTTAAAAGGATATTTATGTTAAAAGTTACATTGTATGGTGATGAGATTGTAGACTGAAAGTTTTCCTCAACAGAACCATTTTATTTATGAGTAGGATATTAATAATTATTACAAATACACCATAGACTTAAGCAAAAGTGATTTCTTCTTACCATAAATATAGCTTTGTAATATTGCATAGCTGTGTGTATCCACCCATAAAGTCTACTTTATTGGACATATTATTCTGTCTCTGCACCATCGCTTATTTCTTGTCTGTTATATCTGTGCAATTCTTGAATATGACACAATAAAATCTTTCCCCATAATTGCATTTTATCAAGGTCAATGTACATTTTGAATATTTTGCTTTATATATTTTTTTGCTGCTATCTCCCCGGCGCATCCAACTTTATGACTTTTATATCTTCTCCATAAATTTTTCTTTCTGTCATTGCCTAAAGTCCTTCAGTGTCCTCCTCAGTATGTGTAGCCTCTCATCTCATTTGTCTGACACACTGGCTCACACGGAAGTATTTCCCTAGCATTTTAGTGCCGTTATCCCACCCTTTATGTTCAAACTTTAAACGCTTTGCTTTTTGTCTGAGTGTGGGCGTGCACATATTCATACGTGTGTAGGTACACAGGCACACATGTGTGCACTTGTGTGGAGGTCAGAATCTGTATGCCATCTACATTTGCCCTCCATCTTGTTATTTGGAGCCAGGATCTCTTGCAGAATCTGCACATCACTGTTTTAGCTAGAAGGCTGCTTGGCCAGCCTCAGGGGTCCTCCCGCCTCTGTTCTTCAGCTCCATGGACCTGAGACTGTACATTCCTATGTCAGCCTTTGGGGGGTCCTCCAGTCTCTGCCCCCCAGCTTCCCGGGCCTGAGCATGTGTATTTCCATGCCTGGCTTTCCAGCGTGAAGTCTGTGGTGCTCATGCTTACAGGCAAGCACTTCACATCTCTCTAACTTTCCATTTTGTTCTTATTATTCCTTTTAAAGTAATGTCTAGTGAAATATCACCACTTTCCTCTGTCTTTGAGTTCTGCCTACCAGCATGGGGACAAGTATTCAGCTCTCTGTTGTTTACTACTTAATTCATTTTGTTGTGTATTCCTTTAAATTTCTGCTTTTTTTTTTTTTTTTGCTTTTTTGAGATATTAACAATTCTATATTTCCTTGTTAAATCTGAAGTTTGATTAAGTGCTTTCATTTCTGTGCTTATTTCCCCCAATTCCTCTGGCTGTTCATCCACAAATATCTATATTCTACTTACCCATGCTTTTTCTTCTGTCCTAGAAGAGCCCTCTTCCCCTGCAGGAGAGTTAACGGTGCCTTTATTTTATCCCTCTTCCTGACACTCTATCATTTCTGAGATTTGCTGAAATATTTTAGTGTTTTTATAACTATGCTGTTATTGGGTTTCTCCTTGCAGTATGTCATTTCTATTCCACGAGTCTATATTTAGTAATTATATTGTAAATATATAAAACTCATGTTCTTCCATCTAGTAGATGAATGATATCTTGTGTGGGAATGGGATTCATCTCGGAGTACTTTTAACTCGATGGACTAGCAGTAAAGATGATGTTGCGTATTTCTTTTTAACAATAGCAAATATTACTGGAAAAGACCCACATACCATGGTTGTGAGTTCTGGGCATTATCTATGACACTTACCTCAGCAGCTGTATTCCAAGGGCAGTTACAAAACTGTGCAAATGCACTGTAACTCAAAAAAAAAAAAAAAAAAAAAAAAAACAGGGGCCAGGTTGGATTTATCAGCATGAGCCAAATTTATGAATCCATGCCTTAATATTTTTATAAGTAATCTACTGTTTAAAATGTTTTTGTGGTGGCTACATAGCTCAGAGATCAAGTATTGGCCTATCATGTGCAGGCTCTGGGTTCATTTCCTAGCACCATCAAAAAATAAACCATTTTGCAAAATCATTTAACTTTTGAATACTGGGACTTTAGTGGCATCACACACAGGCACACACACTGTCCCAGGGCTATCACAGCACTGTCTCTTCTTCATTCTACTGGATAATGGGAGACAACAGTCTAACCTAAATTCCAGGAGTGGGCAAGCCAGTTTGCCTTCCAAAGGACAAATGAGTGTGACAGCTCTCAAGATGTTATGGGAAGGAAGCAGGGCAGTGGAGATTGACAGACACAATCAGCCCCAACGTCAACACTGACCGGTTGTTTAAATAGACCTTCATTGTTTCTTTAATAGAGATCATCAAGTCCTGGCTCTTGCAAGTCTTAGTGTTAGTTTAACTTTCATTGTGAGCTACCATTAATGCCTTGTATTTATGGTTTAATGTTGAAGAATGCACCTCGCTCTTAAAGCTGTTTGTTGTGGCTGCTGTTACTATCTTCAATTATTTTTCCCGCGACTGTTTTTTTTCACTGTCCTCTCAAGTTTTGATTTCCTGAGGTAGGGTGTTTGTTATTCATCCTTCCAGTGAATCCAGTGGTTACAAGGGAAATTCCATAAATCACAAAAGCAAATACAGTAATTGTAGTCTGTTGGGAAGTGATCTGCCAGATTATAATTTGATTGTTTCCTGTCAATATATCAAACATTATGTGTCTTCTCGGAGGTCATGACCTAAGTCCTTCCCCACTGGGAATCTTGAGTTCAGATGCGCATGAGTCCTGTGGTAACTGTGCAAGCTTTGGCTCTTTGAATATGATCAGAGTGCAGAGAAGTTTGGGACTTTAAAAATAAAATAAAAATAGCTCCTTTAGGATGATTTATGTTCTCTTTGAGACAGAAAAGTTCATGCATGGCTGCATTTTCTCCAGAACGATTTTTCTAAATTAAAACAAAAAACAAAACAAAACTAAAAAAAAAAAAAAAAAAGCAGGCTATGACTCAAAAATCATATGATTTCCCAGAGACGTGTGTGGATGCTCATGAACGACATCGCAGCGGTCCAGCAAGCAGTGCAGTCCAAGAGACCATGTAAGTTCAGAAAATTATGGGCAGCTAGAATAAAATGAAGATTAAAATAAAGACTATACTGTGTTTGATGTTGACAGCTCACAGAATAATAAAATTAGTAGTCTAATCATATTTTTAAAGGATTTGCCTATATTATGTGAATTTGAATTCTCAAAACATTTATTACGATTATTTTAGGGGTTATTAATTTTATTAATTTAGTGTGTGTGTGTGTGTGTGTGTGTGTGCCATGTTGCATGTGTGAGGACATCGTACAGGAGTTGGTTCTCTGCTTCCACCAACGAGTCCCAGAAATCAAAGTAACATCATTAGGTTTGACAGCAGGTGCCTTTACCCGATAAACCATCTCATAGTATATGTTATTTTGTTTTTTTTTTAATACTTATAGCATGTAGAACATAGAAAACAGCGTAAGGGACAATGCTGAAGGACGGGGGTAGCAAGGTGCAGGGGTATCTCTGGGGAGAGTACAATCAACTGAAGTGAGCTGGGGATGGAAATCCCAAAAGGAAATCTGGTAGTTTGTAAGATAATATAAAAAGTAAAATGAAGTACTTCAAAAGTGCTAGAATTTCTCTCAACACAGTGGATTTTCAGAAATGTTCCATATGCATATGACCTATGAAGAAGGAACGAAGCTTGTGAATAGAGTTTCAGAGAATACTCGATTCTCCTGGCTGCTCCTGTCAACTGTATCTCATGTGTGCTTACTGCATACTCTGCTACCAGCTTACTGAGTGTTCTCTGGATGAGCCCTACTGTACTGACAGATATATATATATATATATATATATATATATATATATATATATGCAATTTGTATTATATTATATAATAAGTTATATAAAATTTATATATACTTA
>NC_034604.1:72470945-72488317 GCF_900095145.1 Mus pahari | reverse complement strand
AGAGAGAGAGAGAGAGAGAGAGAGAGAGAGAGAGAGAGAGAGACTGAGACAGTGACAGAGACAGAGACAGAGACAGAGAGGAAAACCACTGAGTTGCAAATACGTGAAAACAGGCATTTTTAAAACTTTAATTGAATATCCTATACCATTCCTGTTCCATAATCAATTGTCAGTGGTTGTGACCTATTAGATACCAACATAGATACCACAAGGAATGCGAAGAAGTCAAGATTGGGATAGCTACAGTAAGTTACAAATATTCTTCATTACAGAATGCCATATCACATCTTCCTCATCCTTCTCTCTTTGTCTCACTCTTGTTATCCCATTTTTCAGTTACTTTGAATTTCCCTTTTATTTTTTTATTGTGTGCATGCTTAGTCATTTATAACATAGCGACTGGACATTAAATAAAATTTAATCCAACACTACCTAGCATCCTAAAACATGTGCTACTTCTGTTTTGCATTTTTCTGTGTACGATTAACATACTTGATATTTATATTTCTTCCAGGTTTTATGGATGAGTTGCCTTCTTCCATAATTCACCCATTTATTTCATTCCTTGAGTACATTGATTTTGGGGAAGCACTGGCCGTGTTTTGGAGAACCTAGCACAGTGGTCTGTAACCTTTCTAATGCTGTGATCATTTAATACATGACCTCCAATCACAAAGTTATTTGTATTGCTACTTCATAACTGTAACTTTGCTACTGTTATGAATCATAAGGTGTGAATCATGAATCTGTGTTTTTTGACAGCCTTAGATAAACTGTGTGAAAGTGTTGTTTGACCCACCAGAGGGGTCGTGACCCACAGATTGAGAACCACTGCCCTAACACAATGTTCTCTTCCATGCTCGAAAGCTTCTGAAACCAACACGGTCATGACATTCTTAATAAAGTTGTGCTTTTTCTGTTTCTTTGCATAGGCAGAATACAAATTGCTTAAATTACCCTTCAGTTAATAAGAGTCTTTATCCTGGCTATATTTTGAGGGCTTAAGTAAATAATATCCATATTATTATGCAGTTAGGTGGTTATTCTCCATGTACACAGTGTTTTTTATGAAACTCAGAGTTCTCCGCCAGATCACTGATCAATATAGTAGTTCCATATTTAATAAGCTGAAGGGAAATGCAGCATCTCCAATAATGCGAGTGAGAGAAACAATCATTAAATGTTATTAAATCAATGACTATGAGATGCTTATTCTTTATGTAGCAGTTCATGCTTCAAACACATATTGATTCACCTTTATGACAATTACACTGAATGAAAAAGCATAGGAAGGTCTAGCAACAGACAGCACCATCTCAGAGATCCTTTCATCCCACAAAACCATGTGAGTGTCAAATGTTCACACTTGGATGGGCAGTCTGCTCTCCCAGAGTCCAGAGTCCATGCTATACACTCTGATACATCCTGAATCATGCATTTGTTTAATCATTCATGGTGACATAATATCTGATGTTAATGTTTCAGTTGCTTTCCTTATGCTCTGGAAATTGCCACTAGCTATATTACAAATTCCTTTCCTTTTGAATACTTGGCCTCTGTCGACAGAATTTCTGCAGAAACCATCCTTCCTACATTATTTATTAAAGCATGATAAGGTAAGGTAATTACATTATGTGATATCTCTGTGGTATTTGAGCAATAAGGCACCATAATAATAGCATAAGACGTCGTGAAAGGGGGCATAATTACCACAAGGCAATCACACTCCTGGGGATTATAGTTGCTTGGATGCATGTCTTCCCTTATAATGCCCCAAGGACATGATTATCTGAAGAAGAGAGAAAGGGAGAAACTAGTGGATAATGTTGCATTCTGTTATACAAAATTTATAGGAAAGGGCAAACGTATATTTCATATGAGGATGTGATATGACAGTTTAGAATATTTGAACATCAGTTTGAAATGAGACAATTTATTCTTAAAAGATAACTTATCTCTTCAAAAAATAAATAGGCCACTCTAAATCACTTTGCAAACCCGGACTGATGCAGGAATTCACTAGATGTTAAGACAGCTTCAGTCCTTAACAAACTGGCCATTTTTAGCAAATTGGGGTACTTCCCAGTTTGGGGCGATCTCTGAAGAGATCCAGCAAAGTTGTCAAGCCAGCTGTTTCCTCATGGCATAACAATCAGAAGGGGAAATATGTTGGTGGATCATCCTCTTAAATCAGAGGAAGCCATACTCCAGTTGTTGCATTTGAATGGGATTTTCTTGTCTACAGAAAAGTAGAGCAGGGCATTGAAGTGGCTCAGTCAACAAAGCAGTGATCTTGACAACACAAGTGCAATCCCAGGAGTCCACAGGGTAGAAGGAGAGAGCTTAGTCCTTCAACCTTCCCTTTCCATATAGGTGCTGTGCATGAGTGTTCATAGAAAGGGACAAAAAGGAAGGAAGGAAGGAAGGAAGGAAGGAAGGAAGGAAGGAAGGAAGGGAGGGAGGGAGGGAGGGAGGGAGGGAGGGAGGAACACAGGCAGGCTTTAACTAGGTCATGGTTATAAGTTACAGATTTGGCTGTATTTTTCCTAACTAAACCAATTCAAGGATTTCTTTTCAATCTAGAAGAACAGAAAATTAAACTTTCTATCCACAATCTTCAGGGATTTCTCCAAGAACATCTTTAGCATTTGAAGGTGGAATATAACAAGGTCAAAAGAAAGTTGTTGGAATCAACTTTAAAATTCTTACCTCAAAAAATCAGTTCAGTTAGCAAAAGACAAGTTTTTTCTTTAAAATTTAAAGATGTATATTTATTCCATTTTATATGTATGCTGGAGTGTGTGCATGTGTATCAAGTGTGTGCAAAAGCCCACAGAGGTCAAAGGGCACTGAATCCTCAGGAACTGAAGTTAGAGGTAGGTGTGAGCTGATGTATGGGTGTCGGTAACAGAACCTGGGTGTTCTGCAAGTGCAGCAGCACTCTTAACTGCTGAGCCATCTCTCCAGCCCCCAAAGACAAGCTTTTAAGATAAAAATATTTAAATAAAAATGAGAAAATTTGACCATTTACATCTCCACAAATAATCCCATATATATGAATAGAGACCATCATCTGGGCTGAACCAGTGCTTCTCTGAGTTTACTCTGGAGATATTTCTTGTGGCCCCCAGCACTTATGAAGAAGATGTACATTTTTGTACAACATCATTGGGCTCACTCACAAACTTTCATTATCTATAATCATTCAAAAACCCAACAGTTGCATTTAGTCAACTTTATTTTACTGTCATTCTGACACATACTACCTGGGTTTGACATTAAGTATTATCACTCAGAGTCATATTCATTTGGTGCAAAGCACAAACTTAGTTATAAAGGAAGTCAAGGATTTGGAGCACAAGTATCCACAGTCACATGTGTTGTTGTGACTCGCGGTTTTCATGTTGTAGAAAATCTAATGTTCTGACCTAGGTGTTAACACGACAGTAGGCGATCAGATGTTACCTTCCTCAGGAAGACTAACAGCCTACTTCTTCTGTTATTTAATTTACTCCCTGCTAGGTTCTTTATACATATAAATTAACTCAATTGATATAATATAATTAAGAATAAGTGTTACTATTCTCATTTTGAATACAAAGAATTGAGGCAGAAAGTGCTAATTTATATACCCAGTGCTACACTATTCACAAATAGAAACAGAACCTTGAATTTTGTCAATGCAAATGCGTAGCATAGATAAACCACATGTATCTTGTACTTTGTTAGCAGAAGAAAGAGTTCAAATTTCAATGGTAGCTCATTTGGTATAGCTGTTGTCATAAACAAGTATGAAATACACAATGAGAACTTTGGTATGAAGATTAGATGACTAACCTCATGTGTCTACTTGTCTGAACTCAGGGGATATCCAAATGGCTCTAAAGAGAGTTTTTCTGGGTTTGTCTTTGAGGTTGTATCATAAAAAGACTAGCATTTGAACTGCAAGGGTTAATATGGAAGATTCCCCTCATCCATGTGAGTAGGCCATTGTTGGTCTATTGAGGGATCAAACAAACAGAAATGAAGAGAAGAGGTGCTCTGCCCCTGTCTCCTGCTCCAGGGCACTCAGCATCCCTTCTGCCCCTGTCTCTTGCTCCAGGGCACTCAGCATCCCTTCTGCCCCTGTCTCCCACTCCAGGGCACTCAGCATCCCTTCTGCCCTTGTCTCCTGCTCCAGGGCACTCAGCATCCCTTCTGCCCCTATCTCCCACTCCAGGGCACTCAGCATCCCTTCTGCCCCTATCTCCCACTCCAGGGCACTCAGCATCCCTTCTGCCCTTGTCTCCTGCTCCAGGGCACTCAGCATCCCTTCTGCCCCGTCTCCTGCTTGGCACCCCTGACTTCCGTGCATTTGTACTTTTTGCTTTCTTGCCTTCACTCTTAGACTAAGACATACACAGGACCAGTACCGATAAATATTTACATATTCTTGGAACATTTGAATTTGTTACTACGTTCGTTGCCAGTTGGAATGCTTTATTCATCAAATACTATTTGGTTTGGACAATCTATTTTTTTTTCACCTTACCATGAGTATTGGAGCCTTTTGGATATGACTGTTAGAGTTTTAATGTTTACATCATGAAATTGAAGTTCAAAATATGTCTTGTGGTCAGATGTATGAAGTTTAAGCAGGACAGAGTCTAATAGAATTCTGTACCTTAAGTTTTAAGAAACTATTTATTTTAAAGTGTAAACAGTCACTTAGGGGCTAGAGTGATGATTCCTGATAAAGGGGATTTGTTTCTGTTCCACAGTTACTCTGGTTTAATGGCTATTTGCCTTGAAACTTTTATTTTTTTATTGAAAATAGATTCTTCCCCCATACACTCTGGTTTGGTTCCTAGCACCTATGTTAGGCAGCTCACAGTTGCTTTTAACTGTGGTTCCTGGGAATCTATTATTCTCTTCTGGCTTCCAAGGGTATCTACCTGCTGGTGTGTGATGCACATAAACTCCTGCAGCCACATGCACATACATAAAAAATAGATAAATAAACAGATCTTTGAAAGATATGCATATTTCCCTCATGGAGCTAAAGATTTCAAATATTAATGATCTGGAGAAAAATTAATAAAAGTATGTAATTATTGCTGTTCCCATAATATAAGAGGTGTTCTCTTTGTTTTCCATGAAAAAATGGTGGCAGAATAGCCAATAGCTTGGTTGGATGGATCTTCAGGCAAGAATTAATATCTGAGCCAGGGAAGAAAATGTGTCTAGACTAGTCTCTGTCAGATATTGCCCTGGTTGTAGTGATTCTGTCCTATTCTTTTGTCATAGCTAAATTTCTCATCACCCATATGTGTATTTAGATTTGGGAAAAAAACAGTTATTCAAATGTTGGTGGATTTTTATACTTTCAAGCATAGCTGATTTTTTACAAGTAATTTTAAAAAGGTTTTAAATAATGGGATGTGTGTGTGTGTTTCTCTGTGTTTCTCTCTCTCTCTCTCTCTCTCTCTCTCTCTCTCTCTCTCTCTCTCTCTGTGTGTGTGTGTGTGTGTGTGTGTGTGTGTGTGTGTGTGCAGGCTCAGGTATGCCATGACTCTTAGGAGTCAGTTCTCTCCTGCCACCTTGTGGAATCTGGGGTTAAAATGCACATAGTAAGTGCTATTGTCATAAAGATGTAGGACTCATGGGTCACTGAACCATCTCATCAGCCCTGACACGATATTTACAGCAAAGACAGATGAAAAACTGGCCCAGTGGTTGCAGGCTCAAGGGGGAAGACATGATGGAATGGTCCTTAGTAAGTCAACAGCTTCCTGTACTTAGCTCATGGTTCACTCTGCGCTTTGCTTTATCATTATTCAGTGATAAAAGAACAACTTCTGATGTCTTATGACAAGCAGTTCTCATAGGAAGCATAAGGTAATCCTGGTTCAATTTTAACAAGTTGAGTTAACCTAGGTATGGTGGCTCTTCTTGGCTGTTAATGTGACTATGTCTAGAATTAACTAAACCCCCAAGTGACTGTGCACACCTGTGAGGGATTTTGTCTTAATTAAATAATTTGAAATGCAAAGACTTACTTCTAATCTGGTCCTTCGAGGTGGGAAGATCCAACTTTAATCTGGACCAGTTCATCAGCTGGCTGCCTTTTTTAAAGGCAAAGAAGAAGGAAGCCTTTGCTTGTCCCCTGCCTGATCTTGCCACCCTTTTGTAAATCTATTCCTTTAATGGCTTTAGAGCTTACTTCTTCTGGATTCTGGCATATACTGAAGACCAGCTGAGACATCCAGCCTTGTGGACTAAGCAACTACTGGATTCTTGGACCTTCTATTCATAGACAGCTACTGTTGGGTTATCAGTGTGTGTGTGTGTGTGTGTGTGTGTGTGTGTGTGTGTGTGTGTGATGTGTGTTCTATACATTCCGTTATTCTAGAGTACCTTGGCTAATATACTAGTACATGAGAATTGCACTGTATATAGAATAGTGACTTCTCCTAATGTAAACCAAATAACACGGCATTTATTCTCAGTCTGCTTAGCTTACCTACAGTAAGCAGTACAACCACTTAGTGCATTTTCCCTACGGCATGAATTTACTGAAGGTCTTTTGGGAGAAAATTATTATTTCTCACAAATCAGAACCACTCTGAAAGCAGCAACAATAGTTAGTGTGAGAAAGGTGGGAGTGTCTACAGATGAACTCTGCATGTTGTATTGCTGGAGTAAAAGGATGGACCATCATAATTCTGTCTTCCACATCACGAGAATAGGCATGCACCCCTCTCCCAAAGCCTTGAGGCCAAGAGGAAAAAGCTGAAAATTCAAATCCTTCAGTTCTCTTCTCTAGGTGTTAAATGCTATATGATAGCATTGTTAGTCATTTGGTTTGTAGAAACTAGATGTTTGTCAATATTTTCCAAAGGACCTACCTAATGGTCAGAAAAGATGTCCGGCCATTTACAGGGATGGGCAATATACAGCTGTTAGGGTGGTTATTTAGATGCCCAAAGACAATTTGGCTGTAGACTAGCAACACTCCGATCTCTCTAAATCACTAAAGTTATGATCAGTTAATCAGCATTTGCAGACACAGTTTCTTTCCAGGAATTCTTATCCTTGAGGCTTCATAAGCCAAGGAGACAAAAAGTAAAAGAAATGGATAATGGATAAAATGAAGCTAAATACAACATGTACTCTCAGAGTATTTACCAAATCATGCCTAATGTTTTAAGAGGTAAAATGTTCTCATTAAATGCTAATAAAAGTCTCCTCAATGGTACTGAAACCGTTTTTATCTTGCTAAGTCTTTAGGGGAAGCTCTGTTGCCAGAATCAAATTTTTCTAATTCAGCTATTCCACAGAGAAATCTAAAATTCCAAAGCAGTATTTTTTCTTATGAATCTCTCTCCCCCTACCCTGTAGAATTTAATTTTTTTCATGTTGAAGACAATCATATGGTTACAAATGCAGTGGGAGGCCTTTAAGAATGGTCTGTTATTGCTAAGCATTGTCTCTAATTAATATCAATTAGAATCTATTAACTTTAATAGACTTTGAGTTATTGAGTTTAATTCAATTTCAATAAATTTCAATTAAGTACAATTTGTTTCTATTACTTTTATTAATCCCAGTCACTATCAATTACCTTCAATTAATTTAATTTACTGGCAATGTATGTTCAGGTAATTTCCTCTTACTTTCAATTAGTTTTCCTTTCTTTCTTTTTTTTCATTTCAGTGGCTTTCTCTGCTGCTAACTGATTCCATAAAAAGCAAATATGCATCTCAAATATAATTCCTGCAAACCGGACTGTCATACAAACTAATTAGCGCTACAATCAAACTTACAGTAACACATCAGAGCTAAACAATTTACATGCTACCTGCATTCACCTCTGCCCACATTCTCCCTGAGTCTGAAGAGAGTCTGGCATTCTCGAAGAGGTGTCAGTGTTCATCTGATTCACAGGTCAATCGCATCTACATTGGCTGATCCTATCAGTCAAGGGTAGTTCATGAAGGAGATTACAACAGGATTCCTCACCATACGCCTAACATGTAATAGAAGGGTCTGCATGTATTTTATTAACCACGATGCTCTCTGCATAAAGGCATTGTTTCACACAGAACAGATATTTAACAAATACAAACGTTTTTCTCAGAAAAGTCAGTGTTCAAGTGAAATAATAGGTCAATCAGAAAAGGTCCTGGGTCCCACAGTACATGTGAACATGGTCTCCCTATGGAAAATTAACCCAAAATTGTCAAATATTTGTTATAAAGAAGAAGCCAAAGGTATTTTAATATCATGTTCATTTTTGCAATTGAAGTCTGTGAGGTCCAATAAGTGAGGCGATGTGAATACAGCATGTCTAATTCTATGGGCCACTTTGTCTTTTCCACCTAGGGAGCAATTTGCATTTTAAAAACATGAACATATAGCTTTTCACAGTTTGCAGAGCACTTTAGCCTCCATTAACACAGTCCCTGCATCTAAAACACTTGGAAGGTGACCCTGGAAATTTTAACTACACTGAGAAACTGCATCCTACAGAGGTGAGATGCTTCTTCAATATTGACTAAGTTAATAGGTGGTGAGATTCAGAAAGGAATTTAACTGACTGAGCCCACTATATGTGAGCACTCTGGTAGGAAGAGAGGCAGTCCAAATCTGTAGGTTAAACAAAACAGAACAAAAACACAAACAAAAACATGCTTTGTTGCCCCTCAGATGGTGAATTCCTTGCTATGATGCAGGCTGAGTGAAGCAGGCAGCCGTGTCCCTGGCAGACACTCGTGGAACAAATGGCTCACTTACTGAGCCTCCTGTTCCCCAAAGTCAAGAGTTCCTTAGAGAAATGTACCTGTCTGCATCGAAGTGGCTGGATGTGTGACAGCTGGAAAGAGCTGGAGAAAGTTCAACAGTAAGTGCACCACAGGGAACAGCCTGCTTTGGGCAGGGGAGCCCACTCTAAGCAGCCTTCTTTGGCAGTGGGGTGGGTGACACTGGAGCACAAGAGGCTTTGGCTCACTCCCATCCTGTCCCTGGCAGAAAACTCGATGAGAAAAGAGTGGAAGGATTTAAGGTGAATCCAAACTAAATTACCAGAGTCCTTTGGCTAAGACTTAGGAGACCTTGGGGGGAAAACAACGACCACAGGGAATTAAATATATCAAGAAAAAAAAAATGGACCAGGGGGATGACAAAGCCACTGTAGGTAAAACCAAAGGGACCATTGTTCTATCAGGAAATGCCCTCCACATAGCAAGAATGAAGAAGGAGAAAGGAGATACCTTTAGAAAGCCAAACAGTGAGCTAGTAGGCAGGTGTACTGGCTAGCTTTGTGTCAACTTGACACAGCTGGAGTTATCACAGAGAAAGGAGCTTCAGTTGGGGAAATGCCTCCATGAGATCCAGCTGTAAGGCATTTTCTCAATTAGTGATCAAGGGGGGAGGTTCCCTTGTGGGTGGTGCCATCCCTATGCTGGTAGTCTTGGGTTCTATAAGAGAGTGGACTGAGCAAGCCAGTAAAGAACATCCCTCCATGGCCTCTGCATCAGCTCCTGCTTTCTGACTTGCTTGAGTTCCAGTCCTGCATCCTTTGGTGATCAACAGCAGTATGGAAATGTAAGCTGAATAAACCCTTTCCTCCCCAACTTGCTTCTTGGTCATGATGTTTGTGCAGGAATAGGAACCCTGACTAACACAGCAGGGATAGTAGTTTTCTAGTTTTCAATAACTTTGCTATTAGATACTTTTTCTTTAGGTTTTTTTTCTAAGTTTACGTAATAAATACTTCCAGAGATGTCCAGTGATGGTCCATGTTACTTCTCCAGATACATTCTTTCCCCAGCTGTGGTAGTATTAGTAGTAGTAGTAGTAGTAGTAGTAGTAGTAGTAACCTTGACACAGCTGGAATCGTTTGGGAAAGGGAATACTTAATTAGTTGCTTCCATCAGCTTGCCTATAGGCAAGCATTTAGGGCATTTTCTTCACTAATGATTTATTTGGGAGGGCAGGCAGGCCAAGCATACTTTGGATGTTGCCCCTCCTGGCCATGTGGTTTGGGTAGTATGAGAAAGCAGGCTGAACAGTTCAGGGTGGGCAAGCAGGTAAGCAGAGCTCCCCCCACCCCATGAACTTTGCTTCGGTCTCTGATTCCAGGTTCTTCATTGAGTTCCTGCTCTGACTTCCCTCCATGATGAACTGTGATGTAAGCATGAGATAACTAACACTTTTCCTCCACAAGTTGGTTTTGATCAGTGTTTTATCGGAGGAAGAGAGAAGCTGGTTAGGACACCAGACAGTCTGTACTGTACTTTGTCTATTCTCACACCATCTTCATCTTCTCACCCCGTTACCATCTGTGACCTCAGTGCTGCTTAAGATCCGTGACATGCTGAACCCAAACGCTGAGGCTTCGCCAGGTCTCCTGAGCTGACATCAGTGAGTATCAACTCAAAGCTCGGAGGCATTGCTCTCACAGTAAGGACAGGGATGTGAGACAGGAATGATGTCTCTCCTCCTGCAGCACAATGGCAGCATCTAGGAAGTTCTTCTACCACTGACCAGCGAAATGTGATTTCATGTTACAAAACTGCTGGGACAACCACAGGCCTCACCACCTACTGGGCATTTATAATGTTAACATTGGACAGGATTTTACTTTTGCTAAATGTTTCCATATGAATGTCTTGTTTAATCCTGTGCTGACTTTTATGGCCTTCTAAATATACTCTGTGTGCATATATTCTGCAGACAGACATTGAAAATAAAAGATTAGGCTCCTGGTTTTCTTTATTTTCATTCAGAATATGCACACACCATGATGCCCCGGAGGCACTTATTGTATGTCATTATTAGCTATGTGAGATAGTCTTGAGAAATGTTTGGGCATTTTCCCCCTATTTATAAATAACTAGGTAGTACCTATAACATATGAAGCGCTGAACCACAAGGATTGACTATACAAGCAATCTCAGACTTCTCAAATTACTAAGGGCCTTGGAACTGTGGGAGTAAGCAGAACAGAGATTCTCCTTCCCTGAAGAGACTCTTTCTAGACTGATTGATAGTCTCTCTTGAGGCTTGTAGGAAAGCAGATAGATAGATAGTAGATATAGATAGACGATAAATAGATGATCGGCAGATAGATAGACAGAGGGTAGATAGTTACATAGATAGTAGATATAGATGGATGATAAATAGACATATGATAGATAGAGGGTAGGTAGGTAGATAGATAGATAGAGGGTAGATAGGTAGATAGATGGTAGATAGATAGTTGATAGATAATAGAGGATAGATAGATAGAGACAGAGGGTAGGTAGATAGATAGATGGTAGATAGATAGTTGATAGATAATAGAGGATAGATAGATAGATAGATAGATAGATAGATAGATAGATAGATCATAGATTGGTAAAAGAGAAAGATTTCTTTTTTTATTATTTTATTAGATATTTTCTTCATTTACATTTCAAATGCTATCCCAAAAGTCCCCTATACCCCCCCCCTGCCCTGCTCCCCTGCCCACCCACTCCCACTTCTTGGCCCTGGCGTTGCAAAGCTTTCTATGCTACTGCCAGTCACTTGTTATTTGGACTTCCACCATTTTGTTCATTAAGCCATTTATATTCTGTATAGACTGGAATCATACTGTGGACATTTCATTTTTGCTCTCTTTAGCTAGCATGGTACCTAGCTTTGTTTGCTTGCTTGTTCTTGTGTTCCCCCGCCCCCACCTTTCATGATATTGAGTTCAGTGCACAGCAGTGTACTTATCTGAATGCACTTCTCAGTGGGGACATCTAAATCGCACGCATAATGTTCAGTTTTCCATGCTGGTTTAAAATTGCTCATATCTACCATACTGTGGACTGGTTGCTCACAGGTGATCTCTAACTCCTATTATAGTTTCAAGTTCGCAAGATAACTTGAGGTACTACATACATTTCTAACATTTATACACTTGTTACACTTCAGACATTAACTTTATTCATCGGTATGTAAGTATTTGAAGACATAGCTTCCTATGGATTCTTAATGGTTGTGTTTATCATTGTCAAAAATTTTGGGACATTTCTTATATCAATACATATATAATTGGAAACTAATAATGGAGTAGCATGACTGCCCATAGGCCAATGTACTAGGACTAAGTGATATGCCTCAAGTACAAGGGAAAACTTTAACCTATAGAGGTCTTTTTAGGAAAATAAAGGATGTAACTACAATATGAAGGGACACATTTTGGACCATGAGCTGACAAACCAGGTACCAAAAATACTGACAACTAATACTAGCTCTGGAACCAAGAGTTCAGTTCCTGTAGTACTAGAAACCTGTTCTTTGCAAACTTGGCTTCCCATGATTCTGTTCTTCATGTTATTCTTTGATACTCTGTGAAGTTACAATAGTGTTTATAACTTCCTCCTGTCAAACATCGTAGTTGCAAGAAAAAAGAAAGGGAACACATTTCCTCCATGTTTGAACGCAGGGTCATCAGCAATGTCTCATCAGCAATGAGGAATGCTCTAGAACATAACAATGAGAATTACAATATGGAAAACAGAGAGAAAAGCAGAAGAAACAAGACAGGAAGTAAAGTTTGGGGTATCCAGATGATCTCAATTGTTCTTCAGCAAAGTTGGAGATTGTGTATATATTTGTATTGGGGGGCATCTATTTGTAGAGCACTCTACTGCTTTCCACTGAGTAAGGTCAGCTGTGACTGAGGGAGGCAGTTAACAGTAGGGCTCTTGGCTGCCCTCTTCCCAGGTGGCTGACTCCTCTAGACTCTCTGACAGCTTGTGGACAAACCTCCACAAACACTGCTCTTGTTACAGCTTTGTCTAAATCATTAACTCTTCTCTCTCTCTCTCTCTCTCTCTCTCTCTCTCTCTCTCTCTCTCTCTCTCACTCATCTGTTCACTTTCAATCCTCAAACAAGGTTCTTGGGTTGTTTTTTTTCTTACTATCAAGCCTTTGATTGCTAGTCTGTTTCTTACTACCATATTTTTTCTATTCTTCTATAGACTTTAGTTGCCTGCATTGTTATTTCTCAAGTTCTAAAATCTTATTAAAAAGTAGGCTTTTTCTTTTAAGATATTTTTACTATGTGTGTGTGTGTGTGTGTGTGTTTGTGTGTGTGTGTGTGTGTGTGTGTTTGAGTACAGGTTGCTTCAGAGGCCAGAGGTCTCTGAACTGAAGTTATAGTCAGTTATGAGCAACTTGATTTGAGTACTGTGAAGTGAACTCTGGCCCTCTGGAAGAACAAGTGCTCTTATCTACTGAGCCATACCTCTCCTGCTTCCAAAATGCAGGCTTTCTTAGTCACACTGACAACTCTCAGCCTTCTTTTCTTGGGTTTGTCCTCACAAGTGCACTTGGTAGAGCACCGGAATCATAATGTCACTGTGAAATGCTGCTTTTCCTACTTATGAGTGAGTTGATGACTACCTTGAGGAGAAGCTTTGACTCATATACCTTCTGTGAACTTCTCAGACTCTGGTGAAGCACAGACCTGTTGGCACGGATCCTCTTGTGTGTTCTGTAAAGTACCTGATTCCCACCATTTTATAAAGGACAAGAAAACAGATTATTAGAGTCAAATGGTAGACCTAAATTCAGACTTAAATAGATCCAGAAGCACATGTATTTAATGAGGAGAGAACAACTAGCCTGTACTCTCACTTTCATGAAGCTCAAATATCTAACTCTTCACTATGCGAGATATCTGGCTATATTCCAAAGAAATATTTTCTATAGTTTATCAAACCTTCTAAAACCTGAAGGAGGTAGTGGACCAGAATAAACCATAGCTTTCTGGGTAACCCCAAATCACTGGGGTTGGGTTAATCTTCCAACATCTAACACTGCACATTATATGTTCTTACTCCCGTGTAATTCTCACTAGGCATAGCGACTTCATTTCTAATGTGCATGTCTTCAAATTCCTGTACTGAATATTTTTATGATCTTACTAAAAACTTCAGGCCCCAAAGCTTGAAAGCCCCTTACATAATTTTGTGAAACACCATCTCAATGATTCCATAGACCTCAGAAGCCTCAAAGCCTCTGAAATTCTCAAAAATCATTGACTAAATGACAAGTGAAGGTGGATTTAGCTACTTGTGCAAAGAAGTAAGCTCAAAGCTAGCAAATAGCTCTGCGTGTGGTGAGTTCTACGTCTGCTGGAAGGCGAGGAAGAGAGCTCTGTTATGTCTGCGCCCCAGAGAGGATGCCAGATTCTTAGAGGAGAATGTTCTTACCTGCCATGGATAAAACGAAGGAGTTAATCTCTACCATACCTATTTTCTTGAGTTCTGTTTCTAGGCATGTGTTAGTTACAGGGTTTTCTCTTACCCACTGCCAACAGGTGCACATCATCATCGTTGTTTGCTTTCTGTCTCCCAAAGCAAAAATCTTACCGACTTCATCCCCACACCTGCCTATTGCTCAATATTTTTTGTTAAGTTTGGTCAATGAATTATCTCAGCAAGCCTCAGAGAAAAGGGAAAGAAATAAGCTGTGGTGCCTACCATGTTTGCTGAAAATAGTCACTGTTGAGCCCTGTCTAACAATGTGTCCTTCACAGCTCTCTTGGTTCTGGGTGCTAACATAATTAGCCTCTTCCATCTCTTCTTCAGGCCTATGTAGGCCAAGAACTTTTGTAATGTTGCCAATCTCTTATCACTGCCATGATTTTTCTCAATCCTTAATTCTTCCCAGATCTCTATAAGTGCTTCCCGTGTTTAAGATAATGGTAAAATAGTGCTATCACACAACTTCTGGTATTCTAAAAAATATTTATTTTATTTGTATGAGTACACTGTAGCTGTCTTCAGACACACCAGAAGAGGGTATTGGATCCCATTATAGATGGTTGTGAGCCACCATGTGGTTACTGGGAATTGAACTCAGGACCTCTGGAAGAGCAGTCAGTGCTCTTAATCACTTAGCCATCGCTCCAGCCCAACACACAACTTCTTGTAGCACCTGTAATCCAGTCAAGGTGTTCACAGCTTTCCCATTCAGAATATATATACTGTAATCCAAGTCTATTGATGATCCTCCCATCATATGGATATAGGGGAGGGGATAAGTATTGTGGTATTTTAATTAAAAATATTTCCCCAAATTATTGTGTATTTGTATAATTGACCCCCATTGTTTCTGTCACTTATGCAGGTTGTGGAACTATAGGATGCTTATCAGTATATGTGTGTGTCAACAACAAAATTAGAGAAATCAGTAAACACGTTTCATTAATAGCTCTTGATTTTAGTGGTCTTAGTAGTTCTCCAATAAAAGATACAGGAAATAGATTGGATTAGAAAACAGGATTCATCTTTCTGCTGCATCCAAGACACATATATCACCATCAAGAACATACAACATTTCAAGGTTAAGGGTGGAAAAAAAGATATTCCAAGCAAGTGGAATCAGGGAGTAGGAAGTAGGGAGTAGGGAATATGTAGCTATTTTAACAGCAAAACAGGCTTCAACCCAAAACTGATCAGAAGAGGTAGGTAATGATACTATATATTCATTAAAGGAAATATCTACCAAGAAAATTTTGCAATCATAAATATTTATGCACCAAACAAAAGGGTAACAAAATTCATAAAAGTGCAGCTAAAATCACATACTGACCCTCATACATGGATAATGGATGATTTCAACACCCTACTCATACTAATGAATAGGTCATTCAGACAAAAACTAAAGAGAAATGCTATATAAACTCATTGAAGTTGAACCACTTACTACTGAATGAAATTAGGAAAGCAAAAAAACTAATTCAAATGAGCATGTATTAAATTGTTGGAAGTAATTTAAAACATTAGAATATGTATTTTAATGGGTTTAATATATATAAACATTTAATAATATATATTTATATATACATATTAAATCCATTAAAATATGACCATGTAAATGCATGTACACACACACACACAGCATTTGCTAATTTACATAACCTTTCTAAATCAATTATGATAGATTGCCCTGGCACACCACAGTCACCACAGTTTTGAAATATAACTTGAAGTTCCTTGAGCAGATTGTGGGGTTCACAAAACTATTATTGTACTATTATTGTGTCAGTTCTCAGCCTAGTTCCTCAAAAACCATCCTAGCTTCCACTGAGACTGTTAAACTTCTGGATAAACAGTCCTGACCAACTTGTTTGAAGATCAGAAACATGTCATCTGATTTTTCCATTGGACTGACTGAAGGCTGAGCCTGCAGAACAGCTCACATAACTGAACCAAGTCAGTCAGTCACCCACACAACCAGAACTAAGTCACTGTGCTGAAAGCCACACAAAGGAGTAGATGGCAGATATTTTAATTTTGCTGTTTTCTTGGACATTTTCTTTTAAAGCAACAACAACAACACAACAACAGCAACAACAAAAAGTTCATTCTTCATACAGCTGGATGAAGCACAATACAAACTGAAATTATGAAATTGTATTTTACAACTTTATACCCATTTTTGTTTCCTTTACATTTTGGTTTTCTAGTTTGGAAAAACTCAACGTGTTGGATTATATAGCATTCGAAGATTAATCTAACTCCAAGATTGTGGTGGTGATATTGGTGTTACTTAAAAATCTAGCACATTGTTCTTGCTCTGCCATCATAACCACCTGTGGAACCACAAGAACCATTCCCATGGTAACACATGCCCTTTGAGAGACCTTAGGTTGCACACCAGATTTCTAATTTGCACCAAAAGCTGGGCAGAGTCCAAGTACAGATGAGCACGTCTTTTTTTCCTTCTGTTTTATGTCTATTGCTTCTGGTGATGGTATTTTATGTTTGACATTGTTTTGCTGAGCTGAGGATCAAACATAGGAGTCTGTGCATGTTAGGCAAGTGCTCGACCACTGAGATACAACCCTGACCCACAAGTCGTTGTTAATGCATTTGTGTTTGCATTTTTGAGACAAGGTTCACAGTGTAGCCCTGCCCAGTATCAGCTTGCAAATCCTATTATGTAGGCTTCCAAAATTTTAGGAATAAAAGCATGTGTCAACACACTCAGATTTTAGCACAATATTAAGGAACAAGAAAAAAGATTTGCATCTCTCTCTCTCTCTCTCTCTCTCTCTCTCTCTCTCTCTCTCTCTCTCTGTGTGTGTGTGTGTGTGTGTGTGTAATACTAGAGATTTATAGGTGAACTGAATTGTTACTTTACTTAATTTTTAAGTAACAATGTCATTAATGTGCAGAGATTAAATTTTTTTTATCATAGTTTGACAGCTGTAGATGTTGATCATCTATGAGGACCTGGGTCATTTAGTAGCCTTTGTATGTGTGAGATTAGCATTGTTGTCTTCCTTCCTTCCTTCCTTCCTTCCTTCCTTCCTTCCTTCCTTCCTTCCTTCCTTCCTTCCTTCC
>NC_034604.1:72449434-72470888 GCF_900095145.1 Mus pahari | reverse complement strand
TCCTCCCTCCCTCCCTCCCTTCCTTGCTTCCTCCCTTCCCCCCCCCTTCAGATGCTGTTCTAAATGGATGAGGCCATTTTTGTTTTCTTTTGAAGCACATGCCCATTATTTATTCTGAAATATATGCTCTTAGTTTTCTTACTCACTCAGGAACACATATCCTGCTACATTTTCTTAACAACTTCATGAGTCCATGAAGAGTGACATATAACACACAGCCAGCACCTTCTGTTCTTCTGTCTCAGCTGTGCAACACTTGTCTGCAGAAAAGGCCAAAGAAGTGTGCCATGAGGCTTAATATGCAGTAAATACAATATAATCAGTGGCCACTCAGAATATCATTCTAGCCTTAAACTGCCACAGAAAAGGAAAAAAAAACCTACAGTGGAATTAGGTATGACTGTTTCTAAATTATGAGTAAATTGGACTACTGACAGCTATTTAGTTTATCTGAAGACATGGGAATTCCTGGTAACAATATTGCTTATTATCCACATAAGGATGAAAAGAATACTTCCAAGTATGTTGACTTACCTCCTTTTATTCTTTAAGGAGCCTTACATATTGAGAAAGTATTATCTCCATTTGTACAAATGAGAAAAATGAAACTCAGATGAGTGATTTATCCCAAAACATGCAAATTGGTTGCAAATCTGCATCACAATCTGTAGCCACTGAATCCCAGTCTTGTTTTCCCCATCAGACAGGGAGTCTCTGGACCATCCTTAGTTACCCTGTTCTCACTGATGTATTCTTATAAACCTTATGTTTAGAGATGGAAGGAGAGGAAGGAGAAAGCAGAGCAGTTACTCTGCCACATCTGCTGCATGTGGTTAATTCATTGGTTTTTCGTGAATATGAAATGCTGTAGATGAATATGTTTCTGTTTATACAACAATAACATGCTCTGGGAGGATGTTTGTGGTTGAAATATAGATACATTGGTTTTGATTCTAATATTGGTTTAAGTAAATTATTTCTTACCCCACCCACTAAATATATCCACTACAGTTAGCTTCTCTAATTTGGTTAAAGTAGCACAGGTTTATTTAGCGGTGTGCAGACATTGGTTATGTAAAGCCAATAGCTGGGGTTCATCCATATGGCTTTAATTAGGATGCATACACTGAGATGAAAAAGCGAAGAGACTTCTGGCTTTGATTATGCCTGTATCTGCCCCAGTATCAGTGCCTGCAAAGGCAAATATGTGTTGGCTTCGCTTAATACGTGCCCATTCACGGACACCGTGCCTTGGCTCAATTTCACGTTGATGGATTTCATTAAAAGATTTTGTTTGTCTATGTACCAGTTTAACTCATGTCATTCAATTATCTAAGAGTATTTTCCAGGCTTGGGAAATAATTGCATATGTTGAAAAGAAGTTGGTTGTGTTGTGTTACAAAGAAAGCAGATCCATTTCAATGAAAACTTCTTTGGACTTCTGGAAGCTGTACTTGTACTGTCTCGAATCTATGTGCCTGTCTCCAAACATGACTTTGGGAGTCTGCCTTATTTTCCTTCCCAGGACAGAGAACTCTTTGAGGAGGAAAAAAGAATTCCTTCATAAGCAACAATCATCTTCTTGGGGAGTTACTAAACTTTCCCACAAAAGAGAGAAGCAATTTCATAAAATTAGTGCCTTATTTTACATTGGCCTAATCCTTATTACCTTAGGAACAGAAAGGCGCCTTTTGTAATCATTTGGGCTTTTGATGATGCTTCCAGTTACCTTATTCTTCCTTTTGTTAGCACAGACTCATGCTTCCAGTGAAGTATTTCAATACATGTATGTGTATATTTTACTTATATTCACCCCATTACAGTATCTTGTCCCCCTTCCACATTTTTACTGGTCTTTTTTCATATATATATATATATATATATATATATATATATATATATATATATATTTGTGTGTGTGCGCACATACATATATATAATTTATAATTTTATTCACATTATTTTATTCTTATATGATGTGCCTGTGATGTGCATATGATATGCATGTGATATGTGTTTTATGTGTGATATGTATGTGTGTGATATGTGATGTACATGTGATATATGTCTGTGTGATGTGTGTGATGCTTATGCATATAATGTGTAATGTGTGTGTATGTCTGGGTGATAAGTCTATGTGATGTGTTTGTGTGTGATATGTGTGCATTTAATGAGTGTGTGATGTGTATGTGTGATATATGTGTGACATGAATGTGTGATATGTGTTGTGTACATGTGATATATGCCTGTGTGATGTGTGTGTAATGTTTATATGTATAATGTGTGTATGATTTTGTGGGATATGTCTGTGTGATGTGTATGTATAAAATGTGTGTGATGTGTATGTGATGTATGTGTGACATGTATGTGTGTGATATGTGTGCTGTACATGTGATATATGTCTGTGTGATGTGCATGTGTGATATGTGTGTGTGTGACATGGATGTATAGAATGTGTATGTGTGTGTGGTGTATATGTGAAGGCATGCAGACCATGGAGTTTGTGAAAATGTCAGAGTACATTTTCTGTTGAGTCACTCTCTCCAGTTTGAAGGAGTTTCAGGGCTGAAGCGCAGGCTGTCAGGCTTGTATAGCGAGAACTTTACCTGGTCATGCATCTCACCAGCCTTAATACATAATTTAAACGTACATTTCAAACATGACAGGAAATATGATATCTGTCTTTGAGTTTGCTTTATTTCATTTAAAATGATGATCTAGTTCCATTCATTTTCCTGTAAATGACATAATTTTGTTCTTTATGGATGAATAATACTCTATTGTGTATAAACCATATTTTTTTCATTAATTCATTTCTTGATGGATATCTAAGTGGATTTTAACCCAAGCAATGAATGGAATAATGAAATGAACAAACAGTTCTCAAAAGATTTAGTACAGATGACATACACACATGTAAACACACACATGTACACGCACATGTATACGCACATGTACATACACATGTATAGACACATGTATATATACATGTACACACACATACACACACGTGAACACCATCAAAATCACACTGAGATTTAATCTCATGCAAATCAGAATGATTATCATTAGGGAAGTAAAAAACAAAAAATTCTGGTTTGGAACTCATGTCCTCTTCTATTGTGGATGTTAGTTGCTCTATCACTATGCAAATCAGGGTGATACTTCCTCCAAAGCCTAAAAATGGAACTCCTGTATGACACAGTTATATTACTTTTTAATATATACCCAAGTGACTCTAAAGAAAGATGAAATTATATTGTTTGTTGCTAATCCAGTCTAAAAAATCTAATGCTTTTAAAATGTAACTCCACAGTACATAGATTATTGCCCATAATATAGTGGCTCAAAAAATAAGATTAAAAAAGAATAAAAAGCATACTTAAGCACATTTAACTAATAAATAGTGTACCTAAAGGTCATGAACACTGACATGTTTGTCACAAGCCAAGGGTCAGGCACAGTGGTTCAGAGTATGTCACATTCTATGCTGAAACAAAGAATTCGAAGACCTCCTAGGATTCCAGGACTCATACTAAATATTATTTATTCCAGGAGCTGGAGGTATGAGTGAATTGGTGGAACACTTGTCTAGTATGCATGAAACTCTGGGTTTGACCCCCAGAACCACAAAAACCAGGCATGGTGGTACATGCCTGTAATCATGGTGTTTGGAAAATATAGGCATGAGGATTGGAAATTGAAGGTTACAGAGTATGTGAGGACAGCATGGGATGTACAAAACCATGCCAAAAACAGGGGAAGGTTTTATGGGCTATGAATTGTGTGCAGACTTCAATTGCCAAAATTGATAAAATAGCTTGGCTATGGATATTGAAAAACCTCTGGAAAAGAAAAAGCACACTTATCAGAAAGAGACAAAGCTTGTCAGAAAGACATGATAGCCACACCAGTACCTCACCTGTTGGTTAATCTTGTCTAACTGGCTGGTACTGGAGTGTGCAAGGTCTGTAGCTGGGTAAGATCATTGATTACTTTTCTCCTTGGCAGCCATCATCATGCATTATGGGATTGTAAACACTGGCCAGCAGAGATGCTTTCAGTTCACTTGTAGTTTGATTTCTTTGTCTCCTATACTAAAGTATGCATTGCCTTCTTGATAGGATTTATCAAGGAATCTTTTCTAAAGACACTTGTATACTTGACACTATTTTTCAACTGGTCCAGCTCTTAGCAGGGATTTTTTATGTGTGAGGCATCCCAGAATTGCCAGGTAGCACTTGGTGAAGGAACTGTCTCTGAAACAGGGAGAAGGAAAGAGAAAAGTTAAATGTCCCTAATATAAATGGAACTATTGCTTTTCACTGTTAAAGAATTTCCTAGGATCTTTGCACATTGATAAAACAAACAGAAGTAATCAGAAGTGGTTCTATCCCAAGACTAGTTAACAATAGACTTAGTTTTGTGTGTAGATGATAGTTCTATGAAACAATTGAAGCACTCAATATATGATTTGTTTCTCTGGGTTATTACTGAATTAGAAGCGGTGCCTCCCCCACTCAATATTATCAGTGGTGAAAATCTTAGATAGTTTTTTAGTCTCTTCTTATTCTTTTTTCCTCTGAAAGTCGTCATTCCACTCACTATGCATCCTCTTGTAAATGATGTCATTTCTGTGTCTTTCCTGCCTTTTTAACTGGTTTGATCCTCACAGCTGCTGTGAAAACATGTGTAACTGCCACACCATGTCCTGAGGATAGTGTTTCATAGCTGTCCTCCTGATTCTCTTACCTTTCATTCGTTTTGCCATTCATTCTTCATGTTCCCTGAATCTTAGGCAGATCTCCTCTTAGTAACAGACTTAGATTACTTATGCTCTGCCATTTCTTTGGTGTATTTATCCTTCGCTTTAGACTGAAATATTCCTTCTAATATCCTATATAGGGTTGGATTATGATTATAAATTAATCTGGTTTTTAGTGATCACTTTTAATTTTTCTTTAATTGTAATAGTTTGGCAGGGTATAATAGTCTGGGCTGACAGTTGTCTTTAATAACTTGGAATACATCTTCCCAGGCCCTTTAGCTTCAGAAATTTCTGTTGACTATTTAGATTCAATTTTGATGAACTTGCCTTCACCTGTGGCTTGACCTTTACTCTTACAACTTTTAGTACCTTTTGGGAGGGGGTCTGTGCTGTTAACATTTCCAATATAATATGTCAGGGGGACATTCTTTTTTATTCTTGTCTACTTGGTGTTCAGTAGGGTTCTCTCATACTGGATGGGCATTTCTTTCTGTAGTATTGGAAAACTTTCTTCTATTTACTGAAAACACATCCTATGTCTTTGTCATGATATTATTCTCATATGCCAGTATCCCGTTTGCATGTTGGAATTCTATCTGGCTTGGTCATGCACAGGACTTCTGCATGCTGTTACGACTGCTGTGACTTCATATCTGCAACTGCGTCACTCGGTCTGAACACACTGCTTGCTTGGCTTTATGTTTTCACAGCTTATAGCATTTAAAATATTTCTGTAAACTTTTCCATGATGGTCCCTGAGCCTTTGGAGGCTGTCTGTGATAGAGATGGACATTTCAGGTCAATTATTCAGAATTCTTTTACTTTTACATTGACCTGTTGTGAATCTCTATCTTATTCAACATCAACTGAAAAAAAAAAAAAAAGGAAGATATGTCATTTGAAGTCATTTTAAAATTACTCATTTAACCGGCTCTCCTTTAGGGCCTGTGACACACAAACACACACACACACACACACACACACACACAAACTGTTGTCCCCAATAACAGTGCAAGGCCTTGAGTTCCTTCTTTTTTCCTCCATTGGCTCCATTTCTCCTTCCATCATTTTAAAACTAGCCAGTTTGGAGGAAATGTCTAGGTAAGTACTGGCTTGATTTCTTATTGTCTTATGACTTGAAGTGGATATATTTTACCATTAAGTTCTTGAGGGCAATCAAGAGCAATGACAATAGCCTCTAATGGCTGGGGCCGGAGGGTCTTAAGGGCCTCTGTTACACAATAACTCTAAAAGAAGTAACTTACTTCGGGCACTGAACTTTTTATTTATAGCCTTTAGTGTCTAGGAGTGGTATTCCCCTGTTATGGGGTAACTCCACTTAAACTCCCTTTACATATTTGTATGTATATATTATAGGAAGCTTCTACAGTAGATTTCCACATGAGAGATTGTTAGTATTATTATTCATCTATACATTCCTTCCTTTATTCTGCTGTTTTATGCCCCAACATATTCTTTCTTTCTCCATCATTTTCCCTGTCCCCTTTATATTATTTGTGTTCTCTTTCCATCTCTTTAAAGCCCTGAGCAATGCATTAATTTCCTTTATGGTTATTCCAATTTAGTCACACATGTCTAATAGTTTAAAGGTAGCATCTACATATGAAAGAACATGCAAATTTCCCTTATAATTTTGTATTATCTAAGTCAGAATGATTGTTTCCAAGTCAAACCATTTACCTACAAATTTCTTAGTTTATAAAACAGTAATCTTCATTCATTTTTCAATATCACTTTCCCTAGAAATAGAGAAAACTAACCAAATCTATATAGAAGCATAAAAGATATCAGATATCCATAGAAATTTTGAGCCAGAAGAAGGCTGGAGATAACAGTTTCCAAGTATGACTATAAAATCATACTAATAAAAATTAAAAGGCATTTGCACAAACTTGGACAAGGAGTTCAGTGGACCAGAACAGAAAAATCAAGAAATAAACCACAAGTAGTTCAGTGGACTAGAATAGAAAACCAAGAAATGAGCCTCTGTTGTTATAATAATATTTAGCCACCTGAACTTGATTCTGTTTCTTGCTCCAGGGTCTCACTATGCTGTTCAGCCTGGCTTTGAACTCAAATATTCAAATTGTCTATGCCTACCACATAGTAGGATTAAAGTTATGAGCCACTATGCCCAGCTCAGCTATCTGGTTTTTGATAAAGATGCCAAAAAGTGTACAGTGGGGGAAAGATGAAACCTTTGACAAAGAATAATAGAAAAACATTCACTATGCCCAACTAAGCTATCTGATTTTTTATAAAGATGCCCAAAAACATATACTAGAGAAAAGATTACACCTTCAATAAGGGTGAAGGCACAGCTGGATAACCCACGTATAAAAATTAAACTTATATTTCTTACAATGTTTAAAAATAAAATTTAAATATATTAAGAAGCTTAATGCATGATATTGACATAGGTAGGTACCATTGAATAGAACTCCAGTCACTTAGGAGACAGTGCAACCAAAAACAACTTTTTCACAGCAAAGTGAACAATATAGTGAAGATACAGCCTACAGAATGAAAGAAAATATTTGCCAGCTATATATCTGAAAGGTAATTAATATTTAAAATATGTAAATAACTCAAAAATAAAAGAAGCAAAGAAAACAATTAAAATGGTATAATGCAATGAGTAGTTTTTATATGATGATGTACAAATATATTTTTAAAAAATTCAGGATCACTAACAATCGGAGAAATGTAAATAAAAACCACACTGAGATTACATTTTATCCCAGTCAGAATGCAGTCATCAAGAAACTAACAAAGGATGCTGATCCTTATCCATTGTTACATTGGACCATGAACTACCATGTGGCAGTCAAATGTGAGGATATGAGCTCCTTAATGAGTTATCCAATACAGAAAGTCAATCATAAAATCATATATCAATAAGTAGCATAAAACTGACTTATGAGATTGATGTGTGTATGCCTGTGTGTGTGTGTGTGTGTGTGTGTTTGTGTGTGTAAAACAATGATATCCAAATGGAACGTGGCAATCAATTCAAGAGAGACTGTTGGGCATATCAGGGGTTGGAGGGAGGAAAGGAAAATGGGGAAGTGACGGAATGATGTAACTCTACCTTAATTAAAATAAATATGTATTGACACAAAAAGAATACAGAACCAAATCACATGTTAAAACTACCTTTGATGATAGTTAGAAAAAGCCTACCCTCAATGATAGAAAAAAATCAGAAAAGATCATAAATCAAATACATGTGCAAACAAATAAAATACAGTGCAATTATAAAAAATATGTAACAAGAACCAAATGTACCACTCCAAGTCAGTGCATCACAGAGATGCGTGTACACCAACACTTATGCAACAGTATTTGCAATAGCTGACTTATGCATTCAACCAGGTGTCCACATTAAAGGAGGAGATGAGAAATTGTGGCTTATATGCACAGTATAGAAGAATGTACATAGAAGAATGAGTTTACTCTCATTTGCAGGATAATAGATGAGACTGTAGATAACCATATTAAACTAATTAAACTGATGTCAAAAGGTTAACTATCACAAGCTTTTGCTTTAATTTTGTGAGGTTTAGGTATTATAGATCCATAAAATCATGTAATTTCAGATGACATGAAATTAGAAGCAAAACAAGAAGACAAACAGAACTAACACTATGAGGAGAAGAGGGAGGTTAGCAGGTTAAGAGAGGGCATACGCTTAGAGCAGTTTTGCAATCCTGTATAGTAAAACTGTTAAGGATTTATTTACTTTTATTGAATGTGTGTAAGTATTTTGCCTGACTGCATTGTTCACCATCTGTGTGCAGTACCAATTATGGCCAGCAGAAGGTGATAGGTCCCATGGAACTGGGGTTCAAGTTGAGGTGTCCCTGGATGAGCAGCCAGTGAGCCGAGCCATCTCTCCAGACCCTGTATAATAACATTTTAGAGAAGACAACAGAAAGAATGTCATGAACAAGAATAATTGTTAACTGTCTCTCAAGAACCTATGGGACAAAGTTGAATGGTAACAGGAAATAGGAACCAAGCAATTAGAGTTTTCAAGGCTGAAACAATACCCTTGTTCTCTATGACAAACAGTGACTTCTAATTGCAGCAACCTATATTAGCTCTACTTTAAGTCTGCCAATCCAGACTATAAACAATTAAATTCTGGAAACCCTTCCATTGAGCCACTGTTCTAAAACAGTAGCTTGTCACATCATGTCCAGCTGACCAAAGAATGATGACCTTTATGGTGGAGGAAATTCTTCCCTGTCTGCTTGACATTGACACTGTTGAGAATTGGGAGCATGCAGTGAGTCTTCATACCTCCTCACTCGACATGCATAAGTCACTCTGGGTATAGTTGTGTTCTCAGTTTTAGGCTAAATTCTACAATCAGCTCTTCATCTATGCTGCCAATCATTCTCCACATCCTTCTCTCAAAATCGATAACCAAAAGAAGCATAAATATTCAAGGGAAGAGAAAGAACAGTGATAGAGGTAGCCAAGACCACTTTGTCACAAGAAGACAACGCATACTCTGCATAGATGAATATTAAATAAGACATTGTATACAGGGCAAGTTACTATTGAAGTATTGTCTGAGACACACTGCAGCTAGACTCTAGGTAGAGTTAAATTATCTACCTCCAAGAACACTGGGTAAAGGTCTTTTCAGACCATAATTGAGAATATGTCACCCAAACTATAGAATTTCTTTCCTATAACCATTAAAACCAAGCAACCAGGAATGACAAATTGTGTAGGGTAATCTACTGCAGACACTTACTGGATTAATTTATATTCTGGAGTTATAGCAGTAAAAGGGAATTTCTGACAGAAAAAATTTCAAAGATTGTATAGTTGAGTCAGAAATTCTAAATGCCAAATCTTAACCTCAGAGATGTACATTCAGGGGAGGTATTTCTGAAAACCTTATAATCACAATTCTGAAATTTTTGCAATCTGTTGACTGCATGTAAGGAAGTACATGCATATGAATATACGTACACACAGACACACACACAGACACCCACACTCACCCTCCCCCACACATGCCTGTAACATCTCTAAATTCACCACTTACTTCAAATGAAATTAAGGTATAGACCACACAGAATAAGGTTGATCTATTCTGGCCTTCAACATAATCCTGTCTCAAACCGTCAAAGGACCAACCTACTATTCTGTCTTCTTGTTCTATAGTGTCAGGTTTAAATCCCATCCCAAGCATGTAGTGATTTGTCACCTAAATTTGTTAGCATATTTTTTAAAAGGTATTTTATTGGGTTCTTATGTCTACTGCTTTTCCAACCCTTATTCTACCCAAATCCTTTCCAACCCCCCAACAGTAGGTAGGAAAGAAAGAAGGTTAGAGGGCAAGCGAGAGCACAGACTTCTTCAGACTACTTCCTGCTGGTTAGGGGCATTGGATTCCATGGGGCAAGTCCAGTCCTTGCTCTCAGGATATTTCCCACTTCTCGTCTTTTTGCTCATGACCACTCTAGATACTGTATCAACAGCAGCCAGCAGCAGCCACCACAGACCCTCTTGGACCTCTCCCATTTATACCCTCTCCAAAGTTCCCCGCCATCAATTATCTGCACCTGGCAATAATCACGCCCCTTCTAGAGCTCAAGGGAATCACAACCGATGTAGACAAACTGTTCCCACACCTGGGATTAAAACAGAAACCTATTCACATAACATAACTGGGCTTTTAAAAGAAACCAAAGTTCTCACTACGCCAAGTAAATGAGCTCCTTAGCCAAATAAAAAAACATACCAGTTGCTAGCGCCGTGGATTTCTGTGAGGATTTAATTAAACAAGTGCCAGTATCAGCATCTCTGTAATTAATATTCTAGTGCATGTTGCATCCTCAGATTGCAGTGAACTTGGGGTTTTACCCACCCATAACTTTGCATTTCAAAGGTTTTTGTTTTTGTTTTTGTTTTTCTGCTGTTCTCCTTAAGTATGAATTTCTTTAGAAACAGTTTTAGATATTCAATAGGAAACACTAAAATGAAATACATGCTGGTGTAAAAGGAAGAGCACTGAATGGCTTTCAGAATGGGTATGCCAACATGGTCTAACACTGAGGGCATAGATGAGTGGCAGAGCTCACCTCACCTGTGACTCAGCTTGTTTATACCAGTCTTATTTACTTATTTATTTATTTAATTGTGGAGATGACATTATTTGTTTTATTAGATATTTTCTTTATTTACATTTCAAATGTTATCCCCTTTCCAGGTTGGCCCCCATCTCCCTATAACATCCCCCCTCCTCCTGCTTCTATGAGGGTGCTCCCCACCCACTCCCACCTCCCTGCCCTCGATTTCTGTTCACTGGACCAAGGGCCTCTCCTCCCATTGGTGCCCAACAAGGGCAGCCTCTGCTCTATATGCTACTGGAGCCATAAGTCCCTCCATGTGGACTCTTTGGTTGGTGGTTTAGTCTCTGGGAGCTCCGGGGGGGGGGGTCTGGTTGGTTGATATTGTTGCTCTTCCTATGGGGTTGCAAACCCCTTCAACTCCTCTAGTCATCGTAACTATGGTTTTGCTTAGATTGCAGAGGGAAAAATATCTCGTCTGTTTTTGTCCTTACAGATTCTCTGAGGTACTGTGATTCCTGTTGAAATATCCAGAGTTACTCAGCTTCATTCTTTCACTTCTCAGTCTACCAAAGCAGGAAGACTTCCTGTGTAGAAAGTCTCAGATGTGGCCAGTGGAGCCATGACAATAGAGGTCTAATGCTGTAATGGGAACATTACTCCCCCATGGCTCATTCTACGTCAAGATTGGCGCCTGTTCCTGAGCATATTCATAGATTGTCATTTTCTCATCTCCCCTTGCCATGTGTCTCTCTACGCCTACCATTGGAAAAGCAATTCCCTGGAGACTTTTCTATGTTGTTACATTCTAAGTAAATTCAGCTGGAATGACCTGGGAAAGAGAAGAAATTGCATTAATTAAATTTTGTGCTTGAGCAACACAGGCTTAACTAGAAAAAACATCACTCTTATTGTTTAAAATGTGGTTGAGCATGCTTGCCTCCCATGGGAATTGAAATATTACCCAACGACTCAGCTTAATTGTTGGAAAGTGATAGGCGCAGAACACCATTACCTCTGAAGTTCTTGTCTAGCAAATGCTTTGTGATTTTTTTCCATCAGCAGATAATAAACTCAAGCATATCCTCCCCACAACCACATTAGAAACAACGTTGTCATGGAAAGTTTATTTAAAATATGGCCTCAATAACTTCCCTTCAGCTTGTGTGATGGCATGGTGACAGGCAAGAGTTCAGAGGCACTTCAGCTGAGGTACAGAAGGGGAGACAAATCTAAAGACGTTTAGTCAGCCAGGGCGCCAGAAAATGCAATCTAAAAGTGCCCCCCACCCATTAGATTTCATTTCTCTTCAGGCTTCTGTTCCGAGGGAGGATCAACAAAAAGCATTCGAATGCTTTATTTATGTTTTAGAAGGACAGAGTGGAGTCTTTTAATCTGCAATTATCTGATTATCAGAAATCTGAAAGCAGGGAGAAAGGTTATTAACCACATGGATTTTATATTTAGCTTTTCTCTTCTATTGAGGATATTCTTCCTCAGACGTTAATGTTCCTGTCAATAAACAGGTGCGCGTGCGCGGGGGGGGGGGAGGTCATTGGTGTTTTGAGTTTTGAGGTGGATGGAGAAGGCACTAGAAGGATTTGAACCAATCCTTGCTAATGCTTGGTGTTCACTGTAAGTCGGCCATTCTGTCAATATTTGTCATTGTAACAGAGACTGAGAACTCCATTACATCTGAGTTGAATGTAATTCTATATTTGTGAGCAGGAACTTCAGCCATAGCAGGGCGGGTTGAAATTCCAGTCATTATTTTGCTCTGTCAAATGAAGGGGAAACTAGTTGTCAGGTGAACCTCAGATAGATTTGTGCTCGGCACGACGCCCTAGGTTCAGAATGCTGGGGTAGTTCTAGGAAGAACCGCAATGCTGGAATCCCAGTTAAGGAAACGGAGCTGTGGACAGGAGCACCCCCTGGCTCACGGTGATGGAGCTAGCAGTAGGTGGGAAGCAATGCCTGCCGCCCAGGACTCCTGAATTCCCTTCTAGTGACGTTGATTCTAGTGTGACGTTAAACTCTAGTAGAAATATAAGGGTCTAAATGACATAACTCGAAACAAATATGTACAATATAGACATCTGTTTCTAGAAAATGTGGAATCATCAGGAAAAGAGTTGACCTATCAGTGCCAACAAAAAAGCCAGAGGAAGCACACAAAGCAACTGCTTTGAAAGATTAGACATTTGGTAACAGACGTTATAAAACGTGGGAGAAGACGGATCGTACACTTTCCCTAAAAGTGAGAGGCATCCGAATAGAACCTCATTTGTTCAGTGAGTTAGAAAATTGCAGATTAAAGATTATCAAGGCTGAAGAAATTGGAATTTTGAGGTCCTAACTTTGAAAATGAGAGGTAACTCCAGGGCTCCCAGAGCTCAAGTCAACTGAGGATGCATTGCTGCGTCAAAGTAAACGCCCGAGCATCCACCCCAGCGAGGAAGGAGAGACCCATAGCTGAAGGCTTCCCAGAGTTCAAATTCTGTGGCAGCGGCGACAGACTTCACAGACTCAGCAGTTCAGTACAGCTGTCCCTTGATACTTGGCGCCATTCTCTCTCTTCATTACTTTCTGCTTGTCTTTCAGTTGGAGTAAATTACAAGTAAGTGTGATCAAGTGTCTCAATCTTGTCACCCCGACAAAATCTACTGATGAATGTAATGGAAGACTTCATCTTTTATTAGTTTTATAGTTCCAAAATTAAATTACAGTTATATGTATTTATTATAGATAAATATATATTTTATATTTATATTAAGATAATATATAAACAAATATATTTTATAGTTATATATTTTATAATATATGATCTATTTTCTATATAAATATCTATATTTACGTAGTATAAATTCATATATAAATATGTAAATTATATAATTAAATAATTATATTTAAAATATATAAATGTAATTATATACTATATAAAATATACAATATAATATAAATATATCTTATTATATCTATAATTATGTGCATATATTTACATATATAATGTTATATTTATAAAAATATAAAATATATAAATATAAACTATGTTATATAAATATGAAATGTTATATAACATATTTTATACATAAATATAACATCTTATATGTAAACATAAAATATAAATTATGCACATACGTTATATATGTAATTATATGTAATTCTAAAATTATAATTCCCATCTCCCCACTAGTGTTTCTAATTTTTACTGTGATTCTGCAGGTTGCTTCATTTCTTGATAAGGAATTAAATGTATTTGATTTATATTTAGTATGTCTAATATTTTCCTGAATATAATACATTTTGCATAGGATAAGAGAGTATAAAGTAAATGCAAACCACAAATCCAGGCATTTATATGCTTCAAATTTCTTTAGATGTGTCTAGAGCATAGTAAGGTGTCAGTCACATCTTATTGCAGATTGACATCCTCATTCAGCATAATTCATTAGAGAATTGTTGCGGTTGTATGAATTAATAATTTGCTATTCTTCTGAGCATTATTTCATGGTATGAATTAAATCTAATTTGTATGCTGTATTATTATTTCTGAGGTATCATGTTTATCATAGGAATACTTAGGCAGGGCTGAGAAGTGGATTTCAGATATAGTCTCAGAGATGGAGCATATGTGACTTGACAAATTGTTGGAGCAGAAGAAACATTAATTACTAATTACTTCAGCCTTTCCGTTGTGTGCTACTGTAGCCTCTTAGAGATTTGGTCAAAAGTAGCAGACACGTTTTAAAAGCATATCTAATTTGCATTATGTGAAGACCTCTTGTCTGTCATTCATTCCAGAGGAAGGTTTGCCTTCAGGGTTATTTATCTGCTGTTTGTCTTTCTCAGAGGGTCCAACCTCCTTTGCACGGTCGCTCCTTCCTAATTATTTAGATCTGATTTACCCTAAATCACGTCACCTTCCAGAAACTCTTCCTGACATGGCTTTGCTACTCACAGGCTGCTTGATACTTTCATATTTTGGAACATTGTCATTAGCAGGTCTTATTAGCCCATTTTATTTTTATGTGAGCAGTACCCCAAGCAGTGTCTGGCCTCTGGCAGGGTAAAACAAGCTGCCACATGTACAAGATATTTAAGACAGATGACCAATAGATAGTACCAGAAATAATAGCACCTTAGGTGCACTAATGAGAATGAACAATGTTCCCACATTTCTTAGCAATGTTTGGCGCTTGGTGAATACTTTAAGATGACAGCCCTAATCATTACTTCCATCAACACAGGCTACCTAACTACCTTCTCCTTCTCAGGAGCAGGCCTTTTAAAATTATAATTACACAGTAACATATCAACTGCTTAAAGAAAGAGAATCTTTGGTCAAAAATTGATAATAATAATAAATTTTGCCTCTACTTATTTAAATAAAATAAAATGTGTTTATTTTCCTTCTCTTGAATTAAATGAGACTAGTAAAATCACAGGTTACAAGTTGTGTTGTATGATTTTTTTCCTGGGAAAACATGAACAAATATCTATTTAGTTCAGTTAGGGCAATGATGGCAGACCTAATAGACCAAATAAATGTTTACAATAAAGTCAAGTTCAGTGAGTCAGTTAGTTTATTAGGGTTCTTTACGGTATTATGAGTGAGGGGTTATTTATAGGAATACAAATAACTCAAAGTCAGATCTACCATTAAATAGTCCACCACAGCACGAGTAAAACTCCATAGAAACTGCGCCCCCTAGAGCTCTCTGCATGACCTGCAGGTAGCGTGACTAGAGGAGTCTCTTCTGTCCAGCAGGCGGTAAGCATTTATAACCCCGGGTAGGAGGCATGGGGCTACCTGGGTTTTATGAGACATCCTTCTCTGGCTTTTACCTTCTTTCCACTTTCTCCTTTAATATTCCCCCGTCCTTGGAATGAGTGTTATAGTGTTTGCTCTTCCTCATCTAGTCTCTGTAGCTCCCAGGCTTTGACCAGTATCAACTCTCTGCAGTATGGCCTCCACCATTTAGAAGAACTTTCCTTTGAGGACCAACAGGCTGACATCATCAATAATCTATGGATACGAGCAGAAATGTTGAGAAGAAGTCTGCCAGGCACTACAGATCCACTGTACCTCCTCTTCAGAGTCTACAGGTTTCCAAGATAGGAGCTTCTACACTGGCTGGTAGTATCAGTTGTGACTTCCCCTCTGTGGAGCATACATTGAACTCAATTGTGAAGCAGTTAGTTGTCTATGTAATAGTTGTACCACTATTGTAACAGTGGGTACAACTTCCTTGGGCTATTGGTACTGTACCAGAAAAGCTCCTTATCTTGATAGAACATGCCCCCCTCCCCAGGAAGTACTGCAAAAGCTAATCAGCAGGTTGAAAGCCACAGTCCGACCTCTCCAGGCAGTTCCTATAGCCAAAGTGTACTTTTTTATGTAAAGGTACTCAACTATAATTCTACCATGCAATTAACAGCAATGACAATAATCTGTGTGGTTTATGGGGTTCTGAGTCTTCCCTGGCCAATGTCTCAAGTGAATATGGGAAACGGCACTCTTATGAGGTATGTCCTTGTTGGAGAAAGTGCATCACTGTGGGGATGGGCTTTGAGGTCCTATGCTTAAGCCCCACTAAGGGTAGAAGAGACCTTCATCCTGGATGCCTGTGAAAGACAGTCTTCTCTTGGTTGCCTTCAGATCAAGTGGTAGGACTCTTTGTATCTCCAGCACTATCTCTGCCTGGATGCTGCCACACTTCCCACCATGATGATAATGTACTGAAACTCTGAAACTGTAAGTCAGCCCCAATTAAATGTTTACTTTCATACGAGTTTCCATGGCTATGGTGTCTCTTCACAGCAATAAAACCCTAAGATACCCACCTCGATTTCTGTGATTTTTATCCAACATCCTTGTGATTACAAGAAGTACTTATTTCTACTTATACAGGTTGACCTTGTTTAAAAGCTTTAGCTGCTGTCTTCCCTGCTCTTCCAGGTGGTTTTTCCAACCTGTAAGACACTCAAGGGTTAACATTATGTAATGAAACCTTTATATAAAGTTTCAGCAGGATCTATGAAAGGTTACCACCATCCATTCCAAGTAAGTACCAGTTAATCTTGGATGACTAAGGGACTATTTGAAAATAAATGTAAGATCTAATATAAAAAAGTAAACAAGTTTCTAACAGTTGTTTTGTCAACAGAGTAATGTTGGGTACAGTGGCCTGGATAGAAAATAATGTCTACCTAATCCTTCATAAAGCACGGGCATCGATGTCTTTCCTGAGGTACCGCTGCTTCTTAGGGCCACTAGATATCTCCCCACCTCTGGTAGTTTCAGTGGGACTGTTTGTGATTTTCATCTGCACTCAGGTTTGAGGAGGTAAACTGGAAAGCTTTTGCTTGCCATGATTGCTGCTTGATCAAGCTCCCTGGTTCTGATGGAGTCTAAGCTAATACCATCACCCTTGATATTCTATCAGCGTCATCTTCTGGGTTTTGGTAGAGCCTAAAGTTGCATGAATAATTCCCACCACCTCCTACACACACAGCATACTCGATGTGCTTTCCATCGCAAAGACAAGTGTAACCTTTTAAAGTTTTGTTCTTTTACCATTTATGTCTTTTATGAGCTGTTGTCAACATTCCAAACCATTTAGAAGTTCACCAGCACAGCATTTGACTTTTGCTAACTTTTTTTCTGAGGGACCCCAGCTCAACCAAAATCGTGTCTGTTTCCCCCTTCATCTGCTTCGCAATTCTAGCCTTGCCTCTTATTTGCTTTAACACCATATAAACTTGATGGACATGCTGGTTTAAGTCATTCTGATTTGCTGAAGGCTTTCTTATTATGTAAAAATCATGTCTCACCATGGGACTCAATCAGTCCATGAAATCTCTGTATCAGTCCCAAGGCCCATGTTGAGTCAACCTCTTTCTTAATCCTCCTGTGAACACAATTCTATTCCATGCAGTGAACTGGGCAATAAATCGTGCCTCTCCCATGCCTGTCATTCTTCTACTGTCTCTGTTATTCATGGAGACGCTCCAACTGGCTGAGTGAGCATCATCGACTGGCCTCTTAGAAGCAGCTGACATGAGTTATCCACCCATGCTGGGGCTGAATTTTCAGTGACTGCTGCCTTTGAGCCCCAGATGCTTCTGTAAGTAATGTTTGCTCATATTCTTGCCAATCAACTCAGTGGTTCACTAAGCTAGACTTGAGCAGAATCATCTCGTTGCTCTGTCAGCAGTGCCCTATTTTGGGTAGTAGTGACTTAAATCTGATACGAGATAGATGCTAATCATTTTTGCCACATAATGTGTTGTGGTACTGACCCTGGAAGTCCTGGTAGTTTACACCCACACTTTGTTTCGTCCTTATTCCAATAAATTTTTAGGTATTAGTTTTTGGTAGGAACAGTTGTTTTTTTTATTTTTTTATTTGCCATGAAGCAATCTTTTGCTGGATGGATTAATTATAGGGTATTCACAAGAAATGAACATGGAAATTTTTGTACGTTGAACAGGGCTGCAGTTTCACTGGATTGTGGTCTGCTCTTACACTTTAGAATGACTTATTTGTATGCTTTTTGAAGTATTCCATCCAGATGCTGGGAACACTTTTTTCCCCTTTCAAAATAGACGTCCATTGCCTTACCTCAATCCTGTTGCTCTTCATAGTCTGGGAAGAAAGAACGTTGCTGGTTCTTTGTTTCTCTGGTTTCGCCCCTTTTGGCTATGATCTTGTAATGATCAGATTCAAGGTGAAAGAAATTCAGTAGGAGAAAAACATCACATTTATCTCAAGGTAGAGGCAGATTGATTAAGTAATTTTGTAGTCTAGGCAAATTTAAGGAGATTGTTTTTAATTGATCACCCCTTTCCTTCAGCCCTAGGTCCACTTCACAAGAATTTCTCCCCAGGTTTTCTTGCCCTCTGGGTAGTCACTTGAGAAGGGGATTGTGCTGTTACTGTTTGTATCTCAGATGTTATACAGGTGACACTTAGTATTGCATAGTTCTCAGTGTGGCCACATCAGTTGCCCAGGGTTAGAAGTAATGTATTACATAGTTACTTAGCATCCTGCTCTATTCTTGTTTGTTCAGTGTATCTCCTGGGACTGGATTGCATGGAGCATATGGCTGCTTAACTAAAACTCAGCAGCCTCTGCTGTCATTCCCAATACACAGATCAGTAGTATCAAGCAGAGGAATGTAGGACAGCTACGGTGTTTTAATTTCACTTCAAAATATATTCTAAACCATGACTGCTTCAAATAAAGACTATAATCTCCATGACTTTTTTCTTTGTCCATATGTCTGTATTTCTTTAAGCTCTAGATGAAAAGATAAATCTCATTAAAAAACCCATCTGAGAGATGGGAGGAGATTATTAGGGTGACAGAATTAGGCTGGCATATATGGAGATTGAATGTACGAGCCATCTTGTGTCCAAGCATACCGTTTCATGCAAGGGATATCAGCGCATACAAGGAAGGCCACGTAAGGATTAATCACCAAGATGAACTTCTAAGTCTGGTTGGTGTGCCCAGGTGTGGGCGTTTAGCTGCAGCAACCACAGCATGAGCTGTCTGAGGAAAACTCAACACAGGTAAAACAACTGAGGACGTGTTTCATGGTCACAGAAACATCTATTAGGGCCTAGCTGCATGGGAAGAAGTGCAGTGGAGGGAGAATGGTGGAAGGAAGTAGGATCCATGGAGAGCCACTGCTCTTGACTCACACCAGAACCCATGGTCTTGGCATCCTTCCCACTTTCCCCAACTATTTATTTGTAAACGTATCTTTTCATTCTTTCACTTTCATTTAATTTGATTTAATCTTGGGCTTTTCCCCCCGCTGCTGTTGCCTGTGCGATAGAACAAGAGCGCCTGCCAGCTTTTTGTATATCGGTAGAAGTTGCAGGTTGCTTTTGGAAATCCTATCAAGCTAGAGGAAAGGTCATGTTCCCCCTCTTGTCTCGGCTTGTTTCACGCTTATGAGCAAGAATGAAAGTGAAAAGGCACTATTTTCCTAAAACAACCCAAGGCAAGGAACTCCGAGGTACAAATCATTGATTGCATGCCCCCTCGTGGGCTCGTTATCCTATTGACAGTTTGTCTGAGATACAAATTAATGCTGTCTGTTCTAGGAGAAATATGATATTCATTCAATGTTGAGTAAATCCATATATTAAAGGCAAACATTGATAAATAATGTAGGCCAATAAACCTGAAAAGGCCTATTTCCACATTTCCTAGAAGAATGACACCACGCTAGTATTTTTAACGGGCGTCACTGTCACCATCTCATATGTGTGAGTGATGTTTCAGTGGTTGAGTCTCTGATTTATTAATTAGAATGCAGTTTCCAGTGTGCTGATGTTACCCCGAGTTGAATGATAAGCACATATTTTAAATATGAGCTTTGGCAATCGCACAGTATTTTAAGTTGGCTTGGAATATGAAGAGGATAAAAATCTCTCAGAGGTACAGGGGATTCAGATCACTTCCCTGTGAACTGGCAGTTTAAACACAAGATTAGCATTTGTTTTCTAAGGATGAAGCGCATCTGCAGATGAATTCTACAGCAATGTTTCCTTAGAAAACATTTTATTTTTCACTCGAAAACCTTCCATCTACTGGTCCCTTCTACCAAATCCAAATCTAAATATTTTGAAAGATTGTTGTCCTGTGTGTATTTGGACTGAAGCATCAAGAAACACGCATGAGGATTCTCATTAACTACTTCCCTAAAGGAAAATTCCTCGCTAAGACTTTCTTAATTAACTATGTTTTCCTGGAATCATTCTTTATATGGGTTAAAATAGCAACCACTTTGTGTGAGTCATATTTTGTTGTTGTTGTTAATGTTATTGCTGCCCCACAACTCTCCAAAGTCCATAACTTGTAGCCACCCTCTTCACTGTTATTAATTCTTTCAGGGTTTCACAATTCTAACAAAATTAGTCTAACAATTTGGTGATGTAATACTCAGTTATAGAAATGGGAAGAACCTGAACACAAGTGTTGGCATTTTCTGGTAGGAAGTTCTTTCCTCAGCGAGGATGTCCTGTCTATTCGCTTGCTGTTCTTTGAGTTGCCATTCCGTCAAGTTTAAGTGTAGCACCAGCATAGAAAATAGACTACTTCATAATGGTTAATATTTGGTTGTTTCTTACCTTTTAAGTCCTAACAAAAAGTCAGCAAAATATATTAATATAACTTCTCAGTACTTTTTGGAGATGTAGGAAATAAAGGCAGTGCTACTTAATTCTAGATGCTAAGGCAGCTGAGGAGATGTCCTGACTCCAAGTGTGCTGTCTGGTTTTATGTCAACCTGAAGAGGGAAATTCAATTGAGAAAAAGCCCCCACCAGGTTGGCCTGTAGGTAAACCTGTGATCCATTTTCCTGACTGAATATTGACATGAAAGGGCCCAGCGCACTGTGGGAAGTAACAGCTCTGTGCACATGGTCCTTGGCGTATAAGAAAATAATCTTAGCTCTAAGTTTTGTCTCTGTACCTATATCCTTTCATGAGTATTTTGTTCCTTATTCTAAGGAGGAATGAAGTATCCACACGATGGTCATCCTTCTTGGTTTTCTTG